>NC_028646.1:67451857-67560749 GCF_001406875.1 Solanum pennellii
GGGGGGGGGGGGGGGAGAAGCACATTATATGAATAGTTTCACCTAGATACCTAGTTCAATTTCTTCGATATGTTCATCCACTTCTTAATTTTGAAGATTTGGTGTATAAAAAGTCCTTTCATTCAATAAAATTGTTAGGATAAATCATGACTTAATAGTAATTTTTTTATATAGTTTTGAAAAGTATATCTAAAATAATTCCTGAAGTATGACCAAAACTTAATTAGTGAACAAACATTTCTGAACTATTCAAAAAGTTGCAAGATTCATCCTTTTATCCATCTTGATTTAAGAAACTCACGTCCTAACAAAAAATGTGTCGAGTCGAATGGATATATGTACACATGGTTAAGTTAATCAAATTAGGTGATTTTTTTAATTTTTTGAAATTGAGGGTTTAATTATATTCATACAAAATATATTCAAATTCTAAATATTCTTTGGAAAAAACAAATACTAGTCCAAATTTCAAAAATTTCAAATAAAGCAATTATTTTTTTTCATTTTAATAACTAAACAGCTATGTAATTTCACTAAATTTCCAGCATTTCTTTACATTGTATAAAATGTGAACATTGTATATATAGTATATACTCCTCAATATTTTACCAAAGAAAATCTCTATATAGTTGGATGTAATATATTTGAAATGATTTTTTTACATAATCTTTCTAACCTTCGGAACGTGAATATTCCAAAATTTATGTATTAGTGTCAGTCAATTTACTTGATGATGCAAACAAAAATACTCTATAAACTAACAACACACGAAATTTAAATTCAAGATTCATTTTCTATCCATATCCTTATTCTTTTTAGGTAACTTTGATCTTCTCGTCGTGGCCAAGACGTGACCGAATTAAAAAAAAATATTGTTTCAATTAGTTTCTTAACAAAAATAGGTTGAAGGTTGATTCTTGTTATTTTTTGAATAGTATAAGAATGTTTTTTGCTCACTTAGATAATATAAGGATGTACATTAGATATGGGTCATAGTAAAGATGATTTTAGCCAAAAACTCCTATCTATGATAACCTTAATTCGCTTAGCATTTGTTTTATCTTGCTTGACATATTCAAATATACATTAAAATATAGTGAACATGAAATTACAAATGAAAATTAAAAAAAATCAAAGCATATCAAATGTCATAATGCAGGACTATAACATTGTACTCAATAACAGCATCGGTAGCATTCATCCAATAGGTTTTTGCAGTGGCGATTCCTTGAGCCAATCGAAAAACTCCAGAACCACCAACAATAGGCATTTCACGATACTTATGAAATGCGGGGTTCCTACCAAGTACACTCAACGTGCTACCATTATACTTGCCAGTTGTGAACACAAAGTTGAGGGTCATAAGAAGGGCAGCCTCCTTTTGACCGGCTCCACCATAAATCCCTTGGGCTCGACCCACTATAGTCGAGTTGACCTCGGGTCCAACCGTCAATGGATCGTCAATCATTGCAACATACCCAAAGAAAGTTGGGGATTTTGACTTGATTATTGGAACTGCGGTTGGATTTTTTCCACTGGTTATATCGTGAAAATAGAAATGAAATTTAGTTACCTTTTGCTTTGCATGAGGAAGTTCCTTGAACCATTTTTCAACAGCTTTGGGTCCTAATACAACACCTTGAACCATTGACATAAGAATAAAACAAAGCAATATAATTAGACTTGTTTTTTCCATCTCTTTTCCTCTGTCTATAATGAATACATTGCATATACATTCTATATATATGGTAATTACAAGTGGATGTTGGTTGCTGAAAAAGTCAAAAGAAAAAAGAGATTAATGTATTCAGAGTGTAAATAAAATATAGAGAAGGTTGTAACTCATGTAAGTTAGTTGACTTTTAGGAGTGTTGTGATTTGTGAGTATTTTTGTAAAAAAAAATATGCATTACATCAATCTGCTCGATGCAAGCTGCAGGCGGCTAGTATTATTTTTGTTTGACTTCTGCCTATACTACGATTAAATTTGAATTATATCTCAAATTAAGATTTTTTATTAAAAATAGATCGAAGTAATTTTATAACCATGACACTCAAATTTAGTTTATATTTATGTCTAAATACTTTTACATAATGTTTTGTTGAACAATATATTTTTGAAAATTTACCTCTATTTTTTAAGTCAATAATCAAATTCATTAATATGTATATGTTCTTCAAGTAGTGTACTTATTCTACCTCAACTCAATTGTCGCTATATAACCAACATTTTAAAGTTGTATTCTTGAAGCATAGTCAACCAAATAATAAAATAAGGATGACTATAGTCTATAGCCACATGATAAATAAAATAGCTATAATGACTCTCTACCAATAATTCAAGCAAATGGACCCCACCATTATCACCTAAACAAGTGACAAAAGAGAAAAGTCTACTTGTGCCCTCACAACTCTACAACCACAAAATATATTGGATATTATATGTTGACATAATTATGCTGGAACAAGAAATATCTAAAAGGAAGTGAATAATTGAAGAAAGTTCCTGTAGAACAATGTATATACTATTAAAAAAAGTTTAATACATAATAACCCTAAAAATTTATCGGAATATTTCATTTATACATCTAAATTAAATTTTTTTTCCAATTAAACACGTCAACATGCTTGCCTTTTGGGTTTTATAGCTTATTGTGGCGATTGTATATAACTAAAGAAAACCATATATTTTATGTCATTAAGGTAATTATCTAATAGACGAATAAAATACATTAAAACAAAATTAAACTTTTCATCGAAAGTGTCTAATTTGAATACTTTATTAGAAATTGAAGTGTTCAATGAAAAAAAAAAGCATAATTATGTGGTCTAAATGAAATATCTAACCATAGGTAGGGTGGTTATGTATTAACCCTTACTATTACGAATGCATCATTTAAGAGGCAGAAAAACTCATCTTTTTTTCAGTGTATAGAAACAGAGAGGAAAGAAAGAAAATCCAGAAGAAGAGGAAGTGCTATATTGCTGCTTCTTCTTCTTCTTCTTCTTCTTGAGAAATAATTTTCAAAATGGGTGCCGAGGTGTCTAAACAAATCGAAAGACGAAAAGCTATCGATACTCAGAAGAAAAACTTGTGTGATCTCAAGGAGAAAAATGGATGCAATTTTCCTGGCTATGATTATAATGTACAGGACAGAAAAAATTGGATGTCAATACTTGGTCCTGAAAAACTTCATGTGAATCAAATAGTTTGGCCAGGTACGCGAAAAGCAGATTCAAAATTTAAATTTTTACGATTCATAATTTGATGTTTCATGTCTTACCTTTCTAGGTACACATGATTCTGCAACTGATGAAATTGGAATCCCATTCATTTCTCGCCCTTTCGGACAATGCCAATCATTGTCGATTTATGAACAACTTGTAATTGGTGTGCGTGTTCTTGACATTCGCGTTCAAGAAGATCGCCATGTATGCCATGGCATCCTTCTTTGCTATCCTATTGATGTTGTTATCAACGATGTTAAGAAGTTCCTGTCTGAAACACATTCAGAGATAATAATCCTGGAAATCCGTACAGAGTTTGGACATGATGATCCACCTAATTTCGACAAGTATTTGGAGGCTCAGCTAGGGGAGTTTCTCATCCACCAACGTGACAATGTTTTCAACAACACTATTGCAGAGTTGTTGCCAAAACGAATAATATGCGTTTGGAAACCAGGAAAATCACCTAAACCTAGACAAGGAAGTAGTTTATGGAATTCGTGTTACCTAAAAGATGACTGGACAGACACGGACTTACCGGAAAAGAAATTTGAAAGCAACATGAAGTATTTGAGTGAGCAACCACCAATAACATCACGGAAATTCTTTTACAGGGTGGAGAACACGGTGACACCACAGGCAGATAATCCAGTACTGTGGGTGAAACCAGTGACGGAAAGGATTCATCCCTATGCAAGGTTGTTTATAATGGAATGTATTTCTCGAGGTTATGCTGATCGATTACAAATATTTTCATCAGACTTCATAGAGGAAGATTTTGTCGATGCGTGCATTGGTCTAACAAACGCAAGGATCGAAGGGAAGCTCTGAATATGAACATATGTTTACCAGTATAAATAGGTGTTTCGGGAATTTCAATTATGTACATAGTTTGATCAGAAAGCAATGCATCCTTGTTGCTGAAGAGGTAATTGTGTGCCATAGGTAGCTAGTTTGATTCTTTAGTACTTATTTAGGGTGCCAGAATGCGTCTGCTGCTATATGTCTGTAACTAAGAATATGTGAACTATCAATTGCATGTTTGGTTTGTGCATTCGTTCATCGTGATTTTGTGTTTGTTAAGCTCTTGAAGATGTAAGGATTCAACCATTTGCAAGGTTGTTTATAACAGAATGTATTTCTCGAGGTTATGGTGATCGATTACAAATATTTTCATCAGACTTCATAGAGGAGGATTTTGTGAATGCGTGCCCAATGCAAGGATCGAAATGTTTACCAGTCCAAATAGCAGTATAAATATGTCATTCAAAAATTTTAATTATGCTCACGTACAGTTTGATCAGAAAGCAACGCGTCCTACTTGCTGTTGGTAGCTTGTTTGATTCTCTAGTCCTTAAAATTAGGTGCCTGAGTGTGTCTGTTGCTATATATCTGTAACTAAGCATACGTGATCCAACAACTGTCTCAGTAAGTAAAAATTGTCTGCAAATTTATAAATATAGTTGAATATTCGATATTCCTGCACAAGGCAAACAAATGGATTGAATCCAAGATCATACGGTTTGTTTCGCAATTCCTATCAAGTCAAATTTGATACATTAAAAGAGTGAAAACTCTTGATGACTTCTCTGTCATATGAATGGGTAATCAAGAAATAAAAACATCAATCACGGATTGAGACTAATTTATAATTAAACAAGTAGATAAGCAACATATCTGGAATTTGCCCATAGTCCACCACAACAAGTCTTTGGGATTTGTCCTACTTGCTCTATTGTCTCAAAAAACAGAGGTGTGCACATAAAAAGCCAAATGTCTGTTTACCCTTAGCTACGCTAGCAACGATAGGTATTGAGATACTAACATGATAAGTTTCTTGGTCCTTCATGAAATTATTCTGTCATGGATGATGCGCGCCAAGTCTAGTCTTCCAAGTTTTATTGATTCAAAGGTATTGAGATACTTCAGACATTTCTATCAGCTACTTTGTAGCTTCACTAGTTCATCTGTTGTACAACAACAAGATATAAGTATTATGATTCACCAATTGTATCTCAGTTTTGCATAGCTAAAGCTTAGCAATGGTGAAACATATGGTAATGAGCAAAATATTAAATAGTGCGATTTACTTTTTCATGGCTAATGAGTTGATTCAGAGGAACGTGAAAGATTTTGGTGTCTCATGTCCCCTGCACTAGAGGTGTAAAAAACTGAACCGAAAACCGAATTAAATGTCAAACCAAGTCAAATCGGGAAAAAAATCTGACTAGTGGTTTGGGTTGATTTGGTTTGGTGTTGAAAAAAAATTCGACTATGTTTGGGTTGGGTTGATTTCAACTAACAAAAACCAATCCGAGACCAAACCAACCCGACATTATATATATAATTTTAAAATTTTATTTTATACGTAAAAATACCTATTTTTAAATATCTCTTATACTTTTTCATAGTTTTTATCTTTTAATATATTTATTTCATGTTTGGAAGTTAGAATTCTTAATGATCTAATAAAGATTATAGTTCATAATACATGTTGGTAATTATAATAAAGTTTAAATAAAAATCAAATTAATATTAATGCAAAAAGAAAATCAATTCAACATAAGAATGACAATAATATTGAATATTTGTTTTTTAGTTTTACATAGATTTAGACAATTAAAATACATGATCTAATTTTACTTTCTTTTAATGTTTAGTCATGTAATTAATACTTGCTAAATTTATTTTAGCATGATTTAGTACTTTAAATTATGATCAATTTCATCGTTACTTATTAATTTACGATTTTTTTGTTGTTGGATATTTTAGTGTCATTAATCATATCATATGTTTTGTTATTTTCTTGAGAAATAACTTAGATAGTTGCATTTTGGTAGGACTAAAGAAAGATTTGATATACAAGTAAATTATATGTTTGTATGAATATTTTATCGAAAAAATCCGAAAAACCTGAAGAAACCCAAAGTTGAAAAACTCGAGTTTTATTGATTTAGTTTGATTTGATTTATAAATTCAAAAAACCAATACAAATAGTTTAGTTTGATATTTGGAAAACCTGAACCAACCCGACTATGTACACCCCACTATTTGCATCAGCCCGAGAGAGTAGGTTAGATCCGGAATACTCAGCCACATCCTGAACGTCCAATACAGGGTTGTTTTGCACCAATACACGACATAATTGTCGTACTTTTTCATTTAATTTTTGTATGTGACTTCTTATAGAAGCAATGTCGTCAGCATATTGCCGTTTGAATGTGCTGATTTCTTCATCTATATTTAAAGGAATTGCTGTCACTTATTTACCATCAACGTTAACATTTTGAGTTATCTTCATCATCTCTGTCACTATCAACCTTCATCACAATATCCCATTCCCCACGATTAATCTATCTTGTATAACCTTCAACAAATCTGTAGCATATTAGATGATCATATATTACATTCCTCCAATACCTATGGATATTACAACACTTTGCACAAGGACATTGGACTGCTTTACCTTGAGGATCTCCAACGGTGTAAGCAAAGTCCAAGAAAGAATGAACACCATTTATATACTCTTTGCCATACCTCGGTAAATCCATCCAATACTTGGACACATCTTGAGCAAAACCTAAATAATCGAACATGGATTAGAATTCAAATATATATTCAATTATGCATTACCAAATACCAATACTTTACAAACATATCAATAATATGGGTAAAAACTATGCCTAGTGAATTCAACTTGGAGATCAAGATGGGTGTTTGATTATTCCAAATCGAGATTGAAGTCCTCATATACCAATCCTTCCACCAAAAATAAAGGTTGAGGGTATTTTTAGACGAAAATGTGGAAGGAGAATATTTGTGAACCATTTTCCATATGTTAAAGAAACTTTAGTGCAAATTTAATAAACCACGTCTAGGTTTGTTGTTTCCCTTTTCTTGGCAAAAACCATTTGTTTCCTGTTAGGAAAATTAATGCTAGGCTCTTAAGCCCATGATCGGTAGTCCAACTGACAATATCAGAATACCGAGCAATATATACCTCATATTTATGTTGAAGAAAAGGTGTTGATGAACTTGTAAACAGAAAGGATATGAAGTAAATGGCTTCATTTTAGATTAGCGTCTGAAATCTGTGCTTATCAGCCTTATGAAAAAAGCCAGAGATGCGAATAAAAATTATCAATTTCCAACACTTTCTAGCTCGAAATAAAAAAATAAAGAAGAAAAAGGTCATTTTAACTACATAATGCATTAATAGAGCATTTATGGAAGTAACGTAGTAATCTTCATTATTATGTATAATATATAGTGTATAATATTTGCTAAGCAAATTATAGTATTTAAAAAATTATAATACAAAATAATTTTATATTAAATGATATTAAAAAAAATAATATGAATCATATATGATGAATTTTTAAAAAGAATTTGTTTTATGAAATAAAAAATATAAATGAGATAAAAAATAATGATATAATAATAAACAAAAAAAATTCTTTTTTAGTGTAAAATTTGTGCTAGGTTGGAGTTTTTCCCATAACAACTGTAGATAGGGTCATAGGGATGACAATGAAGCGGAATAGACGCGGGGGCAGGGTGAGTTTAGGCTATGCAGGGCAGAGAGAAGCAAATTTAAAATCATGTGAAGCGGATTGAAGTGAGTAATCTAAAAATTAATGCGCGATGGAGCAATTTGTAGGGTATATGTGATTTTTTTGGGTTCAAATTTAATTTTAATTTTTTACATGTTATAAGAGTGATAGAATATTATTTATTAAGATAATTTTCTTAAAACAATTAAAACAACATTCAAAATAGTAGATGAAAATATTTAATATAAAATAATCCGTATAATTTTTTATATATTTCTCAATTGATTTCTAAGATAAAAGAAAATCAAATCACTATCTTATTAAATGAATATCTTTAAAAAAAAAATACCCTTATTCAATATATAAATATTCTTTTTTCTTTATAGTAAATGTAATTGAAAACAATTTCTTTTTTCTCAATTCTCTTTTTCATTACTACACACAAGTATTATTTCATTTTTCAAAGATACTTTACAAAGAAAAAAAAGAGAGCACTATTTATAAATAAAAAATCTTTAAAAATTTATGACGAACTAAAAGAAAAAATAGTATAGGGGATGTAAAGACAACAGAGTCTTGGAACTGTAAATCACAACTACCCATAACCACACGGACTTCTCATGACACTAAATTACAAGAAACCAAACTTTAAACCACCATTCATGAGATATGTTAATCTAGTCCCAATTTAGACTTAAATCTACTTATGAATTGGTCAAATTTCCCATGAAACTAACGAATAAAAAAAATTGGCAACAGACATTTAAGTACTTTATCATTAATCATAACATTTCAAAATACATGTAGTATATAAGCTACATTGTCAAAATATTAAAAATAAAAAGTACTACTATCCTAATAAACATAAAATAGCAAGGGAATGAACCAAATACTAATTATCCTGATCGATGATCATTCAAAAATAGTAAATGGTTGCTTCCTGTCAACAAAATTCAAAATTTAACATAAAATAAACATAAATAAAAAGAGTGCAACATCACACCCTTTCACACCACCAATCTTCAGCGGTTGCTGCTGTTGGTGCATTCACGAGCATAGTGCCCTTCCTGCCCGCACTTGTAGCATGATCCACCGCCGCTACCACCATAACGTCCTCCGCCGCCGCCGCCGCTGCCGCCACCTGGGCTGCACTCTCGTGCAAAATGCCCCTCCTCGCCGCACTTGTAACAATTCCCTCCTCCACCGCCGCCACCACCATACCTCCCGCCGTAACCACCCTCATGACCACCGCCATACCTCCCGCCTCCACCATACCGATCGCCACCACCGTCACGAGATCCTCCCTTAACAGGAGCACCATCAGGACCGGTAACATCGACGGCCTTCGTACGGCCGTCGTTGCCAGATTCTACCTCAAATTCCACAGGTTCTCCATCTGCCAAGCTGCGGAACCCCTCGGACCGAATCCCCGATTGGTGAACGAATAGCTCCGGTCCGCCATCATCTGGAGTAACAAAACCAAAACCTTTCTGGTCGCTAAACCATTTCACAGTACCCTTTTGCCTTTGCCCCTTATTGCCCTCGGACGCCATAGATACAAGCTCACAGAAAATCCCTAAAAACTCTTTTTTTTACTCTTTTGGTGTTGTGACTTGTGAGTTTTCAATGTTTCAGAGTGAAGCATATTTATAGTGATTGAGTAGAGACATGACATTAATATATTTTTACTTTTATTTAATAAATAAAGAAATAATGTCTCTTTTCATTCATAACTTTGTGTCATATTATTATTATAATGGCAAATCATATTAATTATTCTTTTGACCAAAAATAATATTAATTTTTTTTAATATAATATTAAATGTTTTTTTCACTTTCTTCAAAAATTTATTTAATAAAAAATTGAATAATGTTCATTTTCATTCATTATTTTTTACTTTACTATAATTTTGGCAAATTATATTAAATTTTCTTTGACCAAAAAAAATAACTAATTCTATTTCTCATATAATATTAAATATCTTTTTTCATTTTTTTCAAAATTTTATTTGATACAGAATCAAAATAATGTCCATTCTCATTTATTATTTTTTGCATACTACAATTTTGGCAAATTATATTAATTGTTTTTTTGACCCAAAAATAATTATTAATTCTATTTTTGAAATAATATTTAAAAAAATTTCACTTTTTTCATTAAATAGTTTTCATTTTCATTCATTATTTTTTTCCATAGTACAATTTTGACAAATTATATTAAATTTGTTTTACCAAAATAATTAATTCTATTATGAAATAATATTAAATATTTTTTTCATGATTTTATTTGATACATAATTAAATAATATTCATTTTCATTTATAGCAATAAATACTACAATTTTGGCAAATTATATTAATTTTTTTAACCAAAAAAATAATTAACTCCATTTCTGAATTATATTAAATGTTTTTTATTCACTTTTTTCAAGATTTTATTTGACGAATAATTAAATAATGTTCACTTTTATTCATTACTTTTTGTCATACTACAACTTTGGCAAATTATATTAATTTTGTTTTTGACCAAAAATATAATTCTATTTCTCAAATAATATTAAATATTATTTTTTACTTTTTCTAAGATTTTATTTGATACATGATTAAATAATGTTCATTTTCATTTATTATTTTTTGCCATATTACAATTTTGGCAAATTATATTAATATTAATTTTATTTTTGAAATAATATTAAATATGTTTCACTTTTTCAAGATTTTGTTTGATAAATAATTTAATAATGTCTATTTTCACTCATTACTTTTTCCCATACTACTATTTTGGCAAATTATATTAACTTTTTTTTTTTTGACAAAAAAAATTTAATTATATTTGTTTTTCTTTCTTCAAGCTTTTATTTTATATATAATTTAAAAAAAATTCTTTTCATTCATTACTTTTTGCCTCTACTATTATGGCAAATTACATTAACTTTCTTCTTTGGCCAAAAATAGAAGTTAATTTTTCTTTTGTTATATTCAATTATTGCATGTATAATTCTATTTTTTTAAAATTTTATACCAAAATTCACGGTTAAATTAAATGAATTGCTCTCGAAATTTTGAAGTTGTACCACATAAATCATTGACAAGGGAAGTATCAAATAACTAAATAAAGGGTCTGATATATCTTTAATTTTGTCATTTAAAGGCGATATAACCCTTGTTATAAAAGTGACTCATATATATCCCTATATATTTATAAATAGTTCATATATATCTTTTTCCTCTAACGGAAATGAAGAAAATTAATTTTGGTTTAATTTTTTTTTAAAAAATATATAATCCCATATGGTATATTTAATCCTTCTCAAATATTTTTTTAAAAAACTTCTTTTTTTGTTTCAATGACTAATTTAGATTTATTATTTTGATGGTCAAATTAATTTATGTTTCACTAATATTCTTGTAAAACTTATCATAGATGATTAAATGTTTTTCTTCAAGTACAAATATTAAATTACACTATAGACAAAAAAAATAGTTTAAAATTATAATATAGCCACAAAAAAATAGTTCATTTTTTTTCTTTACACTAAGGAATGAAAAAAAATAAGAATATGAAACTCAAATAATGATAATCAAAGAAGTTAAAAATAATTTATGTACAAATAAAAGATTAAAATATACCTTAAACTTTGCTATAAGAACCATATATCCCATAAATATTATTTTTTAAAAAAAATATAAAAAATATAAATCTAAGACTAATTTTTTTACTTCCGTTAAATGAAGGATATATGTATGTTCATTTTGTAACAGTAAGGGTATATGTGAGTTGTTTGTATATCAGTAAGGATATATATGAATCACTTTCATAAGAAAAGGTGTATCAACTCGAAATGACAAAGTTGAGGAGTATATCAAACTCTTTTCCTTTTATGTATTTCTATAATTTTTCACTTGATGTTTGATTTTTTAAGTAGACATGCATCTATATTTGCACTTATTTTTCACATTCATTTAACAACTCATATTACATTAAAATTTCTTTACTTAATACTCATGCCCCTTAATTTTGACCCATCCAATAACTCTTGCGAAATGTCATCCCACATTCACATTGTCTTCGTCTTAATTCACATTTTTTATTATACATATATAATTTTGTTTAGTAGAAAGAAGTAGTTCAACAGAATTTGCTTAGTGATTAAATCTTAATGTACGCCTAGTGTTATTCATCCATCTATGTAAGTAGAAATTATAGAGGGAAAATTATGTGGTTAAGTAAATTAACATATATTAGTTAATTAGTTATCATATTTATAGTTTGTATCATATAATTTGTATGACTTTTATATAATGTAATTTTGTAGAATATCATTTATATAATTATTTTAAGTCAATATGTTTTTGTTTATATAAATTCGTTATTTCGACCTTATACAAAAATAACTCAATTTATACAAACGCGCTCACGAATTATACAAAACGGTAAATTATATAAACGAGAAATCTTAAATTGTAGCTATAACCCGTAAATGTACAAACTATAATTATGGAACATAATTAAATTAATTATAATGGCTATTTGCGAAAATTTCTCAATTATAAATTAGATAGAAGATAAATTTCTTAAGAGATCTAAGATGTTGAATAAAATGAAAAGCCAATTGTTATAAGTTAAAGCATTAAAGCTAAGATAACAAGAAAGATGGATGAGAAATAATATGTGTATTTTTTCTTCACTTACTTCTACTCTTCTCTTTGTTACAAAAAGAAGGGTATATATAGTTGTATATATTTGAGTACCAAGTGTGATACATGAATATTATCTTATCATATATATACTTCGGACACCAAGTATATCATATGACTAATTAGTATACACCACTTAGCATATTCTGTATGCATTAATATTACAACACTCAACATATTTAATGTGGACATTCATTTTACAACACCCCCTTTAAATATCTATACAAGAGAAAAATAATTGTAAAAGTATTATAATATGCATTATTTTACTAGAAAAACTCAGTGAAATAAAAACCTTGATTATCAAGTATGATCCATTCTAATTTGAAAAATTCAAAGTTGGACTCCATATTAAATTTGTTCACTGTCCAATGTCCACCCTTGAGAGGCTTGTGAAGAGTCTCAAATTGAGGATAAAAAAAAAAGAGCGATCTTTTATATATGACTTAAACAATCTTTCCCTCCATATTCATGTTGATGTTGTCATGCCAAGTTGATGGAATCGGTCTAGTTTCATTTTAGTTATACAATTCCTAATTACTATTGCTAATTCAAAAAAAATTCCAGTCCAGTTCTAGTCATAAAAAACTGTTTTTTATATTACTATATAAATACAATAAATTATAGTTAATAAAATAAATGATAAATACAAATAATAAAGTATTCAGACTGAGATGCAGATATCTCAAGTCCACTAACAAAAACTGATCAACTGGAAATGCAAAGGATATTCTGGCGACTATACTGAATAATAGAAGCAAAAGTTGATAGCTCACAATTAGCATGAGAACAAATTTCAAGACTTCAAGATTTCATGTAGTAATACTAGGTGCAATTTAGCATCAAATAAGTTACAAAATTCTTAATTTATTGCAAGTTCAAGTTTTTCTTATTCATTCATTTCTGGTTATTTGTAAGAATTTATATATATATTTTTAATATTACTAATTGTAATACCCACTAAATAACAAATTTTGATTGTCACATAAAAATTATATAAAACAACACAAACAATTACAAGAAAGGGTGTTGTTGTAAAAAAAGAAAAGTTTGGTGTGTAATTTGAACTATTAAAAATTCTTAAATAATGAGATTTAACCCAAATATTAATTTTTTCTAGTATTTGAAAATTTTGAATTATTTGCTAAAAATAATTGTCAAATAATGAGAAACTGTATAGACAAATACTATTTGACCAAATTTTACTTGGGAAATTATTAATTATTAGTAACATTTGCTAAAAGAAAATCACGTGTCATGTAGAAACTGATAAAGCAAACCTCTTTTAGAAAATAAAAGAAAAATTGCATAAGAGAAGATCAACAATTATCATAAAGAGAATGAAGGAATTGCAAATTTTTGTGGCATACTCCATTACAACTTCCAATCAATATCTAAACCTAGCTAAAAAATAAAAAATTCCCAGGGAAAGGTTACAAAGAAAAAAAGAATAAAGCCAATAAGGCTTAGATATTTGATTAACTCAATGGTGAGTGAAGTTGGCCGGAGCAGGCTGTGGAGCGGCGGCGTAAGGCGGAGGTGGGATGGGGAATTGTTTAGGAGATGGACATTGATAACATTTAGTAAATAGACCAAATGTGTCAATTTGATGAATGAAATTGAGCATGCTAGCCCAACCACCAAACCCAAAGCCAACAATAAATACCCAAACAACTACAAATATGTTGATTGTGAATGTGCCTGCCCATCTTCCAACAAATCTTGGGGGTTGTTCTACTGCATTCTGCCATAACAATATGTGTAATAATCATTAGTAGTATTAGATTGATGATAAATCATAACAAGAACCATAGTTTAAACAAATAATTGAGGGTTCAACAAGTGTCACATTAATAGGAGTGACAACTGGATTAGGGTCACTCATCTTAGTACTACTCTGTTTTAAAGTTTGGAGTTGAAGAAATGGCATCCCATTTTTTCATATATAAGTAGATTATATGTACCGTTCAGCTAAATTGATTTACAATTATGGATGATATATACACTAATTATGTATATTATATGTATATACCGTATGTATATTACATGTATAATGAGTCATAAAATCAATCCTAGGATCATTAATTTTTACTTTGTAAAGTTTGATATAATATATACCTCTCTAGCAGCAGCAGATTTGAAGGTGAACATGTGAGCAAGAGCAGGGATTATGTAAACAGTGAAGCTAACTAGAAGTGATCCAACTGTTGAATTAATTGGCCCAAAGAATGGGAAAATTATTGCTAAAAACCATATAGGAATAACCACAGGCAACCTTGCTACTGCCCTTTTGCACAAACTATTACAATCATGCATCCCTATGGCCTTCTCCCAAACAAAGTATAAGGGAGTACAAGCAAATCCAAATGTTATAAACTGCAATTACACACAAAAAACCGTATAAGATAATTACAAAGTAAATTTCTATGATAAGTGTAGCATTGATAGCAGTACTAACTAATTTGTTATCATATGTTAAATTATACTGATAGTATTGTACGTGTAAAATACCTCTAAATTATCAATGTATATAATTTTTTCAAAAAACAAAATGATTTAACTTAACCAAGCAAACAATAATTAATTCTTTTAACATGTTTTAGTAAGGAGTGTACCTTATTTTCGATTGAGAAAACTTTTTATGAATATTTACGTATCAAAAATGCAAGTTATATATTCGATCTATTTATCAAAATAATTACAATGACTTGCCAAATATACATATAAAAAAAACATATTATTTTGCATAAAATATAATATACTCTTTTTGTCCCAATTTACTTGATATAGTTTAAATTTCGCAAGTAAAAAAAAATATCTTTGACGATGATTATTGCATTCCCCTAAATATTAATTCTTGTGTAATTTTTGTATATAGCTTCTAAATATATAAATTATTTTTCAAAATACTTACCGATTATATATCCAACCAAATAGACAGTCAAAATAAAGAAGCTTGACTCTTGAAATTTGAATCGTGTCACGTAAATAAAGATAAAAAAAAGTATATTTCATGTATATCATATGATAATATAAAAATAAAATATTTACTGACTATTATTTTGATAAACGACTATACCTGATGAATGAGCATGAGGATGACAGCCATGTCTCTTAAGGGTGTTCTTGGGAGAAGAGAGAAGGCATTGGAGTGATCAAGTAGCAAATCACCAAATGCCCAATACACTGCTGCTGCTGATGGAAGTGTTAGTGTCAACACATACACTGTTGCCCATAAATATATTGCCTTGAACTTTTGTGGTTTCCACATTGCATGCATTATCTCTCTGCAGTTTAATTAATTAATTCAATTTTAAATAATTAATAATATATAGAAAACTAAAATCCTTTTCTTTTAGTAGTTAGTTCCAGCTGGTAATTTTTTATTTTTTTTACATCATAGCCTCTTCCATTATCATTGATTAATTGTGCAGGAAAAGCAAAAGTAATTGGGAAAAGAATTGTAACTTTCCAACATTTAAAAATAATAGTAATTCATTGTAGCTTTTCAACTTGAAAAGGGTAAAAAGTGTGACTCTTTTTGCTTGTCATTCCTTTTTATAGAAAAAAAGAGATGCTGAAAGTTTACATTAACACATGCAAATAATGTTAGAATGAAATGAGAACACACAACTATACAAAATAACTACTACATCCCTCAAACTTTTTTTGTTATATTACGTTTTCAGAAAGTCAATAATTTAATTAATTTTAAAAGTTAAATTAAATTATATTTATTTGATATTTTATACAAAAAAATTTCGATTAATAAAATTCTATGAGAAATACTATTAATTGTATTTTTTTTTTGTATATCAATATGATGAAAAAAATTATATTAAAATATTATCAAATTGTTATAATTTCACTCTAAAAATAGAATTCATGACAAATAATAGTGAACGCAGAGAATACTAAAGAATGTGGACACGTAGTGCAATGAATGTTGTCATTTTTCTCTTAATTAGAGGTATCAAGTTTGAGTTCTAGATATAAAAAAATCTTTAATAATGAGTGTTTCTCCCCAAATAAGGTCCTACACAACATGAATTTGAAATAATCAAATTTTTATGTAGATATTAGACACTAAATGAGAGAAAAAAAAAACTAAACAAAATAATATAGCTTTTTGATAACTATTGCCAATTAAACATGGTGTCGTAGATGGTAAGATTAAAACTTTTATCGACAAATTGGATATTTACTTGTCAGACTATGTCGAAACATGTTAAGGTGAAGTCACTTTCAGAAATAATAATAAATAACGTTAAAGTAAATTGTATTTTTCTACAATTTTTAGTTTATGGATTTATAGTAGTGAGAGAATACAAGGACCTCGTACTTTCCAAATAAATTAAAATAGATATTAAAACGTTAAAAAGACGTAATAACATATAAAAATAATGTTTTGTAGTCTTACACAGTAACAGCATGTCCCCCAAATGTATAGAGAATGTTTGTGGCTCCTGTGAAATATAGCACCAATTTGGTTGGTCCAGAATGCTTCACCCCCTCCACCTGTAATTATAATTTGTTAGTTTGTGATATTGCGTTTATCAAAAGTCAATTTGATTAATTTTTAAAAGTAAATTAGATTATATTAATTCGATATTTTAAACAAAAAAATTAAATATTTTAAAACTATATAAAAAGTATTATAAATTACAATTTTTTCATATTAATATGATGAAAAAATGCATCTTAAAATGTTAGTCAAATTTTTTTATAGTTTAATTCTATAAATAGAAATCATGACAAAGAATATCCAACGAAGGAATTACTATTAATTACAAAAAATTAGAATTAAATATCTTAATTAATATACATAATTAAGAAAATAATTATTCAATATATATCCAACCCCCACATACTGTTATGATTACAGGTTTACTTAGACTAGAATCTTCAAACTTTGTATTCACATGTCACAACTCACAAGTGACAACAAATATATGATTTGATTCAAAGTTACTAAACTCGTTACCACTAATGTAGCTCCACCCCTGTGTATACAACATACAGGGAGTTGATGCAAATACATAATTTATAACGAGTTTGATCTTATTATATATACGTATGATAAGTATTTTTTTCTTTGCACATGTATATATGCATAGTTGGAGAAGATTATTGAAAGTTACAATCGGATTGATGAGGTACCTGTCCATGCAGTAGTGATGCAACAGTAAGGTACCAAGCAGTGAATGTGGTCATCAACAAGCCAAGAAAAGACCAAATTCTATAATTGTGGAAAGAAGGAATGAAGACAGTTGTGGCACAACAAGCACCAAAGATATAAGTCCAAGTCCTCTTGTCCAAATTATCATTTATGTAATATATGTTACTGCAAGTTGAAATCAAACAAATAGATTAAAACGAATAAAGTATTGTACAATTTGGATACAAAAAGATATTAAAAGTTAGGAACCTTGCACAAGCAATGAGTTGAATAACTGAACCAAATAGTAGAAAAGTGCAATTAAATGCCAAACCAACGTTCCTCCAATGTTTCCCTAGCAGCCCATCAAGAACTTCGAACCACTATATACAAGAAAAAGTTAAAAACATGAGAAATTTGGATGATTTTCTATTTAAATACAAATTAAATAAACTAACAAATAATTTTCGTTTTACTCCAACTTCGAATCACTATTGGAATCAAAGGTTTTTTCCACCGCAAATCAATAAAAAAAATTGTGTTACTTTCAATACATGATTTTCTCACTAAAAGAGAATTGACTCTCACTGAAATAGTGGGAGATACCCTATTTGCATATGAAAACATTACTATCATTTTTTCTCATTGATTCAGTCAAAATATGTACGAGAATAACCACTAAACACAATACATTACCTGAATAACGTGATTGCGGAAATCGACTTTTTCTCTTTCTTTTCTAGTTCTATACTCAATATAGAGGATGCTAATAAGATAAGCAGTCCAACTACCCAATAAACCATAGAAAAGCTGAAATGAAATCCCAGAAATCATTCCTAATTGAGAAAATGAGTATGGTAGCGTCAATAGAACTTGAGCTACCTGAAAATTGACAAACAAAAAAAATAATAAGTCATCAAATACACTAGTAGAAAAAACAGGAATTAGCGACAGACAAATTTTGTTGTACCTGATTAGAGGCACAGCTAAACCAAGCATCATAAGTAGAGCCACCATGCCAGAAAAAATTGGAGATTTTGGACTTAATGTTAATGGGCTTACCTTCAGTCTCCATTTCTACATAATTTCCAACAATTACTGTCTCTACTACTTTGTCATTAGAAGATAATGCCATATCTTCTTGCTATTCCTATTTAATTGATATAACTGATGAAAATATGTATATATACACGATTATCTCTTGTAGTCAGATTAGCAAATCAAAAAAATAATGAGAGGAGGCCCCTTATAACTATGAACTTGAAAGGAAGCCTAGTGTGGTTATGCCTCACAAATCCATGTTATATTTATATTCAGACTTTTGAATGTATTAGCAAATGTTTCTTCTCTCTTATTTCTTTTTTCTTTTGGGATCTTTTTTTTTCTTCTATATCCAGTAAAAAAAATCTTATATTGAAATCTTTTGTAACTATATTTTCCTCTATAAAAGAATTATATAATTAAATTAATATGTTTAATCACCTGGTCGTTCTTATATAATATTATGTATTTACTTATAATTTTAAATGTATAAATTGAAGTAAAAGTATCGTAAAATTTACTCTCTCTAATTAATCACTTTACTTGTCGTCATCATTAAAATTAAATGGTCTATATTAGTTTTAAGAAATCAAAATATAATTAAGTATTTTATTCTTGAAAGTTTAAATTGACAACTTTAACAAAAAAAAAAAATCTAAATGAAGAACAAATACACATACTCCAAATACTATTCTTGCTTAAATTAACTTTTTTTTATTTATTAAAGAGAGATTAAACAGAAAATATTCATTAAAAAGATATTTAACATTTTGACGGTTAAAATAATAAAATAAAATATAACCGTCAAAATATATAGTTTTTGAAGGGGTGTGGAGACAAAAAGCATGACAAGTAAAGTAGTTGGGTGAAATTCCGAGACCTACTAGTAATATACAGAAAGAAATCTACAAATTCAAATATGAACAAATAGACAATTTTTCATTTTTGAAACATCTCCTTCGTGTATATCTTTCGCACTAATTATAAAAAATGCTAAGTAAACTACATGTTTAGATTAGTTAACGATTAAACCTTATTATAATTATTAAATAAAATCCTCGTGTTGTAAAAACAAAAGGAATTGTTCCTTGAATTTAAACATGAGCATTTTTGTACATGACCTAATATAATATGCCAGCGTGAATTCACGAGCAGGTTTCTCATCTTCCCGTATAAAAAAAATCTAGTGAGGGTTTGAATCAGAATTTATGAATTTTTAAGTGGCTTGAGTTCTAAAATAATATTTATATATATTTAAAGAATTTTTTAATATAAATATATTATTTAAATAAAGATCTACTAATTTGATCGAATTTATATTTCGATTTCAAGATTTATCCCTACAAGTATTAGGATATAAATGTGTATAACAATAATTTGGACGATTAAACTAAAATATCTTATACTTTCTTTCGTTCACATTGCTATAATCACTAGTTGTCCTCTTTATAATAATGTGTAATGATGCTATATTTGAGAGATTATTAGCAATTATTGTTATGTATACACAACACTATAAGTGAATAATTATAGCATGTTTAACTCATTTTTTTTAAGTTACTATAATTGACGTCAAGTGAATAATTTTTATTTCTACAAAAAATAGAGAGAGAGAGAATATAGGTGGAAATTGTAGGAAATTAGACCAAATGATTGCAAAGCAAAGGGGCGTGGTCGCTTTATACCAAGAAGATAACAAAAGCTGTTTTTTTTTTTTTTTCACATGGCTTTGGGAGAAGCCCTTTACAAACTCGATAATTCACTCTTCCAATTACTCTCTTTCTTTTTTATTGAACCTCATAGAAGTCGGTTTTTTTGAATGTGCATTAAATAAGTTTTGTTTTATGTACTCTCTTCGTTTTCTAAAAAAAAAAAGTTGTCTAGTTTGACTTAGAACAGAGTTTTTTTTTTAAAAAAATTTTTTGATTTTATTATTCTAAATTAAAGTTATGTCAAATATATTTTTAATATATGGTCTAAACATGTCACGTTGAAAGTTAAATAAGTAAAAAATAAAAAATGTCTTGAGGCACAAGTAAAAATTATTTTGGATATTTATATATCTAACACAAAATGAGAATTTTTTTTTGGAAGTGGAGGGTTAGATGGGGTGGATAGAACTATTTTTTTTAAAAAAAAAATTAATATCTAAATTAATATTTAGGGGGGAGGGGCGATGAAGTGAAAAAAATTAAATTCTTTTAACTAATACTAATAATTTATTTATTTTGTCAAGGTTGAATGTTTTTTCATGTGGAGTCTGATGTGATAATCTTTTTAAATAAAAGAGAGTATATTACGCACACCACGATGAGAGTGATATAAAAGAAAGATGTGTGTTTCTCAAATTAAAAAGCGATAGTTTAGGTATAAAAGTTGAGTTTTTGGCTAAAATCATCCTTAGTATGATCAAAACCTAAAGTACATCCCTGTGTTATATAAGTGAACAAAAAACATCTCTGAACTATCCAAAAAGTTGCAAGATTCATTCTTTTGTCTATTTTTTTTTTAAGAAACTCACGCCCCAACAAAAAATGTGTCAAGTCGAATGAATATATGTACAAATGGTTAAGTTAATCAAGTTAGGTGATTTTTTTTAAAAGAAATCAAAATTGAGGGTTTAAATTATATTCAGACAAAATAAATTCAAATTTTAGATATTCTTTGAAAAAAAAAACAAATACTACTCCGACTTCAAAAATTTCAAATAAAGTAATTATTTTTTTTATTTTAATAAATAAACACCTACGTGATTTCACTATATTTCCAGCATTTTTGTACATTGTATAAAATGTGAACATTGTATATATAGCATATACCCCTCAATATTTTACTAAAGAAAATCACTAAATAGTTGGATGTAATATATTTGAAATGATTTTTTACATAATCTTTCTAACCTTCTGAACATATTGTATAAATATTTCAAACTTATGTATTGGTGCAATTTACTTGATGATGCAAAAAAAAACTACTCTATAAACTAACAATACTCGAAATTTCAAGTCAAGATTCATTTCCTATTCATATTCTTATTCTTTTTAGGTAACTTTGATCTTTTACTCGTGGTCGAGATGTGATCAATTTTTCTAAAAAATATATATATATTTTTATTCAGTCAGTTTCTTAATAAGAATAGGCTAAAAAATAATTCTTGTTATTTTTTTGATAGTATAAGGATGTTTTTACTCAATTAGATAATATAAGGATAACATTAGATTTGTGTCTTAGTTGATAAATTACTTTAGTTAAAAACTCAATAAAATTCATACTCTCGATAATTTGAACATAAAACTTAATAAAAGAATATAATTTAGGTGTATTTTTGATTTTATAAGAAAATGAAACATGAAAAAAGTCTAAGAGTTATTGAAGTGTGTGAAATTAGGTCTTAGGCCTAACTCACACCCCAAAAGCTAGCTCAAAGGGAGGAGGATTTGCCCATGCCTTATAAAGAGTCCACCCATCTCATTAATCACCGATGTGGGACTTTTGTCTTTCTTTAACACCCCACCTCACGCTCAGTGCTTAGCATCTGGTGCGTGGGCAATTTCAATTTTGTGGACCCCAACATCGGGTGAGACGGGCCCTGCTCTGATACCATGTGAAATTAGGTCTTAGGCCTAACTCACACCCCAAAAGCTAGCTCAAAGGGAGGAGGATTTGTCCATGCCTCATAAAGAGTCCACCCATCTCATTAAAACAAAATATTCTCACAAAACTAAAGATCAACTCCTTTAACCAAGTTGCCATACGTGGTGTCAGATAAATGATACGAAAAGTTAGCAGAACCAATACAAGAACAAAAAGAAAACTTACTACTTTTTCATCTTTTATTTTGTACGTATTAGTTTTTTGTTTTGAAGTGCAAATGCTATACCATTTGTTATTCTTTATTTTCTACTTCTTGCATAGATCTTTTAAATTTAAATGGTGTGACCTAGAGTATTCATTGATTATTTGTGGCTTAAGTCATCGACAGTCCTTTCAAGTTGTTCGCATAATTCACTTAGACATCTTAACTAGGATTATTACCTATTAGACACTTTAATATTAAAGAATATGTATCTATTGAACATAAAACGAAAACCTTTTTTGAAAATATTTTGCGTGTAATTCACGCACATTGACTTAAAACAATGACACTTGGCACATGGACCCAGTCTAACAATAAAATATAATTTTTCATTTTAAAAAAAATAAAAAATAGCTTCCAGCCTTTATTTATTAATTACAAAAATATTTAAAAAGAAAATATCCCCCACCCCCACCTAACCCTTTGACCTTTCTTCTTCCTCTACCCTGTGAACCCCGGCAGGCGGCATCCACCATCAATTTCACCATTGATAACGGAGATAACAAAAATAAAAATCTCCCTTTCAAATTTATTCTTCTATCATCTGTTATTCTCCATTCGTTTTGAGATTTTTGTGAAAATAAATAAACGTCAATAAATTATTTTTAAGATTCATGACCAAGAAAAATTGAAAGTATGTTCATTTTTTAAAATATCATCTTTAATAAATTAATGAGTGGCGATGTTTGTTCAATCGGAGTGATCGAAATGGAGATGGACGAATATCGATCAATTTTTAACTCCAATGTTCGAATTTTTCTTCTTCTCACATATTAAATTAGCAGATTTTTTTTTTTACAAAAAATGAAAAAAAAAAAAGAATGAAACAAAATGCTAAGAATTTTGAAATCATTAGAATGGTGGGGGAAGAAGATAACCAATGGTGCATGGGTATGGGGGTGGGGGTGGAGTTGATAGAAATAGGGAAGAAGAAGACAATTGTCCTTCTTCTTTTTTGTTAATTAATTTTTTATAATTAACTTAGGGGTATAAATTAAGAAAAAAAAGGAAAAATATTATTTTTAATAAATTAACGCGCTCAAGGAAAGTGAATTACACGTTTTTTGCCATGTCAGCATTTTGTGTCTAATAGAAATGACTTTTGAACAAATAAAGTGTTCAATTGGCACAAAGATTAATTGAGGTGTCTAAATGAATTATACGGACAACTTTGAGTGGCTGCAGATGACTTAGGCCATTATTCTTCATGTTATGATAATCATACATGATGAGATTGGATTTCTTTAACATAAATTCATGGTAATTATTGATTATGAAACCAAAAAAGAATTGGAATTATTAGGGAAAAAAATATACTTTCTCCGTTTAACAAAGAATGATTTAGTTTGACTTGATATGGAATTTAAGAAAATAAAGAAGACTTTTGATCGTGTGATCCTAAATTAAAATTCTATCAAATATACAAAAATTGTCCTTTAATCTTGTGACCTTAAACATGCTATATGAAAAGTTTTATAAAAAAATTTTTTTTAAACAGACTAAAAAAAGAAGATTATTCTTTTTTAAATCGAAAAAGTCCGAGAACATCCTTTGTCGAGCGGACTATTAAACATTCCAATCCTTATGTTATATCACGCTTCGCAGACAAGACATATATTCTCATGGGACCATAAACATTCTCTGAGTGGTTTTTGTCCCCTTTGACTACATCTATGTTTCTTTGTTTTCAAATAAAAATAGGCCTATTTATTAAATTTGTGTTCGTCTCAATTATTTTATTAAATATCTATATTAATATGGACGGAGCTAATCTATCAAAAGAAGTTTATTATCGAAAAAAAGGTTTAAATTATTTTATGTATAGTGACTATTGAATCCTCAATTAGCTTCTTTGTATATTTAATTGTTTTATACATTGAATCACCTTACTGGAAATTTACACTTCATACTTATTTCTAATATGTAAAAAAAGAATATCATACTTTCTTATTTTGAAAATAATTCAAATTAAAACTAATCATTTTTATTATTAATAAGATAATTTATAGCCGAACAAACATTAATTACTTATTTTATCATACTGAAACAGGAGAGTATACATCATATTGTCTGGTTGGTGAATTCAAGAAGGAAACAGAAAACCAACATGAAAACAGATGATTAACTCGGAATATAGCTGTAAAATTTAAGACTCTCTTTAGTTGATTGTTTACCACAAAGAGCATGAACATTTCAGTTGTTTGAATTTGAACGTGTCAATTAATTTAGGAAACACTACACAATTAGACATATTTCACTCTCATATATATTACTTATTATTTATACTTTCAAAATATTACGTATCGTATTACTAATTAAGAGTTTTCAATTGCATATTGAGAAAGATACATTTAGAAATATGTATTTATGCTATCCGATACACTAAAATAGGGAAACATGCTAGTGAGATGGGGAGAAAGGCGAGTGAGATTCATCATGACACTGGGAGACCAGATACATAGGAGAGTAGCGAGCAAGATGTGAGAGAGGCGAGAAAGATTTGATATGTATCCTAGATACATGTGAATCCACTTGATACAATGTATGTAGAACAAGTTACACCTAATTTTCACCCCATGAATCTTGAGATACATATATCTCTATGTATCTAGTCGCACCAAAATTTGATAAGATGCATATACTGCAAACTAGAATAAAGTAATCAACTCCTACACTAGTGAAATTTATATGAATATCCATATTTATTTATGTACTGCAAAATTAGTACTTGAAGATCTGAGTTTATCTATTATCTCATAAGTCACCATTCTTCTTGATTCCCAAAAAATTAAATTGAATGTAACAAAGCACTACAACAAATTCAATTATCAGGAACAAAGTATTTTGTCATTTAAAACATATTTCTCACTAAAAATCTTGTGAGATGAAAATTAATTCGTCACTCAGTCGTCACTAAATGTGTGACTCTAAAAGTATACAAGATGATTAGTGTTTCGTCACTAAAAATATTATTTTAACTAAAAAAAAAAATCATCCCTAAATGCTTTAACGTTTGTGACAAATTTGTTTGTCGTAAAAAGTATTTTTATTTGTAGTTAATTGTATGATTTGTCACTAAAAATGCTATTATTACCATCAAAATTATAGCTTCGCTAATTAGTTTACTTCAATCAGTGAAAAAATCAATTGTCTCTAAATTTATATATTTTTCTTAGTAGAATTTTTTTTAATTTAGTCAGTGATGACAATACATGTATCTCGCATCTCTATTTTTTTAACCCCTGGCCAGGAGCTCGTACATTATGCTTTCTTGAGGAATCGAACTCACAACGTTGGGATTATAAGTGAAGAGTGTTTACCATTTGATTAACTTTCTCTTGTTTCTCAGTTTTATTTTATTTTTTTTACTTCATTCACTTTTTTCAAATTTAAATTTATATGATTATTTATACTCATACACAAATGCATGAAATTTATTATCCACAATTCATTCAAATGTAGATTATATTTTAATTAAACTGTATATTTTTTAAAATATCTTGGGAAAAGGGTCTGATATACCCCTCAACTTTGTCATTTAGAGCTGATATACCCCTTGTTATGAAACTGGCTCATATATACCCCTACTAGTAAACAAATGGCTCACATATACCCTTTTCCTCTAACGGAAATGAAAAAAATAATAATTTTAATCTAAATTTTATTATTTTTTTCTAAAACATATAATCCCATATGAGTAAATTTAATCCTCGTCAAACATATTTTTTTGACTTTTTTTTGTTTCAATGACTAATTTATAATTATTATTTTGATAATCAAATTTATTTATGTTTCACTAATATTCTTGTAAAACTTATTGTAGATGACCAAATTTTTTCTTTGAATACGAAATTAAATTACAATACACACAAAAAAAATAGTTTAATTTTTTATTCTTTAAACTAAGGAATGAAAGAAAAAAACAAAATAAGAATAAGAAATTCAAATAATTATAATAAAAGAAGTCAAAAAATAATTTATGTATGAAAAAAATTAAAATATACCTTGAACTTTGATAGAAGAATCATATATACCCCAAAATAATTTTTTTAAAAAAATTAGAAGTAATAAATATAAATTTAAAACTAATTTTTTAACTTCCGTTAAATGAAGGGTATATGTGAGCCATTTTGTAACGGCAAGGGTATATGTGAGCCGTTTGTATAACGGTAAGGGCATATATGAACCACTTTTATAACGAGGGGTATATCAGCTCCAAATGACAAAGTTGAGGGGTATATCGGACCCTTTTCCCAAATATCTTTAAATATATGCAGTACAATTCAGTCATTTCATTTATTTATTTTTATAAATTTAAAATTATTTAGTACAATAATAAATTTATATAGAATTAAGCTTTCTATTTTATTGAAAAAATAGAATAATCGGTCCAATTTGATCAGTAAATCAATTGTTTTGAAAAAACATCGATACCCATAACTATAATACTTCATCATAATATATTTGAAATCCTAGCTTGTTCATTTCTTTGAATTTTTACTTCAATTTTCACACTGATGGAAAAAGTTAATAGAAATTCATGAAATATTTCGCAACTTTGAGAAGTCTAAGTGTGTAAGTCGATGTTATCTTTGTATAATTGATCTACGTACGTATGTGAAATTACTATTATACATGTACATATTTATAGACAAAAGCAAATAGATTGACTTAGTCTATATAGTTTATCAATCACAAATAAATAGACACACATAAAAAAAAAGCACGAAGATTTGAGAAATTATTTTTTAATCGTCTTTATCAATGAAAGTGTATCAAATAAAAAATAAAAGTGTCATACCAACAAATATTAGCGATATAGGGGTAGAAACGTACCCCACTCACAATACTTATAACTTGGATTATACTTTTCAAATGATGCATTTTATAATTGTGTAATTTAAGAAAATTGATGTATTGAACTCTTTCATTTTACAAAATCATTCGAATTCATTGGTTTTTTAATATTTTTCCTCGACAATTAACGAATGGACTCTGTCGATTTCTTATGAAACACTTGTATTATTTCTTTTGTAAGTTTCACTTGTAATTATAAACAATTGTAGCAAAAAAAAGTTGTATTTAGATATGAATTTTTTCGTAGTAAATAGTTGAACTATTCACAACAAATTTTAAGTCGTTGCTATTTAACACCTTACATATTTTGTGACAATTTTTTTGTTGTCACTAAATCGCAGATTGATTAGAGACAATAAAATCTTTGTCACCAATTATTTATATTATTAGTGACGAAAATAAATGTCATAATTAAATCTAAATTTTTATAGCTAAAACCTATGATGTTTAACTACGAACTCTAATTTGTCGATATTTTAACAACATATTTTTTTAAGATGAACATTTTTTGTGTCCAAAAATTAATAAAATTTAAGACAAAAAATAATTTCTCATGAATTAGATATATTATTAGTGACGAAATAATGTGTCACCGATAACTTTAAATTCGTGACTAACAATACATAAGAAATGCATGGCGCCAATTAATTTTTTGGTGGGAAACATGAGTGGACAAATCTTTACTACGATTTTTTATGTTTCGTCACTAAAAGTATGTGCCTCATATATATTTAAGCAAGAAAAATAAATTTTGTCACTATAAGTAAATGATTAGTGACCAATTTGATGTCGTAGCTATATATCTTATTTGTCATAGTGAAGAAAGTGACTTTCTGAAATAATAATTATTAGTTGAGTGACTATTTGAGAAATCAACTCAAAATTTAAATCATATTTAGGATTTTAAGGATGGTGATTCATCTTCAAGAAAAAGGTGGATTAGTATGGTGATTAAGAACTCAATTAGTTTCAACAAGAACAAGACATTAAAAAATCAGGCATGAGTATGGTATTAATGCATACCAGGGCAACATAATAATGATGCACAATGATGCTGAATATAAAAATGGAATGAATATGTTATCACCTAGCATGGTTTAAATTAGATTAATATTCACCCACAATGATAAAGATGATCTACTTTGTTTCCAAAATATCACCTGGTTGATGTACATCTTTTCATAGGATTCTAATATTTTATGGACTTACAAGATCATTTGGCACAAACTGCATGAGAAATGTTTACAAATGATTAAAGTTGTATGATGTGGTGTCACTTTTGTCCGTTTACTTTATTTAACCTTTATTATGAATCACCAATAGTGTATGCCACTTTTTCTTTTCATGTACACAAAATGAATTGTTTCTTACACCATCATAAAGTAATTTATAAGTAATGATTAGCAGCCTAATGAACTTCGAAATTGAACAAGATTATTTCGAGCGCCTGAATAATTTTGTTCATTTAGACAATGTATACAATACATTTTAATAACAAATATAACTTATTTCTTTTCCTTAAGATGACAAACGAGAAATATATTAAAAGAGATAATAATTTAATGTAGTTCAGTCTATTGACCTAATCCACAAGAAGAGATGATCAATTCACTTTAGAAAAAAAAAGTACAGAATATATCGAGAAATAACCTCACACAATTCACTCGAAATAAAAATAGATTCACATGTAACATTTGTGTCTCACATTGACTATATTAAGTACTCCCACATCCTTTAAATCCTTAATCTTTTTCCTCTGTCTATAAGATGACACGAGGTTATGCAAATATGCAAGGCAAAATCAAATGAAACCAAAGATGTGATTTGAGTGTGGAGATTAAAGTGAACTACACAATTTGAACTGTAACCTCTATAGATGGTAATCTCAAAATTTGTTACAATACGACTGTGAAATCTAGTTTGTTCAAGCATATAGAAATTGAGTGAACTTGTTGTTGTTTAGTATTTTAGAGATGGATATATTATAACTATAAGTATTTAAACATAAACAGTAATGTGCTTAGTCTCGACACCACGTCCTCATGAGAATTGGGAATTGGCCATTTTACGATTGTAAATGACTGAAACATTGTATTCGCCGAGTTGGGAACTAAAATAAGCCACAAAAATATAAAAGTAGCAAAAATAAACCACTATTTTAGTAAGTAACTAAAATAAGCTTAGTGGAAAAAAAAGTTCCACTATATTCAATTTTCTAAAGGTTTTCCGTTAGTGTCATAACGTTTATTTTTAATATGTAACGGAACTTTTTCTTCCACTTTATAAAGTGGAACTTTTTATTCCATTTTATAAAAAGTTACCTTTTCACCTTCACCTTCGCTCCCTTTCCTTTTCATCGCTCCCAAAAAAAAAATTCACTTTGAATATGGTCCCAATCCGACAGTTTGAAGACGCCCCACTTTATAAAGTGGAAGAAAAAACTCCACTTTATGAAGTGTAAGAAAAAGTTCCGGTATATATTAAAAATAAACGTTATGACACTAACGGAAAACGTTTAGATTATTGGATATAGTGGAACTTATTCTTTCACTAAGCTTATTTTAGTTACTTACTAAAATAGTGACTTATTTTGGTTACTTTTATATTTTTGTGGCTTATTTTGGTTCCCAACTCGATGTAAGTATCATATCTTTAATTTATCCCTATTTGGAACTTCCCTTTGAGCGTGAATGGTGTATTAGAGTGAGTAAGAACCACACATTTGTTAAGGATTGGACTGGTGAGTTGCTTATATGATTTAGACAATTCTCCATTCATGAGTTAGATTTTGGGGTGAGTTAGGTTAATGTGCTATAACTTTACATTTTATGCACTTTGTGTAAAACCCCTTATTTAGCTGCAATAGTACAATTGTTGCTATATTATATTTAGCAACAATAATAAATATTGATGCAATAACATTAACACAATTGCTGTTGAATCTTGAAGCTACATACCGAATTCCTATTGCTGCTAAAGGAAAATTTATTGGCACTGAATATATTTTTTGTTGTAGTAACTTGAATTACTGCAAACTAGCTCCTCCGCAAGAATTTCTTCTTGGATGGAAATACCGTTGACAAAGTTGCATACCAGACTAACTCCAGCAATGAAGGACAGAGATCACCAGTTCTGTTTTGGTGCAAATATTTATATTTTCCTACTAAAATAAATCAGACGCTCTCCTCTCTTTTTCTCCCTCAACCACATCTGATCTCTTCTTTAATTTATTGACTCCTCTCTTTTTCTCCCTCAACCACATCTGATCTCTTCTTTAATTTATTGACTTTAAGTCTCATTTAGGACACCACAAGAACGAAATGCTGAAACTAATTGGTATGTCATCTAAGTTTTTGCAGCAATATTACACGCTTGCGTCTTATGGACACAAGCTAACGTTAGATGGAAGTAATAATAATGTCTCCATGACTAAAACAAAATTTCTGAAAATGTATACCAGGTAAGTAAACACAATAATGAATTGATGCTGGGATTTAAAACACAGTAACACATAGCTCATTCAAAGTCTCTAATATCTCAATTTCATAGATTGAGTGATTGGGTTTAAAGAGATTTTGTGGAATTTTCTTAATGCTGACCCATCATTTCTTGTATAGATTAGTTGTGTAAAAGTGTACAAGTTTTGGGCAAATTTAGGATGAGAAATCATAAGTTTAAGTTTCTTTTATAGAAATTTACATTGAACAACAAAATTCAAGGGCAAGCGGGAGATAAATACATCTTCCAGCAATTCCATAACATATTATTTCTTCTTCTCTCTTATCGTTTGTTATGTTGAACTTTATTTTCAATATGGACTCGTATGTCCATACAACTTTTACCCAGGGATTTCATTCTTTGACTATAATAGTTGTATTGAAATCCAACTTTTACATAGAATATTTCTTTTGTATAAATAAAAATATTTTGAATGGAATTTCTGTACTTTCATCCGTTATTAAGTTAGAAGCCCAAAATCTTTTTATTTTTGAATCAAAGAAATTCTGCCATCAAGCTTTCAGCCCATATTTTATATCAAAATATGTTAAAAAAAAATAGCCCAAAACAGCTCACAAACCCTATTCTATTTTGTGAACCAGCAAATAACTCATCCTATCTCCAGCAATTTCAACGAATGATAGAGATCCCCATTTCTGTTTTGGTCAGGCGCAATCCCCCTGTCTCTCCTTCATCCACATCTCTCTTTTTTTAATTCGATCAACAAGAATTCAAAAATACTTTTGAAATCTCTTATGAATTCAGCCAAAAGTTGCAAAATCAGAAGATAAAAACAGGTCTTGCATTCATTTTTGTGGACGCCTTTTGCCCTGCACCTGAAACCACTGTTTTATGCTCGTCTGAAGAAAGTTTTGAGGAGGAACTTCATGTAGGCGTCGGAATCAATCTCTCGTTCACTGCCCCATAACAGGTGACGATTAAACTTTTAATTCTTTTATCTTAAAGAAATATCATGACTTGCTATTAATGTTTCTTACTTAGCTATAATTATATGTGACTACAAAATATACTCGGTTCTTTACTTCTTGTTCAAGCTCGCCATATTCCTTTCACGTTTTAGCCGTTATTTAATAAGAAATGAGTTCGTTTCATGATTAAATCTTCACTCGCAATCAGTTTGTCGGTCCAAGTTAAATGTATATATGATAAAGTTTTTGCAGCTCATGTATTCATTTGTAGAAGTATGTTAAAAAGAGATGAGTGTTGTTCTTGCTTAGTTAGAAATGTTATGCAGGTTACATTTTTTTTTTAAAAAAAATATTTGTGTGAGAAAAACCATGATCCTATATTATCTCTGCGCACACAAAAAATATAGATTTTAATCTCTTTTCCGAATCCATTAGATAGTAGAGTTGCATGTATAAGTTCCCTTCTAAGTTATTAAGTGAGGGTGGTGTAAAATGTCGAGGATCATGGATTGAAAAGTAATATTTTTTTTAGCTTAAACCAGTTGAACTTGAGTATTAACTTTGTGTTCAAAAGACATGAATGGTGGCTTGGCTTTTTGAGTTAGGTTTGAAGTTAGCAATTGCGACTATTGCACATTTTTGTGTTTTGTATAACATATTCATTTTACGACTTTACTTAGCTCTATATTTGTTTATTCACTGTCATATAAAGTTGTATTGTTTTACTAATTTCTTTACTCTCTCCTTTACATGAACACTTTCGGAGCTAATTGGAGTCTTCATAAAAGACTTTTACCGTGCAAGAAGTCTCATTTCAAAGCGTGCATCTCAATCTGTTTTGTGTCTCCCACTTTTCAAAAGCTCATGCAAAATGGACATGGAAAATTAGCAAAGAAATCTGGAAACTACTCCTTTCTTTTCTCTTTTAGTTATTACTTTATTATGTTTGTGATCTTATTGATATGTTGACTTTGTATTATATGACACTTATTTCCCCTTTGCCCTTTCTACTTTTTTTAGACTAAGCTACTTTAGTCTTGTCATGACCCAATTTTTGCAAGTCGTGATGGCACCTATGTTCCCAACCAATAGGTAGGCCAACCCAACATATTAACCCAACTAAACCAACAAATGAGTAAAAAGACTAACACTTAGCAAGAATCTCCAACATTGAGTTCCTTATAAGTACGAAATGCGGATGCTAAAATATATCACCCCAAGAATTGGTGTCTTAAGTACAAGAGCTTCTAAATTCGATGCAAGTCTGAAACTAAATGACAAATCTAACATAAGGGATATCCTGTCTGAATACTAATAACAGAATAAATAAAAGATAGAGGGAGGTGTGGGCCACGGAACAGCCAAGCAGCTCACCACAACTCCGAGACACTCCAAACTCGAACTCAAACTGCTCCTCGAGATGTGCTCCTACTCGGAATCGAATATGCACCACAAGAGTGCAACAAGTGTAGTATGAGTACGAAACCACGTGTACTCAGTATGTCTCATTGACCGACAACGAAGAAGTAGTGACGGGAGTTTATATAAAAAAATATATTCTTAAATTATATAGGTATATATGTATTACACTCACTATTTAAGTTCATCAATAAAGGTAATCAAACATCAAGTACTTTCCAAACACCAAACAAAACACATAATCATCAAAAATAAATGATGTGATGAAATGCAATGCAATATGATACCATGTAATGAATTGTTTCAGAATACCCAGTACTCACTCGGCCGTATATACATGATACTCCTCGGAAATACATTGAGAGATCATGACCCATGGGGGACTCGCGAGGTCCATATACCGACACGGACGATCTCCACGTGTCTGTGCGGACGATCTCAACGCACTATCATAATATCAAACAATTTTCGCACGGACGGTCTCCACTTGCCCAATTTTACAATCTTAACATCTCACTATCTCCAGCACGGACGATCTCCACGTGCCCAACTTATACTCAGTCTCATGTCTATGCATGTGCACAATATTATTTCAATAGAGGGGATGATGATGCATCTCAATCAATCAATATGAACATAATGCATAACCACCTCAATTATCACAACTATACGGGTGAAATAAATAAAACACAATCACACAAGGAATTCAAGTCAATAATATATCAGCTAATGCCCATATGCTTTGGCATTCTCAAATTTTAAAATCCACATTCTATAATAGAAATTTTCCTTTTTATAACACTGGTACTCGTACCAATGCCCGTCACACCATTGATACGAGACCCCCATCTTTCGCCCTTACCCCTTGGTCTATTTTCATTTTTAATCTTTAATTAGGAAAACGTCCTTCAACAAGTCTAAAAAGCCTTAACATACCTCAAGTGCCGAATTCGTGTCACGAATCTTTAAGATAGTTCCTTCCCTTTTTGCAAAGTTCCGTAATGTTCACGATCTACCAATGATGCAATATTCATAAGTAAGCGAGTTTGTGGACATTCAAATTATTATAGGTATATCATAGACCCTAAACTCACTCATATCTCTAATCAAACGTCAAATCTTGATATAATTCATATGCCAATTTGTTAAATTTCAAGCCAAGAATTTAACCTTAATTTCTTAAATACACTAAAATTCAATTTTAGATCATATAATATATATCCAATAATTAATTACCTATCTCAATATATCAAACTAGTAAATTAATTTTGTAAATGAATAAAATAAGAATAATTTCACCCATTAACGATGCACAACGTCGCAAGCCTGCAACGTTTTCCTCCAATTTGTCATTCTGTACAGGTGACAATTTGGCCAAATTGTTTGTCACATGCCAATCATTGGCAATGATTTCCCAATGATTGGCTCAACATTTTTCCCCATCATTCTTATGCAAAAATAAATTATACGGGAGGGAAATTTGCAGATCAAATTCCCAGATTTTCACAATACGTCTAGCGATTAGGATTTTATTAGACTATCACCTAATAACCACACTAACGTCCCTAGAAATCCCAATCCGTGATAATAAATAAATTCTCAACTCACTATACACTACATCTTACCCATGAAAACAAAAAAAACACCCTTAAATAACAACATAAGAATAAAATAATAACAACAATCTAATGCCCTCTGACAACCTATTTTAATATGCAGAATTGAGAAAGAATGAAAATTGCTTGCGTTTACCTGAGCAATTCTTATTGTTTTTCCTCCCGTTCGTCGCTTACGGTAAGTTTCTGCCTCCACCCCTTTTATTTTCTGAACAAGAGTATGTTAACCGTGAAACCTTATTTAATAAAAGTTTCATCAACTAGGTACTTGTAGTTATCAATAGTTAAAATACCCCCCTTTAATTTCTTTCAGAAAGAGTCAAAATAGTCCTAATTCTCAAAACGACCTAGCGGGTCGTTACAAGTCTTTTAACAGATTAGTTATGTTGGGTTTCGTGGATTATTTTTTTTGCAAATCGTTTTAAAAAATAGATTAGTTACACCTTGATTAGATCCATTAAGTTCTTTTTAGAAAAAAAATAAGTTGTCTAAATCACGAAAAGCTTTTGGCTGTGAAATGTCTAATGAGCAAGTTTTGTTGAAAGTTTTAAAACCATTCCAAAAAAAAGAGACTCGAACTTTTACTAAAGATGGATAAGTTTTCAACCACTTGGATGAAGGTTTCTTTAATCTACTTTGGATTTATTACTTTTCTGTTAGATATTTTATTTTCAAGATATATATCACAAGTATTTTATCAAGTATTTATAACATATTCCTTTTTAATTTGCTCCTTTTTAACTAATTAACATAAGTTTTCGCCAGTTAATCATTTTAACCAAATTTTAACGTATGTGTGTCTTCCCTTTAGGATAATTAGAACTTTTACCTAGAATTTCACAAGGTTAAACAATAATTCATAGTTAACTTAGCATCACTTTAGCAAAATAGGTGTTCTAATTAACTAATATATTTTACGCCGTTTGTCCTCGAGTTAACATGGAGTGTAAAATTAAATATTTTATAAATAATGTAAAAGTATACGAAGAGATTGACAATGGATTAGCTCAATAGTGCTGGAAGCTCAAAGTAGATGACAATAATTGTAGCATTAATGCAATTACAAAAAGTGATTATCAAAAATCAAAAGTACTGAATTCATAAGTATAATTTATTATTTAATAAGAAGTCTAGGTAATAATTTTTTAATAATAAAGAGAAACTGTTAGTTAATTTTTTATGGGCATTTTCGCAAGATGATGATGATAAAGATTTAGTTTCCCTGTTTTAGCTTATTCATAACTATAAAGATTGCAATTTGTTTTGATTGATTGTATTGATTTATTTCTTGATCCTTATTCTTAACCGTAAAGATTTCCATTTGTTTTGATTGATTGTATTGATTTTCTTTCTTGATCCTTATTCATAACCTTAAAGATTTCCATTTGTTTTGATTGATTGTATTGATTTTCTTTTTTGATCCTTATTCATAACAGTAAAGGTGGTCATATAGTTTAATTAATAATTGTATCGATTTCTTTCCTAATCTTTATGTTCCAATGTCTTGTATAAATTCCCTATTCATTATCTAAATAGAATCATCTCTTTGCCCGAATTTAAATCAATACAAATTGGTGACCATCAATATGTTGGCTGAAAATTCAATCTTGTTATATGAATTTCACGTACTTTCATCAGAGTGATCTGAATTTTGGTGTGGAATCCAACTGATTGGTCTTTGGTAGTCCGCTTGGTGTAATTTTCTATATTGTCTCATAAGCAGCAGTAATATTCGAACTTTTGATACAAAGAGAGTAGATGATATACTGATTGATTGTTTTGAGTTTATCGATCATTGTGCTTGCTTCTATGGTAGACCATTGTGTTGGCTTCTATGGATAGTGATGGCACATGATCAATAAATTCAGGATGGTCGATTAGTGGAGACTCTTCTTTCTTTGTGTCAAAAGTTAGAATACTACTGTCACTTATGAGCCAAATAACTGTGTCAATAAACAGGTGGACTATTAAAGGATATATAGCTGAAAGTATTGCTAATCAGTTGGATATCACATCATAAAAAGAATCATGCCTTAGAGGACTAAGATGTTGTTGGAATTATCAACGCTATGCCGCTTGGAACTGATATCAAATATACACAGCCAGCAATACTTGATCATCAATGAGGTATGTGATGAACAAGCTGATGAGGTCGCGGATACAGCAAATTTGCATGGGGAATATGGACTGAGAGGATGTAAACAACAGAATGAATTGGACAATACTAGATATGTAGTATGCATCAAATTATTCAATGCTTTACTAATTCTTTCGTTGGATGATTGTTGTTTAGTTTTTTTAATTCCCAATATATATAAGTGGATGCAGAAACTCTTTGCTAGTATATTATTTGTGTATGTTTTAGCTGAATATACTAGCTGAGAGTTTCTTGAATATTATTTGTGTATATTTCAGCTTTGCTTAAATGAAAAAGATATACATTCATTGCAATGTTGTCATTGGCAGCTTGTATTATAATTGTGCATCTTATACCACACAGAGGTGCTCCAGTACCAAAATCAACATTTCTCAGAGATGTATCTTTTAATTCTTGACATTTTCCAGAACGGATGTTTTCGTAGCGAGTTTTAACTTCACGCTTTTCTGGCTATCCATGCTGTGTTTCTATTCTCTTTTTCTCTCCAACAGCCGGCATCTTCTGCTTTTCTTGCTAATGAAACTGATAAACTTGCCTTACTTGGATTCAAGTCCCAAATAAGTGAGGATCCATCAAGAGTTTTCGCCTCTTGGAATGATTCTGTTCGTTTTTGTCAGTGGACCGAAGTAAAATGTGGTCTGAGACACGGAAGAGTCATCCGGTTGAATCTCAAAGTGATGAGGCTGGCAGGTATGATCTCAATTCATCCAAGAAATCTCTCTTTTCTTAATTTGCTTGACCTCGCAGAAAATGCCTTCCATGAAAAAATTCCTCAACAACTCAGCAGGCTGTAAAGACTTCAAAACTTGAATTTGAGTTTCAACTATCTGACAGGGGAAATTCCAGTTAATCTATCACATTGTGTTAACCTCAAGAACCTTGTCCTGGACCACAACACTCTTGTGGGACAGTTTCCTTACCAAGTTGGATCTTTAAAGAAGTTATTGAAACTGTCTCTCAGAAATAACAACCTGACAGGACTCTTTCCAGGTTCGATTGGAAATCTTACATCTTTAGAAGAGTTGTATTTATCGTACAACATTCTGGAGGTACAAGTGCCAGCTTCTTTAACTCGATTGACCGAGTTGAGGCTTCTTGGGTTGTCAGTAAATAGCTTATTCTGGGAGTTCCCTCCTCCGTTATACAATTTGTCATCCCTGGTAATCTCAGATCTGATTTAGGCAACTACTGCCCTAATTTCCTAGTACTTCACTTGGTGAACTTCAATTCATTGGTTCCATACCGTCCTTTTAGGCCAATGCTTCTAAATTGCTAGAGCTTGATTTTCCTGTAAACAATTTCACTTGAAATATACCCAAGGGTTTTGGTAACTTGCGGAACTTTTTGTGGCTCAACGTTTGGAGTAACCAACTTGGATACGGTAAGCATGATGACCTTGACTATCTGAATTCTCTTACCAACTGCCAGCAGTCTACAAATGCTCCATTTTGGAGTTTGTAGGTACATTACCTCATTTAATAGTCAACCTTTCTAGTCAGTTACCACCCTACTCTACTACGGGAATAGAATTATTGGAAATTGTAGCCAACTGCTAAAATTGGGTATTTCTGAAAACAGCCTAACAGGAACTATACCACAACAACTTTTTGCTCTCTCATCCCTCACAGATATTTATGCATCTTATAACTCTTTGACTGGTCCATTACCGGTGTATATTGGTAAGGAGAATACAACACAAGCAGTTTACGTGGAAACCTCATTTCTCAAGGGAGTAAAACCACGATCTGTTGCACAGGATTTTCAACTGCTCACTAATCTTTCATAAGCAAAAGTGAACCCAGTTACACCCAATGTGAGAAAAAATTATTAATCTCACGACCAAATAATCTACCTATTACTTGAAGAGTCTAACAGGTACAACACTGCCCACTAAGCTATCAACCCTAGATAACTTAGACTTTTTCTAAGCGGATACAACACAGTCCACTAAAACACTTAACTCTATGATTTAGATTTTTCCTGGGCAGTACAACACTGCCCACTAAATCAGTTACCTATAACTAATTTAGAATTGTAGCACCAACAAACTATCTGAGTCCTTTATAAATGTAGGATTAGATCTACAATATATGTTCAGAAGAATAAATCCTAAGACCACTAAGCTTGCAGCTCTATCTGGTTCGAGTTTGATCTTGAGGATAAATCTTCACTTTGAGTATTGTTGCTTTTGTTGATGTGCTAATTCAAAGTAAATAAGTAAAATTTACTTTGACACAAAATTAGTTATTAGTTTTATCTTCAGTCTATTGTTAGTGAGAATTGTTAACTGAATAGAGATTTGATTTTTTCGATGTTTGTAGGAAGCTGAGTTCTGGCTCATTTAACTAATTTTATCAACTTCAGCTGTGTCTACCTTTCCGTGGTTTTTTAGATGCATGTAAAGTAGAAAGTTAAGAACTAACATCTGATAAGTCATTATGTAAGAAGAAATTTGATACTACCTTAGTTCTTCTGCATGCTGAAAATACTACAGCGACTTCAAAGTTTTAGACAGACTACAATGTTTTCTTACCAAATAGAAAGAATGTAAGACTAGCAAAACATTTTAGATCAGATCCAATGCTTTCACTTGTAGCCCGTGGCCTCAATCTCCTATTCATACATCCTCTGCTCCTAGAAATTTTTCTCTTAGTAGTGTCAACTTACTGTAAACTTGTCTCATGGTCAATCTGTCTCTTGGGGATTCAGCTGAACATGCAACACCAATCTCAAGCATGCCAACCAAGCATTCCATTTGTTCTTTCTTGATGGTGCCCCAGTATTCTTCTCCGTTGGTTGATATACTCGTCATTTACCATGAAAAGCTTTTTGTCTAGAATCTCCGTAACTTTCTCAGGCAATGCTGTTTCCACCAAGTGATGAAGACTAGAGCTTGCTTGGAACGAAGTGTCTGTGGGTCTTCTTCCAGTGAATATCTCCAATATGAGAATCCCAAAACTGTACACATCTCCTAAAATGGAGACCTTACTACCCATGCCGTATTCTGCAACAAGCAAATTCAGCTTATAAATAAACTACTATTGTTAGATGAAATCATATGGTGTACTGATAGTTTCTGTTCGCCTAGAAACTTTACCTGGAGCTGCATAGCCAATGGTTCCCATAACTCCAAGTAAGCTAAACTGATGTAGTTTCGATCCGTTACTGAATCCAGGAACGAGTCTCACCAAACCATAATCGCCCAGATGAGCTGTTAGATCTTCATCAAGAAGAATGTTCTATGGTTTGATATCACAGTGAATCATGGGTGTTTGGCACTGATGGTGAAGATAATGAAGTGCAGAGGCCACATCTATTATAATATTCATTCTCTGAAGTATGGTCAAACTATCCTTCTGTATCTCCCTTTCTGGATGTAGCTATTCATCCAAGTTCCCTTTTGGCATGAACTGAAAGACTAAAGCTTTAAACTCATTTCCCTTGAAATCAGAACTTGAGCATGCGTTGATGACCTTGACAAGGTTTCGGTGCCTAATGTTTCTCAATGCTTGGCATTCTGCTATAGAGCTTTTTGAAGCACCTTGATGCAGGAGATTGAGTACCTTGACAGCAACGACCATTCCGTTAGAGGCAAAAGTTCCCTTGTAAACAGTTCCGAAACTACCTGAGCCAATAAGATTTTCAGAAGAAAATCCACCAGTTGCAATGCGGAGCTCTTCATAAGAAATATTGGGGTAGAAACGTGCAGATTCTGACCTAACTTCTGGTTCTGGTTGATCTTTCAAATTTCTTCTCCAACAACAAAGGAAAACTATTATTAAGGCCAGGATTGAAAATGAAGCAGCAAATACAATTGTCAAAATTAACTTGAGGGAAAGTACATGCTTCTTCTGTGTCTTCTGAGTTTCATGATGAACACAGGGTTGTAAATGTAGCTCTTGAATCCCACCACAAAGCTTGGAATTACCGACAAATACATCTGTACTCAAATTTGAAAATATTCCGGTGATAGGAACCTCACCCTCTAGATTGTTAAAAGATAAATTTAAGTAGAGTAAGGAAGTAAGATTTGCAATGAAGTGAGGGATTGGCCCTGATAGGTTATTGAGGGAAAGATCCAAGGACTGGAGATCCTGTAAATCTTCTAAATCGGGAATGGTCCCTAGGAGGGAGTTCCCCTTCATATAGATCTCCCCCAGGGACAAGCATTTTCCCAGAGATCGTGGAATCATACCCAAAAAATTATTGAAAGAAAAATCTAGATAAGTAAGGTGACTCCAGTTCCCAATATGCACTGGTAATGTGCCAGTCAAAGAGTTATAATATGCATAAACTTTTGTGAGGGATGAGAGAGCAATAAGTTGTTCTGGTATAGATCCAGTCAGGTTGTTTTCAGAAATGTCCAATCTTAGCAGTTGGTTACAATTTCCCAATGTTAAAGGTATGTTACCCTTTAACCTGTTGAATCCTAAATAAAGATAGACGAGTTCAGTGAGGTTGCCTATTGAAGAAGGGATTACCCCTATCAAGAGATTGTTACCCAAGTTGAGAGCTCCCAAGTTTGTAAGTCTTCCAATAGAATCTGGAATGCTACCTGTAAGATTACTGTTGCTCATGTCGAGTAAATTCAAATTCACCAGGTTTGAGATCTCTCTGGGTATGTTTCCACCAATTCTGTTCCCCAAGAAGAGTAGGCGTTGTAACTGACTAGAAAGGTTGACTGTTGAATGAGGTAATGTACCTACAAACTGGTTGTCTCCAAAATGGAGCATTTGTAGACTGCTGCAGTTGGTAAGAGAATTTACAAAGTCAAGGTCTTCATTCTTACCGTATCCAAGATGGTTACTCCCAATATTGAGCCACAACAAATTCCGCAAGTTATCAAAACCCCTTAGGTATATTTCCAGTGAATTTGTTTGAAGGAAAATCAAGTTGTAGCAATTTTGAAGCATTGGCCAAAGAGGATGGTATGGAGCCATTGAATTGACAGTTTCCCACGTAAAGTCTTCGTAGATTAGGGAAGTAGTGGCCTAAATCGGATATGAGATTACCAGAAAAGTTGTTGAAAGAAAGTGCTATTAATTCGAGGGATGACAAATTGTACAACGAAGGAGGGAACTCCGCGGAGAAGCTATTTACTGACAATCCAAGCAGTCTCAACTTGGTCAATTGAGCTAAAGAAGCTGGCACTTCTCCCTCTAGACTGTTGTACGATAAATACAACTCTTCTAAAGATGTAAGATTTCCAATAGACACTGGAAAGATTCCTGTCAGGTTGTTATTTCTGAGATACAATCTCACTAACTTTGTTAAAAATCCAACTTGATAAGGAATCTGTCCCACAAGAGTGTTGTGGTCGAGCACAAGGCTCTTGAGGTTAACACAATGCGATAGATTAATTGGAATTTCCCCTGTTAGATAGTTAAAACTCAAATTTAGGTTTTGAAGCCTTGACAATCTGCTGAGTTGTTGAGGAATTTCGTCATGGAATGAATTTTCTGCCAGGTCAAGAGAATTGAGCAAAGAAAGATTTCCGAGATGAGATGAGATTGTACCTGCCAGACTCAGTCCTTTTAGATTCAAACTGATGACTCTTTCCTGTGCAGACCACATTTTACTCCAGTCCACCTACAGAAATGAACAGATTGTTTCCAAGAGGTGAAAACTCTTGATGGATCCTCAGTTATTTGGGACTTGAATCCAAGTAAGGCTAGTTCGTCAGTTTCATTTCCAAGTATAGTAGCAGCTGTAGCATATTTGAGAGTAGATGAGAATAGAAACACGAGAAACACGGCATGGGTTGCCAGTAAGGTGAGGGAATTAAAACTCATTGGGAAAATTTACATTCTGGAAAATGTCAAGGAGCAAGAGATGACGCCTCTCACAAATGTTGTTTTTGGTATTGGAGAATCACTACGTGGTATAGGGGACACAATTATAAAATAAGCTGCCAATGATGTATCAACAATAAAATATTTTGTTAGCATTTTTCTTCATGATTGTCCATTGACTCTGAGCTTCATGATTGTCCATTGACTCTGAGTTTGGTGCTTTATCCACCTAAGTTTTTTTTTTTAAAATATGCATTAAAAAATTTTCCAGTTCTTGAAGTTGAATTTTAAAAGTCACCGAGTCACGACTCTCTGGTGCTTGCAAGGCAAGTGTTGATGACTTTTTCTGATGTTAACTCTATGGAAAATGCACGAGTTTAATTGGTCAACTTATTAGTGAATAAGCAGAATATATGATGGAAGGATGGAAAATTTATGCATTTAATATTAGCGAACAACCAGAATATTTGATGGAAGGATGGGGAATGATATTGATTAATAATTACTCCTTTCTTGGAACAAATGTAATCGTAATTATATTTTAATACATTTTTTTGCAGATCAGGCACTTCTCATTTCTCGTTTTCCGTTAGTGTCATAACGTTTATTTTTAATATGTAACGGAACTTTTTCTTCCACTTTATAAAGTAGAACTTTTTATTCCATTTTATAAAAAGTTACCTTTTCAACTTCACCTTCACCTTCTCTCCCTTTCCTTTTCATGGCTCCCAAAAAAAATTTACTGTGAAGATGGTCCCAATCCGACAGTTTGAAGACGCCCCACACTAAACAAATCGAAATTTTGAGTAACACAACCCGACAACATTCAACTCATATTCGTTGCTTTAGGTGCAAAAATAGGTAAGATTGCAGCCTTGTACTTGTAGGGATATTTTATCTTTTTTAGAATGTGGTTTTGGTTTGATTTAGTTTCAACTTTAGACTTAATTTAGTTTTGGTTAGGAAGGCCTCTAAATTCATTGATAGAAAACTTTAGGTTTACACATCCTATAAAAGTTTTAATAGTAACATACTTCAAAATCATATGAAAATAAAATAAAATAAATTAAGAGGCAGAATAGCGTAAAATATAAGACAAAATAAAAGTATCTATGTCATAAAGTACACAAAAAATTATCTTTTTGTCGCTTTAAGTTGAAACATTTTATTATTATTTTTTTTCGAGAAAATATCAACAAATCTTCCATAATTTTCCCATATGGTGGATGTTATTGTTTGACTATTTCTGCACCAATATGTGTCTTGACTATCAACATACAATTGACTACTGTTTCAGGATTGAAGTGTTTCAAAGCTTCCATTAACCTCGGCAACTCGGCAAAAGAACCCTCCCAAGTACCATAAACTTTTTCAAAAGCCCTCTTGCAACCAAGATAGGCTTCTCCTTTACTTACTGAAATGTCATATGCTTTAAGAACAGTTGTTTGACAGTCTTTGATGGGAAACCTGAAATTAATAATAATATTAATTATTAAATAAAAATGAATATTTCCTTATTAAATAAAATCATCTAGGGATAAAATAGTATCTTGGCATTCATTCTATATCAACACGGAGGACTTAGCAATCATCTCAACATCCAAGTTGAAATGCCCTTCGAGGCACGTACCCATATCACATGTATGTTCTTTAATGTATCTTCCAACTTTCTTCATGTTAGTATGTTTATCAATAAAAGAAGTCAACCTAAATCGACATCCTTGTTCTACACGTCTGCAAACAAGTCGCCATGATCACTTTGTCGATTTAATAACAAAGCACTCCCTTGCTATCTTCAAATGTAGAAGTTTAGCTCTTTACAACTGCTTCTTTGAATTGAATAACATGTCTTTTTTAATATAAATAGCATCATTCATGAAATCTTCTGGTTCATGCCACGTACGTTGTGATCTATACTCATCATGTGTATCACCAAAGATATCTGGACTATCCGGGAGATGATCAAGATAAGGAATTTCATGATACGAAATGCACTCATGGACATTAGTCTTGGTGATCGATTGGGAGTCAAATAATCATCATCACTAGATGATGCCTCAAATGGAACATTATCTCCTGATTCCTCAACATTAGGCAAATCATCACTATCACTAGCTGAAGGTGAGCCGTAATTAGGAAGGGCACGATCATCGATATTCACAGGATCAATGGGCTCATCTTGAGTAATATTTTCCCTATATATGTAAAAAATATATAAATATTTGGCCCATGCAATTAACTTACTCAAATTAAAAAAAAAACAAGTGTTAGACATAGCGATAATCATCTGCATCAAAAGTAGGCGAGACATGAAAATTTGAGGATGTCCCAACATTTTCCGTCATTTCAAAGTGTGAGGATTGACCAAAATAATTATTTAGTCCATAACTTGGAGCAATATCCCTATCTTGCTGAGGTAAACCGCTACAAAATATATAATAATAAGAATAATAAATAATATAAATTAATAAATAATTGACATAATCAACAAATAATAATCGAAATATAATAATTGAGCATTACCGATCACTTTTGTTGATAGTTTCGTTTAAATCAAAATCATATCGACCGGTAAGAATATTTTGATAATATGTCATTTTAGGAAAATTAGTAGATTAGGTTATCGAAAATCCATCAATGCTATTACGATTTTCTAATTAGGGATGAACATCGATTGATAAAGGAGAACATTGTTGACTAATCTTAGGCTCCTTCCTAACATAGATTTCAAGTATTTTTAACTTGATTTGATCTATATAGTCATTTGGAACCCTTAAAAAGTCGGTCAACGATTCGTCATTATAGATAATTCACTATCCAAAATTTACTTGTCCTTGTGATAAAAATGAAGTAGGGTATTTTCCGACTATAATCAAATTATAATCCGTACTGTTTATACCCATTCTTTTATGAATTGATGAAACAAATTTATGATATCGGACATTAATTGGATATTTAACATTATGTTTGGGAGGACAATTATAATAAACGATATTTCCGTCATGTATAATTTCGTCATTCCAATAAAATGAAACTTTAACTTTAGGTGTAGAAGATATTTTTTTTAGATCGAAATGAACAAATATAGAAGACTTTATGTTGTAGGTGCTATCAACTATATATAAACGTCCTTAAATAGAGATTGAAAGATTTTTCAGAATAAAAAAGTAAAAATACATAATGAAATATTTTTTTCCATTTTAATGACATATCAAAATCAATATAATTTATATGATAACACTGAAAAAGCTTCTTCAAGACGTAAAAAATATTCTTCTTATAAAGTGTAATAAATAAAAAGTTCCACTTTATAAAATGGAATAAAAAGTTCCACTTTATAAAGTGGAAGGAAAAACTCCACTTTATAAAGTGTAAGAAAAAGTTCCGGTATATATTAAAAACAAACGTTATGACACTAACGGAAAACGTTTAGATTATTGGATATAGTGGAACTTTTTCTTCCACTAAGCTTATTTTAGTTACTTACTAAAATAGTGACTTATTTTGATTACTTTTATATTTTTGTGGCTTATTTTGGTTCCCAACTCGATGTAAGTATCATATCTTTAATTTATCCCTATTTGGAACTCCCCTTTGAGCGTGAATGGTGTATTAGAGTGAGTAAGAACCCCACATTTGTTAAGGATTGGACTGGTGATTTGCTTATATGATTTAGACAATTCTCCATTCATGAGTTAGATTTTGGGTTGAGTTAGGTCAATGTGCTATAACTTTACATTTTATGCACTTTGTGTAAAACCCCTTATTTAAAGGCAATAGTACAATTGTTGCTATATTGCTATATTATATTTAGTAACAATAATAAATATTGCAACAGTAATAAATATTGATGCAATAACATTAACACAATTGCTATTGAAGCTTGAAGCTACATACCGTATCCCTATTGCTGCTAAAGGAAAATTTATTGGCACTGAATATGTTTTTTGTTGTAGTTACTTGAATTACTGCAAACTAGCTCCTCCGCAAGAATTTCTTCTTGGATGGAAATACCGTTGACAAAGTTGCATACCAGACTAACTCCAGCAATGAAGGACAGAGATCACCAGTTCTGTTTTGGTGCAAATATTTATATTTTTCCTACTTAAAAAATGATCAAACGGTCTCCTCTCTTTTTCTCCCTCAACCATATCTGGTCTCTTCTTTAATTTATTGACTTTAAGTGTCATTTAGGACACCACAAGAACTAAAATGCTGAAACTAATTGGTATGTCATCTAAGTTTTTGCAGCAATATTACACGCTTGCGTCTTATGGACACAAGCTAACGTTAGATGGAAGTTATAATAATGTCTCCATGACTAAAATGAAATTTCTGAAAATGTATACCAGGTAAGTAAACACAGTAATGAATTGATGCTGGGATTTAAAACACAGTAACACATAACTCATTCAAAGTCTCTAAAATCTCAATTTCACAGATTGAGTGATTGGGTTTAAAGAGATTTTGTGGAATTTTCTTAATGCTGACCCATCATTTCTTGTATAGATTAGTTGTGTAAAAGTGAACAAGTTTTGGGCAAATTTAGGATGAGAAATCATAAGTTTCTTTAATAGAAATTTACATTGAACAAAAAACTTAGGGGCAAGTGGGAGATCAATACATCTTCCAGCAATTCCATAACATATTATTTCTTCTGCTCTCTTATCGTTTGTTATGTTGAACTTTATTTTCAATAAGGACTCGTATTTCCATACAACTTTTACCCAGGGATTTCATTCTTTGACTATAATAGTTGAATTGAAATCCAACTTTTACACAGAATATTTCTTTTGTATAAATAAAAATATTTTGAATGGAATTTCTGTACTTTCATCCGTTATTAAGTTAGAAGCCCAAAATCTTTTTATTTTTGAATCAAATAAATTCTGCCATCAAGCTTTCAGCCCATATTTTATATCAAAATATGTTAAAAAAAAAATAGCCCAAAACAGCTCACAAACCCTATTCTATTTTGTGAACCAGCAAATAACTCATCCTATCTCCAACAATTTCAACGAATGACAGAGATCCCCATTTCTGTTTTGGTCAGGCGCAATCCCCTTTCTCTCCTTCATCCACATCTCTCTTTTTAATTCGATTAAAAAGAATTCAAAAATACTTTTGAAATCTCTTATGAATTTAGCCAAAAGTTGCAAAATCAGAAGATAAAAAACAGGTCTTGCATTCATTTTTGTGGACGCCTTTTGCCCTGCACCTGAAACCACTGTTTTATGCTCGTCTGAAGAAAGTTTTGAGGAGGAACTTCATGTAGGCGTCGGAATCAATCTCTCGTTCACTGCCCCATAACAGGTGACGATTAAACTTTTAATTCTTTTATCTTAAAGAAATATCATGACTTGCTATTAATGTTTCTTACTTAGCTATAATTATATGTGACTACAAAATATACTCGGTTCTTTACTTCTTGTTCAAGCTCGCCATATTCCTTTCACGTTTTAGCCGTTATTTAATAAGAAATGAGTTCGTTTCATGATTAAATCTTCACTCGCAATCAGTTTGTCGGTCCAAGTTAAATTATGATAAAGTTTTTGCAACTCATGTATTCATTTGTAGAAGTATGTTAAAAAGAGATGAGTGTTGTTCTTGCTTAGTTAGAAATGTTATGCATGTTACATTTTTTTTAAAAAAAAAATATTTGTGTGAGAAAAACCATGATCCTATATTATCTCTACGCACACAAAAAATATAGATTTTAATCTCTTTTTCGAATCCATTAGATAGTAGAGTTGCATGTATAAGTTCCCTTCTAAGTTATTAAGTGAGGGTGGTGTAAAATGTCGAGGATCATGGATTGAAAAGTAATATTTTTTAGCTTAAACCTCTTGAACTTGAGTATTAACTTTGTGTTCAAAAGACATGAATGGTGGCTTGGCTTTTTGAGTTAGGTTTGAAGTTACCAATTGCGACTATTGCACATTTTTGTGTTTTGTATAACATATTCATTTTACGACTTTACTTAGCTCTATATTTGATTTATTCACTGTCATATAAAGTTGTATTGTTTTACTAATTTCTTTACTCTCTCCTTTACATGAACACTTTCGGAGCTAATTGGAGTCTTCATAAAAGACTTTTACCGTGCAAGAAGTCTCATTTCAAAGCGTGCATCTTAATCTGTTTTGTGTCTCCCACTTTTCAAAAGCTCATGCAAAATGGACATGGAAAATTAGCAAAGAAATCTGGAAACTACTCCTTTCTTTTCTCCCTCAACCACATCAGATCTCTTCTTTAATTTATTGACTTTAAGTCTCATTTAGGACACCACAAGAACTAAAATGTTGAAACTAATTGGTATGTCATCTAAGTTTTTGCAGCAATATTACACGCTTGCGTCTTATGGACACAAGCTAGCGTTTGATGGAAGTAATAATAATGTCTCCATGACTAAAACAAAATTTCTGAAAATGTATACCAGGTAAGTAAACACAGTAATGAATTGATGCTGGGATTTAAAACACAGTAACACATAGCTCATTCAAAGTCTCTAAAATCTCAATTTCATAGATTGAGTGATTGGGTTTAAAGAGATTTTGTGGAATTTTCTTAATGCTGACCCATCATTTCTTGTATAGATTAGTTGTGTAAAAGTGTACAAGTTTTGGGCAAATTTAGGATGAGAAATCATAAGTTTAAGTTTCTTTTATAGAAATTTACATTGAACAACAAAATTCAAGGGCAAGCGGGAGATAAATACATCTTCCAGCAATTCCATAACATATTATTTCTTCTTCTCTCTTATCATTTGTTATGTTGAGACTTTATTTTCAATAAGGACTCGTATTTCCATACAAATTTTACCCAGGGATTTCATTCTTTGACTAAAGCAGTTGTATTGAAATTCAACTTTTACATAGAATATTTCTTTTGTATAAATAATAAATATTTTGAATGGAATTTCTGTACTTTTATACTCATCCGTTATCAAGCTGGAAGCCCCAAATCTTTTTTTTTTGAATCAAAGAAATTCTGTCATCAAGCTTTCAGCCCATATTTTATATCAAAATATGTTAAAAAAATAGCCCACATCAGCTCACAAACCCTAATCTATTTTCTGAACCAGCAAATAACTCATCCTATCTCCAACAATTTCAACGAATGACAGAGATCCCCATTTCTGTTTTGGTCAGGCGCAATCCCCCTGTCTCTCCTTCATCCACATCTTTCTTTTTTTAATTCGATCAACAAGAATTCAAAAATACTTTTGAAATCTCTTATGAATTCAGCCAAAAGTTGCAAAATCAGAAGATAAAAAACAGGTCTTGCATTCATTTTTGTGGACGCCTTTTGCCCTGCACCTGAAACCACTGTTTTATGCTCGTCTGAAGAAAGTTTTGAGGAGGAACTTCATGTAGGCGTCGGAATCAATCTCTCGTTCACTGCCCCATAACAGGTGACGATTAAACTTTTAATTCTTTTATCTTAAAGAAATATCATGACTTGCTATTAATGTTTCTTACTTAGCTATAATTATATGTGACTACAAAATATACTTGGTTCTTTACTTCTTGTTCAAGCTCGCCATATTCCTTTCACGTTTTAGCCGTTATTTAATAAGAAATGAGTTCGTTTCATGATTAAATCTTCACTCGCAATCAGTTTGTCGGTCCAAGTTAAATGTATATATGATAAAGTTTTTGCAGCTCATGTATTCAGTTGTAGAAGTATGTTAAAAAGAGATGAGTGTTGTTCTTGCTTAGTTAGAAATGTTATGCAGGTTACATTTTTTTTAAAAAAAATATTTGTGTGAGAAAAACCATGATCCTATATTATCTCTACGCACACAAAAAATATAGATTCTAATCTCTTTTCTGAATCCATTAGATAGTAGAGTTGCATGTATAAGTTCCCTTCTAAGTTATTAAGTGAGGGCGGTGTAAAATGTCGAGGATCATGGATTGAAAAGTAATGTTTTTTTTTAGCTTAAACCTGTTGAACTTGAGTGTTAATTTTGTGTTCAAAAGACATGAATGGTGGTTTGGCTGTTTTGAGTTAGGTTTAAAGTTACCAATTGCGACTGTTGCACATTTTCGTGTTTTGGATAACATATTCATTTTACGACTTTACTTAGATCTATATTTGATTTATTCACTGTCATATAAAGTTGTATTGTTTTACTAATTTCTTTACTCTCTCCTTTACATGAACACTTTCGGAGCTAATTGGAGTCTTCATAAAAGACTTTTACCGTGCAAGACGTCTCATTTCAAAGCGTGCATCTCTCTTCTGTTTTGTGTGTCCCACTTCTCAAAAGCTCATGCAAAATGGACATGGAAAATTAGCAAAGAAATCTGGAAACTACTCCTTTCTTTTCTCTTTTAGTTATTACTTTATTATGTTTGTGATCTTATTGATATGTTGACTTTGTATTATATGACACTTATTTCCCCTTTGCCCTTTCTACTTTTTTTAGACTAAGCTACTTTAGTCTTTTAACAGATTAGTTATGTTGGGTTTCGTGGATTATTTTTTTTGCAAATCGTTTTAAAAAATAGATTAGTTACACCTTGATTAGATCCATTAAGTTTTTTTTAGAAAAAAATTAAGTTGTCTAAATCACGAAAAGCTTTTGGCTGTGAAATGTCTAATGATCAAGTTTTGTTGAAAGTTTTAAAACCATTCCAAAAACAAGAGACGCTAACTTTTACTAAAGATGGATAAGTTTTCAACCACTTGGATGAAGGTTTCTTTAATCTACTTTGGCTTTATTACTTTTCTGAGAGATATTTTATTTTCAAGATATATATCACAAGTATTTTATCAAGTATTTATAACATATTCCTTTTAAATTTGCTCCTTTTTAACTAATTAACATAAGTTTTCGCCAGTTAATCATTTTAAACAAATTTAAAGTATGTGTGTCTTCCCTTTAGGATTATTAGAACTTTTACCTAGAATTCCATAAGGTTAAACAATAATTCATAGTTAACTTAGCATCACTTTAGCAAAATAGGTGTTCTAATTCACTAATATATTTTACGCCGTTTGTCCTCGAGTTAACATGGAATGTAAAATTAAATATTTTATAAATAATGTAAAAGTAAACGAAGAGATTGACAATGGATTAGCTCAATAGTGCTGGAAGCTCAAAGTAGATGACAATAATTGTAGCATTAATGCAATTACAAAAAGTGATTATCAAAAATCAAAAGTACTGAATTCATAAGTATAATTTATTATTTAATAAGAGGTCTAGGTAATAATTTTTTAATAATAAAGAGAAACTGTTAGTTAATTTTTTATGGGCATTTTTGCAAGATGATGATGATAAAGATTTAGTTTCCCTTTTTTAGCTTATTCATAACTATAAAAATTGCAATTTGTTTTGATTGATTGTATTGATTTCTTTCTTGATCCTTATTCATAACCGTAAAGATTTCCATTTGTTTTGATTGATTGTATTGATTTTCTTTTTTGATCCTTATTCATAACGGTAAAGGTGGTCATATAGTTTAATTAATAATTCTATAGATTTCTTTCCTAATCTTTATGTTCCAATGTTTTGTATAAATTCCCTATTCATTATCTAAATAGAATCATCTCTTTGCCCGAATTTAAATCAATACAAATTGGTGACCATCAATATGTTGGCTGAAAATTCAATCTTGTTATATGAATTTCACGTACTTTCATGAGAGCGATCTGGATTTTGGTGTGAAATCCAACTGATTGGTCTTTGGTAGTCCACTTGGTATAATTTTCTATATTGTCTCATAAGCGGCAATAATATTCTACCTTTTGATACAAAGAGAGTAGATGATATACTGATTGATTGTTTTGAGTTTATCGATCATTGTGCTTGCTTCTATGGTAGACCATTGTGTTGGCTTCTGTGGATAGTGATGTCACATGATCAATAAATTCAGGATGGTCGATTAGTGGAGACTCTTCTTTCTTTGTGTCAAAAGTTAAAATACTACTGTCACTTATGAGCCAAATAACTGTGTCAATAAACAGGTGGACTATTGAAGGATATATAGCTGAAAGTATTGCTAATCAGTTGGATTTCACATCATAAAAAGAATCATGCCTTAGAGGATTAAGATGTTGTTGGAATTATCAACTCTATGTCGCTTGGAATTGATATCAAATATACACAGCCAGCGATACTTGATCACCAATGAGGTATGTGATGAACAAGCTGATGAGGTCGCGGATACAACAAATTTGCATGGGGAATATGGACTGAGAGGATGTAAACAACAGAATGAATTGGACAGTACTAGATATGTAGTATGCATCAAATTATTCAATGCTTTACTAATTGTTTCGTTGGATGATTGTTGTTTAGTTAAATTAATTCCCAATATATATAAGTGGATGCAGAAACTCTTTTCTAGTATATTATTTGTGTATGTTTTAGCTGAATATACTAGCTGAGAGTTTCTTGAATATTAGTTGTGTATATTTCAGCTTCGCTTAAATGAAAAAGATATACATACAATTATTGCAATATTGTCATTGGCAGCTTGTTTTATAATTGTGCATCTTATACCACACAGAGGTGCTCCAGTACCAAAATCAACATTTCTGAGAGATGTATCTTTTGATTCTTGACATTTTCCAGAACGGATGTTTTCGTAGCGAGTTTTAACTTCACGCTTTTCTGGCTATCCATGCTGTGTTTCTTTTCTCTTTTTGTCTCAAACATGCTGCATAAGCTGTTTTTCTTGGCAATGAAAATGACAAACTTGCCTTACTTCGATTCAAGTCCCAAATAACTGAGGATATATCAAGAGTTTCCGTCTCTTGGAATTATTCTGTTCATTTCGGTCAGCGGACTGGAGTAAAATGTGGCCTGAGGCATGGATGAGTCATCCTTTGAATCTCAAAGGACTGAGGCTGGTAGGTACAATCTCAGATCATCTTGGAACCCTCTCTTTGCAGAAAATGTCTTCCATAAAAAAATTCATCAACAACTCATCAAGCTGTCAAGGCTTCAAAACCTGAATTTAGAGTTTCAACTATCTAACAGGTGAAATTCTAGTTAATCTATCACATTAAGTTAACCTCAAGAGCCTTTCTGGAACACAACGCTCTTCTCGGGAAAATCGCTAACCAAGTTGTATCTTTAACAAAGTTAGTGAAACTGTATCTCAGAAATAACAACTTGACAGGAACTTTCCAGATTCTATTGGAAATCTTACATCATTAGAAGAGTTGTATTAATCGTACAACAATCTAGAGGGACAAGTGCCAGCTTCTTTAGCTCGATTGACCAAGTCGTGGCTTCTTGGATTGTAAGTAAATAGATTATCTTGGGAGTTCCCTCCTCCGTTGTACGATTTGTCATCCCTAGTAATCTCAAATCCGATTTAGGCAACTACTTCCCTAATTTCCAAATACTTTACTTGGTGAAATGTCAATTCATTGGTTCCAAACCGTCCTCTTCGGCCAATGCTTCAAAATTGCTAGAACTTGATTTTCCTGTAAACTATTTCACTTGAAATATACCCAAGGGTTTTGGTAACTTGCGAAATTTGTTGTGGCTCAACGTTTGGAGTAAGCAACTTGGATACGGTAAGCATGATGACCTTGACTTTGTCAATTCTCTTACCAACTGCCAGCAGTCTACAAATGCTCCATTTTGGAGACAACCAGTTTGTAGGTACATTTGCTAATTCAACCGTCAACCTTTCTAGTCAGTTACAATGCCTACTCTACTACAAAAACAGAATTAGTGGAAGAAGCTTGTACTTCCCTGGAATATTTTCAAAATTGAGTACAGATGTATTAAATTGGAACTCTGAGCTTTGTGGTGGGATTCAAGAGCTGCATTTATGATCTTGCTTTAGCTATGCAGCTCCGGGTAATGTTTCTAGCTTAACAAAAACTGTGATATGAAATTTCTTCTAACAATAGTGATTTATTTATTAGCTAAATTTTTTTGTTGCAGAATCGGCATGGGTAGTTAGGTCTCCGTTTTAGGAGACATGTACAATTTGGGATTCTCATATTGGTGATATTCACTGAAAGAACACCCACAGACACTTTTTCCAAGCAAGCTCTAGTCCCCACCACTTTCTCGAAAAGTTAAGGATATTCTAGACAAAACAACTGGTGAGATGAGTAAAGCAACCAACGGCAAAGAATACTGGGGCAATATCAAGAAAGAAGAGATGGACTGCTTGGTTAGCATACTTGAGATTGGCGTTGCATGTTCAGCTGAATCCCCAAGAGACAGATTGACCGTGACACAAGTTCACAATAAGTCGACACTAACTAGAGAAAGATTTCTACAAAGGGGAGATTGAGGCCACAAGTTACAGATGAAAGCATTAGATTTGATCTAAAATAGTTTGAATTATGTCTACTTGGCAAGAATGCTAACACTCTGTCTATTTGGTAAGCTTTGTATTTTATGTAAAACTTGAAATGCCTGTAGTGTTTTCAGCATGCAGAAGAACTAAGGTGGTGTCAGATTTCTTATTACTTAATGGATTTAGTCTAGGAACATCAGAAATTAGTTCTTAACGTCTACATCAGATAATACGTTTCATTCATGAATGTAAAGAATCAGATGTTTTAGGGGATCATAAGGCAAGATCAAATGGTCATGGTAAGAATGTTCCTAAAAGGTTGTGTTCTCGACACATGTTAGGTATTCTTGTCCCAAAGTTGTAGCATTACGATCAACACTTTAAAAATGCAGCAGTTGCCCCAAAAATGATGTTTATATTCACATAAAAATTCATATAGGTAACCCCGGAAAAGAACTTCAAACAAGTTAGGCATGATCAAGTGGTTGAACATCTCCACCATTAATCGGTAGGTAGGTTCGAGTGCACGTTGGTGGGTTACTGAGAACACTATTGATCTTTGCATTGCTGCCTTAGCTTTGCTTGTCGTTTGTCCTTGTCCTTTATTTGAATATCAATGCCATGCTCACATGACATTGTTTAGCCTTCATCTTGACAAGTCCTCACCAAGTTGCCTTTCCCTCAAGTCCTTGGTCCTCATTTGCCACTATGGAATCAGGCCTTGGTGCCATTGTTCACACCATAGCTTAGTCAATAGTCCGTCACCAACTTACCCTTGCCTGTTTGTTTCGTTGGCTTATTCAAGTGACAAGGTCAACATTCTTTAAAAACCTTGTCTATGCTGCCATTTAGCTGAGTGACTTAGATCAGGGGTCTAACAAGAAGAGACTATATGTCTTAAGGAAGGATGGATTAGAATTTATCATTGCGGGATAACCCATTTTCCATTACATATAAATAAAATAATTATCGTCAAACATAGGATTCTAAACTTATCACTTTTAGCTTTAAACTTAAAAATCTGAAAAATTATATCAGACTTTTAAGGGGATCATAAAGGCAGGATTAAATGGTCATGGTGACAATGTTCCAAAAAGGTTCTGATTTTCCTTCTGGATTCCACAAGCCAGATCGCTTTGATGAAAGCAAGTGAAATTTGTAGAACAAGTTGGAATTTTCAACCAGGTTACTTATGGTTACCAATTTGTATTGATCTACATTAGGGTAATCAACCACTAGGCCTTTTTTTACTAACTCATTTCTAGGAGCATTCAGATATGGAATCAATTGACAATCTCCAGTTAAGGGATTGAAAACATACTAACACCTAATTCTCTAAAACTCAAAGAGAATCAAACCATCACATGAGCCCAAAATCTCTATGTCAAAACATAATGTCGTCACAGATTGAGTGATAGGATTAAAGGAGATTATTGGGAATTGTCTGATTAATCTCCCATCATGTACTAAATAGATGAGCTGCATAGAAGTGACTTTTTGGCATTGGAATAATGTTTTGGAATTTCAGGATGAGATATTCTGCCATTGAAATTCTTTGAAATTTCAGGAAATATCCTACCTTTGTTGTTCAATGTAAGCTTCTATCGAAGAATTTCAAAGGTAGGATATCTCATCCTAAATTTTCAAAAGCATTGTTCCAATGCCAAAAAGTCACTTTTACACAACTCATCTATTTAGTACATGATGGAAGATTAATCAGACAATTCCAAGAATCTCCTTTAACCCTATCACTCAATCTGTGACGACGTTATGTTTTTGCGTAGAGATTTTAGGCTCATGTAATGGTTTGATTTGCTTTTGAGTTTGAGAGAATTAGGTTCTTCTGTGTTTTCAATCCCTTAACTGGAGAGTGTCCATTGATTCCATATCCGAATGCTCCTAAAAACGAGTTAGAAAAAACAGGCCTAGTGGTTGATTACCCTAATGCAAATCAATACAAATTGGTAACCATAAGTAATCTGGTTGAAAATTTCTACTAGTTCTAAAAATTTCACGTACTTTCATAAGAGCGATCTAATTTATGGCCTGAAATCCAACTGATTGTGAATACTTTCAACTATTTGGTCTTTGGTAGTCCACATATTAATTGGTGTCATTTTTTGTACATTGTCACATAAGTGACAATACTGTTCTACCTTTTGATACAAAGAGAATAGATGATATATATAGATTGACTGTTTTGAGTTTGTTGATCATTGTGTTTGCCTCTATGGTGAATTTTGAATGGTCGTGATATATGGATAGTGATGGCGCATGAAGATCAACAAATTCAGGATGGTCAATTAGTATAACTTCTTCTTTCTTTGTATCAAATGTTAGAACACTACTATCACTTATGAGCCAATAATTGCACCAATAAACAGGTGGACTGAAGGACATAGAGTTGAAAGTATTGCTTATTAGTTGGATTTCACGTCATAAAAAGGATCATGTTGTAGAGTATATTATAAAGAAAAGATTAGGTGGATCAAGCACCAAAGTCGAATCAATCTTGAAGAAAATTATTAACAAAATATGTTTTTGTCAATGTCATTGGAAGCTTGTTATATAATTGTGCATTTCATACCACACATTGGTGCTCCAATACCAAAATCAACATTTCTGAGAGGTATCATCTTTTGGTTCTTGTTATTTCTGTGTTTCTTGTGTTTATATTCTCATTTTCTCTCCAACATGCTGCATGAGCTGCTTTTCTTGACAATAAAATTGACAAACTTCCCTTACTTGGATTCAAGTCCCAAATAACTAATGATCTATCAGGAGTTTTCGTCTCTTGGCCATTTGAATCTCAAAGGGCTGAGGCTGGCAGGTAAGATCTCAGGTCATCTTGGAAACCTCTCTTAGCAGAAAACGCCTTCCTCAACAACTCAGCAGGCTGTCAAGGCTTTTCAAACCTGAATTTGAGTTTCAACTATCTAACAGGGGAAATTCCAGTTAATCTATTGCATTGAGTTAAGCTCAAAAGACTTGTCCTGGAACACAACACTCTTGTGGGGAAAATTCCTTACCAAATTGGACCTTTAACGAAGTTAGTGAAACTGTATCTCAAAAATAACAACCAGACAGGACTCTTTCCAAGTTCTATTGGAAATCTTACATCTTTCGAGGAGTTATCGTACAACAATCTAGAGGGACAAGTGCCAGCTTCTTTAGCTCGATTGACCAAGTTGAGGCTTCCTGGATTGTCAGTAAATAGCTTATTCGGGGAGTTCCCTCCTCCTTTGTACAATTTGTCATCCCTGGAACTACTATCACTTTCCTTCAACAACTTCTGTGGTAATCTCAGATCTGATTTAAGCTACTACTTCCATATTCTCCAAATACTTTACTTGGCGAAATGTCAATTCATTCGCTCCACACCGTCCTCTTGGGTCAATGCTTCAAAATCGCTAGAGCTTGATTTTCCTATAAACAATTTCACTGGAAATATACCCAAGGGTTTTGGTAACTTGCAGAATTCGTTGTGGCTTAACGTTTGGAGTAACCAACTTGGACACGGTAAGCATGATGTCCTTGACTTTGTAAATCTTTCGTTGGATGATTGTTGTTTATTTTTCTTAACCCCCTATATATATAAGCTGGTGCAGAAACTCTTTGCTATTATATTATTTGTGTATATTTAGATATTTATTAATGCATCATCCACATATTATATTTCCGGACATATCATAGCTACAATTATCGTTAAGCTCCCCGATTAAAAAAAAGGGAATAGAGAAGAGGATGTAGGCATCGATGTCTATCTCAGTTCTATGTTAAAGCAATACAAATTTTGCAATATATGCTTACACAAATTGTGTTCTGTTAGTTATGGGAGGATTGTCAAGTTCAGGAGACTAAAGGATCCATCCGGCATCCGCACTGATGTGACTAAAGAAGACCAAGAAAGGGAATTTTATTCAGTTAGTAAGCCCAGCCCTTGATTAAGAAAAAGATAAGTTTATAATAATTCTTAATCCATATTATAAAGACAAGATTAGGTGGATCAAAAACCAAAGTCAGAATCAATCTCATGCTAACAAAATCATTTTTTGTTGATATGCCATTAGCAGCCTGCATCTGCTGCTTTTCTTGGCAATGAAACTGATAAACTTGACCTACTTGGATTCAAGTCCCAAATAATTGAGGATCTATTCAGAGTTTTTGTCTCTTGGAATTATTCTGTTCATTTCTGTCAGTGTCCTGAGACACGGAAGAGTCATCCGTTTGAATCTCAAAGGGCAGAGGCTGGCAGGTACAATCTCAGGTCATCTTAGAAGCCTCTCTTTGCAGAAAATGCCTTCCATAAAAATATTGTTGAACAACTCAGCAGGTTGTCAAGGCTTCAAAACCCGAATTTGAGTTCCAACTATCTAACAGGTAAAATTTCAGTTAATCGATCACATTGTGTTAACCTCAAGAGCCTTGTCCTGGAACACAACGCTCTTCTAGGGATAAATTCCTAACAAACTTGTAACTTTAATGAAGGTAGTGAAACTATATCTCAAAAATAACAACCTGACAGGACACTTTGGAGGTTCTATTGGAAATCTTACTTCTTTAGAAGAGTTGTATTCATTGAACAACAATCTAGAGGGAAAGTCCCAACTTCTTCAGCTCGATTGATCAAGTTGAGGCTTCTTGGATTGTCTCCATTGTACAATTTGTCATCCCTGGTAATCATAGATCCGATTTAGGCAACTACTTCCCTAATTTCCAAATACATTACTTGGTGAAATGTCAATTCATTTGTTCCATACCATCCTCTTTGCACAAATGCTTCAAAATTGTTAGAGCTTGATTTTACTGTAAACAATTTCACTTGAAATATACCCAAGCGTTTTGGTAACTCGGAATTTGTTGTGGCTCAACGTTTGGAGTAACCAACTTGGATACGGTAAGAATGATGACCTTGACTATGTGAATTCTCTTACCAACTGCCAGCAGTCTAGAAATGCTCCATTTTGGAGTATGTAGGTACATTACCTCATTTAACAGTCAACCTTTCTAGTCAGTTACCACCCCTACTCTACTACGGGAATAGAATTAGTGGAAGCATACCCAGAGGGTAACATATCTTTATTTGGGACTAAACAGGATAGAGGGTAACATACCTTCAACATTGGAAAATTGTAGCCAACTGCTAAAATTGGGTATTTCTGAAAACAGCCTAACAAGAACTATACCACAATAACTTTTTTCTCTCTCATCCGTCACAGATATATATTCATCTTATAACTCTTTGATTTGTCCATTACCTGTGTATATTTGTAACTAGAGTCATCTTATCTTGATTTTTCTCACAATGATTTTTCGGGGATGATTCCACGAACTCTTGCAAAATGCTTGGCCTTGGGGGAGATCTATTAGAAGGGAAACTCCCTCCAAGTGACCATTCCCAATTTAGAAGATCTTCCGGATCTCCAATCCTTGGATCTTTCGCAACATAATCTATCAGGGCCAATTCCTCACTTCATTGCAAGTCTTACTTCCTTACTCTACTGGAACTTATGATTAAACCATCTAGATGATGAAGTTCCTGTCACCGGAGTATTTTCAAATTTGAGTGCAGATGTATTAAATCGGAACTCCGAGCTTTGTGATGGGATTCAAAAGCTGCATTTACAATCTTGTGTTTATTAAAAGACGCGGAAGAAGCATACTTCCCTCAAGCATGATACTTCAGAGAATGAATATCATAATATGTGGCCTCTGCACTTCATTATCCACTGTGATATAAAACCACAGAACATTCTTCTTGATGAAGATCTCTCACAGCTCATTTGGGTGATTTTGGTTTGGTGAGACTCATTGTTGATGAAGATCTCACAGCTCAGTTTTGCTATGCAGCTCCAGGTAATGTTTCTAGGTTAACAAAAACTGTGATATGAAATTTCTTCTAACTATAGTGGCTTATCTTTAAGCTATTGGATGGCAGATTTGCCAAACATCTTTCCCTGGTTAGGATAAAATCTTTCATTTATAGGAGTTCATCTCTTGAAAGAACGTAAGGTTTTTATTCAAAATGCATATAGGAAACCATGTGTCTATTACAATATTCAACTAAGAGAAGAGACTATATGTCTTAGGAAGGATGTGAATTTATCATCTGCGGGATAATCCATTTTCCATTACATAAAAATAAAATTATTATCATCAAACAGAGGGTTCTCAACATATGATTTTTAGCTTTTAACTTATAAATCTGGAAAGTTCTATCGGGATCATAAGGCAGGATTAAATGGTCATGGTGACAAATGTTCCTTAAAATTTGAGTGTACGTTGGAGGGTTAGTGAGAACACTGTTGATCCTCTTAATAGGGTGGTGGGATGGAAAAGAAAGAGTCGGTTTTTAACTACTAACTCAATCTTCTCTTTGGTCATTTAGAGAAAGAATTAGAGGATAATCCCTTACGTCTCATTTAAAACATTGCAAGAACTAAAAGATATATAATTGAACTTCAACTAACAGGTACCTTCGATAATAAATCTCCTAACCACATCAAACTACGCAACAAAATATGAAAGATGAGCAGTCTGTGATAAATAATGACTATAACCTCTTGTCAGTTTGTATCACTTCTGAGCCAATAAAGAGCATCACACCAATAAGCAGGCGGATTACAAAAGGATAAAAAATAGAAATCAGTTGTCAGTTGGATTTCATCGCTGTGATGAAAATATATCCAGCTAAGTAATCCTGAAGTTTTGTTCACTCTGTGGTTTTTGACCATAAAAAGATGCAACTAAGGTAAATCCAGTCCTGTTCAAAAAAATTTGAAACAAAATATAAAAACAGCACATATGACGATGCTTGATTGACAAAACAAATTTTGAATGGAAGATACGCCAAACATCTTCCTGGTAATGCTAAAATCTTTCATTTATAGGAGTTCATCACTTCAAATGTGCAGCAGTTGCAAAAAAAGAAAAGAAGTTTTTGTTCAAAATGCATATAGAAAATCACGTCTAGTACAATATGTAACTATGCCCTCAATCTCCCATAAATGACTGATTAAGTCATGTTTGAATAGAAACTAATCATGATTGAAGATAGTGAAGGGAAGAAAGCCAAGTCTAATACAATGTTTCTTCTTCTTCTTCTCCGCCTCCTCCTCCTCCTCCAACTTCTTCTTCTGATGTATCTGGACAAAGTTATATACAAAATTTGAAAAGAATTAGAAACAATTTAAACTTGTTTAAAGTAAAAAATGAGACCAAGAATTTGTAAAATGCCACTGAAGTCAAACAAAGAAGGCAGACAATATATCTATGAAAATATCGATTTGGTTCAATTGAGTTGTTTTAAACATAAATTTGAAAGGAATTGCTACCTGACCTTAAGCAGCATTTAGGAGGTTGCAAGAACTAAAATACAAAATTGAACTCAAACTAACTGGTACCTTTGAGAATAAATCTTCTGATGTCATCCAACCTTTCTGCAATAGACATCTGCTGAGCAATAGTTACATTATTGGAGGGCGTCTTATGGACACAAGCTAATGTTGGATGGAAGCAATACATGGGATAATCAACTTTGTCCAGGACTGCGACATTTTTGTACCCATTGATGTTGGTATCACACTCGCATAGATCATGATACTGTGTTGGGGGACGTAGTACCAGAAAAGACACTTTTTTGCTGTTGATCCAAACTGGAAAGCCGATAATATCGCCATTCGGACTTAAAACAAAGTTGTCCAAAGTGTGGGAAACCCCCCAACGGCTGCTTGCTCTGTCAAAAGTCCCAATGACTATGTGTTTTCTGAAAATGCATACAAGGGTAAGTAAACCTTGCTCCCTCCCTAGCCATATATTATTACCACTCATTTCCCTACTAGTCAAAATTTTCCCATAGCTAATATCATAATGATCAATAAAGTCCGGACGGTCGATGAGTAAAGCCTCTTCATTCTTTGTATCAAGGGCTAGGACACTACCGTCACTTCTAAGAAAATACAAAGAATTGTGCCAATGAACAGGTGGACTACCGTAAGGTATGGATATGAAAGTATTGGTTCTAAATTGGATTTCACGCCACAAGTCAGATCGCTCTGATGAAAGCAAGTGAAATTTGTAGACCAAGTTGGAATTTTCCACAAGGTTACTTATGGATACCAATTTGTATTGATTTGAAGTAAGGTAATCAACCGCTAGGCCTATCTTTTTTAACTCATGTCTAGGAGAATTCGGATATGGAATCAGTTGATGCTCTCCAGTTAGTGGATTGAATACACAGTAACACCTAATTCTCTCAAACTCAAGGAGAAGCAAACCATCACATGAAGCCAAAATCTCTACGCCATAACATAGCGTTGTCACAGATTGAGTGATAGGGTTTAGGGAGGTTTTTTGGAATTCTCTCATCATTCTCCCATCATGAATTAAATAGATGAGTTGTGAAGAAGTGACCTTTTGACGGTGGGATAAAGTTTTTAAAAATTCAGGATGAGATATCATACCTTTAAAATTCATGGATAGAATTTTACATTGAAAAACAAACCTCAAAGGCAAGCGGGAGATAATCTCCATCACCATAGCATCTGGCATTTCAATACTCTCTGATAGACTATTGTGTTCCTCTGCTCTGTTGCCGTTTCTCATGCTTTTAGTTCTTTCTATTCCCTTTTTTGAGTTTATTGAGAAAGACATAAAATGTTTTACCCTAAAACAAGTTGTTGTTAAATAGTATAAAACTTTATTAGGGAAATCACCGAAGCGATTCGGCAGATTCTGTTGAACAATCAATGAAACTAGACATATATGTGGACTTATAATAATTCATTCACATTAAGAAACACTAAATGATATGTGTTGTTCAAATTAGTTATAACCTGCTTAAGAGTATAAGTGTGTTTAATTAATTTGTGAATTTGGTTTATGTATGGATATGACCCTTCAAGTCCATATAAGCAAACTATTAGTTCATTCTCCAAAAAAATGTGGAACTCTAACACTCGCCTTCACTCGCCAAGCCCAATCTCAAGCCCAATAATAGTATGTATGAGAAGTCCAAATAGATATAACTCTTATATTATGTAAAGATATGAAACTGCAACACCAAAAACTAGATCCTGATGGGGAGGATTATTACTTAAGTCGATACAAGGTTCGTCCTCATTTGAGCTCCCGCTCCACGTTGGGTTGAGCGTGAAACAGGGCGTTAGAGTGGGTTTGATTCCCACGGTGATTGAGGAACGAAAAGGTTTGCTTATATGGATTTGAACAATCTTCCTCTTGTGATCTAGATTTTGAGGTTAATTTAGCTGACTCAAGTACCATGTCTTTACATGGTATGAGAGTCAAGTTCATCCCCATTTGGGCTCCCCTTTGAGGGTGGTTGATGTGTTATAGTGAGTAAGAGCCCCACATTAGTTGGGGATTGGACTTGTGGTTGTTTATATGATTTGGACAATCCTCTCTTCATGTGCTAGCTTTTGGGTTGAGTTAGATTGATGTATATATATATCTTTACATTTTATATACTCTGTATAAAAACACTTATTTCTATTTAAACCAATTTGATACATTTATGATGTACCATACATATATTTCATCAGGTCACAAGAACAAATAAAGGACTTAGCAGTAATAGTACAATTGTTACTATAATATATTTAGTGACAATAATAAATACGAGTATCTACAACCAACACTTTATATAAATGTCGCTAAAGGCTTTAACGATGTTGGATGCAATAACATTAACCCAATTACCACTAAATGTTTAGTGGGAGCCTGAAGCGAGAAACTTGGGAAAGGAGACCACATTGAAGAAAGGCCTAACTTGAAACTTTGTATTGTATCACTATTGTCGTTAAAAGGAAATTTTATTGCCACTAAATATATCGTAGTAACTTGAACTACTGCAAACTAACTCCTCCGCTAGACCTGCTAAGGACCTGGCTTTCTTTTATATTTTGTCAATCATCAAAACATAATTTCAACTCAGGTCAACTCAACACAAGTACTTTTGGTTCTATATGGAGGAAAAAAAGGTCATATATAAATAATCCGACTTACACAGATAATGTTGTAATTTCTTTTATTTACTTCCTGTACAAAGTAATCCCTCAAGTTTTCTATTTAGGATATAGATATATGAGTGTAATAGGACAGATGGTAAAAGGGAAATTCTTTTGTTTTTAAATCAACAAGGAGAAATATAAAAAAATATTGATCGTAATAATCTTCTGACAATCATCATATCATATCATCATATTATATATATTAGAGATTAGGATCATTGATATACTCTTAAATTTCATTTTGGCATGTGAACTATGACCTGTTCCAAATTCCAATTTGGAACAAATTAAAATCATAACATATGACGATGCTTGATTGACAAAGACATTACTGAGAAAATGGTTAACCATGGCTTTCTCACCCTAGAGTGCTTGAGTTGCCTTATAATAAAATACACTTAGATGTCAGGAAATTATATCTTATATTAACCATTTTTATGTTAATTGTTAAGTGGAAGTCTCTTATTTCTATTTGAAAAAAGAAAAGGTTCAATCAGATAGTGTCGGGCAAATCTTGAATGGAAGATTCACCTAAAATCTTAAACATGTATTGGAATTCATCACTTGAAATATGCAAAAAAAATGGAAGAAGTTTTTCTTCAAAATGCAGAAATCATGTCTATTACAATATTTAACTATGTCATCCATCTTCTAGAAATACAAATAAAAGTCATATTTAAATATTGAAGGGCAGAAAGTCACCTCTATTACATCATTTCTTCTCCTCCTCATCCGACTGATTCTTCTTGTTCTCCTCCTCTGATGAAATTTCTTCTTGGATGGAAATAACTTGACAATCTTTTGATGTCATCTAAGTTTGCAGCCTAATCAGCAGTCATTACATTATTGGAGGGTGTCTAATGGACACAAGCTAACGTTGACGTTGGATGGAAGCAATACATGGGATATATGATTAACTGTCTCCAACATTACAACATTTTCATACCCATAGATATTCCTATTATACTCGTAACTGTGTCCAGCGACCAGAAAAAACTCTTGTTTTCTGTCGATCCAGAGCGGAAAGCCAATAATAATTCCTCCAGCAACTAAAACTACGTTGTCCATAGTGTGGGAAACCTCCCTTGCCATATATCTTCACCTGTCAAAATTTTACCGTATCTTATATCATAATGATCAATAAACTCAATATGGTCAATTAAAACAAACTTTTGTATCAAAAGCTAGAATATTACCGTCACTTTTGCGTGAATAACGAGAAACACGGCAATATACGGCAAAAGATAAGAAATTATTGATCTGCATTCGGGTAACCAATCGTGAAGTCGTGGTCACAGATTGAGTGATTGGGTTTAAGGAGATTTTGTGCAATGCAGGTCACATTTTTTGTATAAAAAAAATTAGTGTAAAAAAATATAGATTTTAACATCTTTCCCTAATCCATTAGTTAGTAGAGTTTTATGTATAAGCCTCCTTCTAAATTATTTAGTGATGGCTGGGTAAAATGTGGAAGGATCAGGGATTGAAAAGTAATGTTTTTNGTTTTTTTTAGCTTAAACCTGTTGAACTTGACTAATAATTTTGTGCTTAAAAGACATGAATGGTGGCTTGGCTGTTTAAGTTTGGTTTAAAGTTACCAATTGCGTGAGCCATATCTTGATAGGCATTTGCACATTTTTGTGTTTTAAATGGNACATATTTACTTACCTCTATATTTCATTTATTCACTACTCTCTCCGTCCGAAATTATTTGTCATGTTGCGCTTTTCGAAAATAAATTTGACTAATTTTCAAAGTTAAATTAGATCACATTAATTCGATATTTTTAACAAAAAAATTAGATATTCTAAAACTATATAAAAAGTACTATAAATTGCAATTTTTCGCATATTAAGATGATGAAAAAATATAGCTTAAAATGTTAGTAAAAGTTTTTATAGTTTGACTCTAAAAATAGAAACCATGACAAACAATACCGGACGGAGGAAATATCATTTAAAGTTGAATCATCTTATTAACTTCCTTGCTCTCTCTTTATTTACATGAACACTTTCGATGCTAATTGGAGTCTTTCATAAAAGACTTTTCCGTGCAAGAAGTCTCATTTCAAGACTCAACACCATTGCTAGATTTGAAAGCTCGAATCCTCTCTTCAACTTTGTATCTCCCGCTTCTCAAAAGCTCATGCAAATAGACATGGCAAAGTAGCAAGGAAATCTGGAAATCTACTCCTTTCGTTTCTCTCTGTCTTTACTTTATTATGTTTGTGTTCTTGCCGATATTCTTAATTTGTGTTATATGACACTTATTTGTTCTTTGCCCTTTTTACTTTTTTAAGACTATCTACTATAGTCTTTAACATATTAGTTATGTTGGGTCTTGGGAAATTTTCATCTTTTTGACAAACCATTTTAAAAAATAGATTAAATTCACCTAGATTAGATCAATGATGTTTTTTTTTTTAAAATAAAAAGACTAAAACCCCATACTAAAAATCTTTTTTTTGTTTATGAAATGAGCAAGTTTTGTTGAAAGTTTTAAACCATTCCAAAAAAGGGGACATGGAATTTTACTAAAGATGGATAAGTTAATTCGTTGGATAGGTTCCTTTGATCTACTGTGATTGTATTACTTTTCTGATTTGTTGCAAAAGATGGCAGATATTATTTTCAAGATACATATCACTAGTATTTATAACATACTCCTTTCAAATTTGCTCTTTTTGCTTTTTAATTAATTAATAAACCGAAGTTTTGGCCAACAAATCATTTTAAAGGAATTTTAAAGTATGTGCGTCTTCCTTTTAGGATAATTAGAACTCTTACCTAGAATCATATAAGGTTATTTTTCTACTTTGTCGCAAAATATGAGGGATTCTATTTTCAAGATACATATCACAAGTATTTAAAACATATTCCTGTTAAATTTGCTCATTTTTTAATTAATTAACCTATGTTTTGATCGGCTAATCGTTTTTAACGGATTTAAAGTGTGTGTGTCTTCCCTTTAGGATAATTGGAACTTTTACCCATAATTAGCATTACTTTAGCAAAATAGGAGTCCTAATTCACTAATATGTTATACATCGTTTGACCTCGAGTTAAAATGAGTTATAACATTAAGCATTTTTTTTATAAATAAGGCGAAGTATATGAAGAGATTGACCATGGATGAGTTCAATAGTACTAGAAGCCCAATGGAGCACACCATAATTGTAGCACGAAAGCAGTTTAAAAAACGTGATTATCAGAAATCAAAAGTGCTAAATTCATAAGTATAATTTATCATATATTATTATAAGTGGGAAGCATCAAAATACAATGTCGGATTACCATTTTATCCTTATATTAAATAAAAATATTTAATTAATAAAATATTAAATAATAATCATATCATATTGTACTTAAAATATATATTTTTACATGAAATAAATACATTAAAAAGATAATTATTCATTAATAATCTTCTAAAGAAACTGTTGTCTCTTTACATTCCCTACTATGATCCTTGTCTTTTAATTTCATATATGTATTTCTTCTTGCTTTTTACATTCTATTTTATTATGAGTTTGATAGAGAGCATTGGAACATTTTTCTTTTGGATGCTGCATTGTGCATGTTATTTTAAGTTATTTTTTATTTTGTTTCTTACACTTACTTATAATATAGTTTATGATGTTTGACTGATGTTTAAAATGTTAATCTCTGATGAAAAATAAAAGTTGTAATTTTGTGTCAATAGCTTATGAGATGGGTTTTTTTGTTATAGGGAAAATCAATTGATTAGATGCTTCAGTGTCGATTGCATAGAACTGTACTTTGAATTGTGCCAATACAAATGGGGTAAGTCACATTTCGTTCTGACATGATTTTTTTTGTTAGCACAATTCTTTGTCTGTGTTTTTCTTTTTACTATTATTATTATTATATTTTGTCAATATAGGTCAAATTTATTGAATTTTCATATGCAGATTCATGTGAGTTTTTTTTGTGTATAAAGCTAATTAAGTATTGAATTTTGATAACAACCATCATAACCCAATAAAAGTAAAAAATATATTTATGAGCTTTGGCATGTTGAGTGATGTGATATTCATTGTCTATTCAGCTTCACTTTCTTTGTTTGAATTTAATTTTTTTAATGGAGTTTTCACCAAAAGAAAGAAGGGAGGATTACAACCCATGTTAAGAAAAAAAAGGAATGAATACAATATCATATTTTGGTTATTTTACTCATGAAATTATATTAACTTTCTTTGCTTTAATTTTAGTTGATTATTTTAGTTATTTGATCCATAATTTATTCCTCCCTTTCTCATTCAGAATTTATATTACTCATCACTCACATGTCATAATATTATTTTTATCATTTTTTTTATTTTTCAAGTACAATTTTAACAATACAATTCCACAAAATATAAAAAAATGTTGAATTCCTTTTCTAACAAAAATATATTATCATTGCGATGAGTCATATCATATGAAGTTTGTTTAGAAATGTAATATTGATTGTGGTGGTAGGACAAAGGTTTAATTGATGATACGAGTGTATTAAGTTTGTAATCTATGAATTTAATAAAATTAATTATTTTTTAATCAAAACATAATATCTATATAAAATTATAAAATTTGACAAATTCATATCATATTTTAACTCATAAACTAAAATTAAAATCAATTTAGTACTAATTAAGAATCTTCAAGATTACACTTTAGATATTGGATATCATTGATTTTTGAATATATTTATTATATATTGGTTTTTGACATTTTGCAGAATGGAAACTTTCACAGCTTTCCGGCTATCCATATTGTGTTTCTTGTGTTTCTATTCTCTTTTTATCTCCAACAGGCGGCATCTTCTGCTTTTCTTGCTCTAATGAAACTGATAAACTTGCCTTACTTGGATTCAAGTCCCAAATAAGTGAGGATCCATCAAGAGTTTTCGCCTCTTGGAGTAATTCTGTTCGTTTCTGTTAGTGGACTGGAGTAAAATGTGGTCTGAGACACGGAAGAGTCATCCGGTTGCTTGCCTTACTTGGATTCAAGTCCCAAATAAGTGAGCATCCATCAAGAGTTTTCGCCTCTTGGAATGATTCTGTTCGTTTCTGTCAGTGGACTGGAGTAAAATGTGATCTGAGACACGGAAGAGTCATCCAGTTGAATCTCGAAGGGATGAGGCTGGCAGGTATGATCTCAACTCATCTAGGAAATCTCTCTTTTCTTAATTCGCTTGACCTCGCAGAAAATGCCTTCCATGAAAAAATTCCTCAACAACTCAGCAGGCTGTAAAGACTTCAAAACTTGAATTTGAGTTTCAACTATCTGACAGGGGAAATTCCATTTAATCTATCACATTGTGTTAACCTCAAGAACCTTGTCCTGGAACACAACACTCTTGTGGGACAGATTCCTTACCAAGTTGGATCTTTAAAGAAGTTAGTAAAACTGTCTCTCAGAAATAACAACTTCACAGGACTCTTTCCAGGTTCTATTAGAAATCTTACATCTTCAGACGGGTTGTATTTATCGTACAACAATCTAGAGGGACAAGTGGCAGCTTCTTTAGCTTGATTGACCGAGTTGAGGCTTCTTGGGTTGTCAGTAAATAGCTTATTCGGGAAGTTCCCTCCTCCGTTGTACAATTTGTCATCCTTGGTAATCTCACATCTGATTTAGGCAACTGCTTTCCTAATTTCCTAGTACTTCACTTGGTGAACTTCAATTCATTGGTTCCATACCGTCCTCTTAGGCCAATGCTTCTAAATTGCTAGAGCTTGATTTTCCTGTAAACAATTTCACTTGAAATATACCCAAGGGTTTTGGCAACTTGCAAAATTTATTGTGGCTCAATTGAATTTGAGTTTAAACCGTAACTCCTAGTTTTGTGGTGGGATTCAAAAGCTGCATTTACGATCTTGTGTTTATCAAAAGACGTGGAAGAAGCATGTACTTCCCTCAAGCATGATACTCCAGAGAATGAATATCATAAAATGTGGCCTCTGCACTTCATTATCTATACCATGAGTGCCAAACACCCATGATTCACTGTGATATAAAACCACAGAACATTCTTCTTGATGAAGATCTCACAGCTCATGGGATGATCTGGTTTGGTGAGACTGTTATAGAATATAGACGTCCACTATCAGTTAATAGACCAGGTCCCTTGACACAACAAGAACAGTGCCGAAGAGTAAACAATAAGGAGAACACAACACGAGCACTTTACGTGGAAACCTCATTTCTCAAGGGAGTAAAACCACGACCTGTTGCACAGGATTTTCAACTGCTTACTAATCTTTCATTAGCAAAAGTGAACCCAGTTACACCCAATATGAGAAAAGGTTATTAATCTCACGACCAAATAATCTACCTATTACTTGAAGAGTCTAACAGATACAACACTGCCCACTAAGCTATTACCCCTAGATAACTTAGACTTTTTCTAAGCGATACAACACGGCCCACTAAAACACTTAACTCTAGATGATTTTAAATTTTTCTGGGCATTACAACATTGCCCACTAAATCAGTTACCTATAACTAATTTAGAATTGTAGCACCAACAAACTATCTGAGTCCTTTATAGATGTAGGATCAGTTGGCAGCCTTTTGACAACTGTCTTTTCTTGCTCGCAAACTTCCCGGGACCAGGTCCCTTGCTGCGTTATTTGAGAGTTCCTAAAAGGCTTGTTGGTTGGCTTCTTCCTTTGGATGAATGACTTTAACATGGGGTTTGTCATGATGAAAATATCAACCGTGAAGAGTTATTACCCGTTTGACAAACACTCTGGTCCATTCTGATTGGTTTGGTATGTTGGCACCTCACCTACCAATGACGGACGAGACAACTTTACAGTTGTACCCCAGTATGCATCTAACAAAGAGAACTCTGTCGAAGACCAGGTCCCTACATTTGTGAGGATTATCAAAACACCAAGAATATAATATTTTCCCCTTTTTGATGAAGACACACAAATAAACATGATGCTGAGTTTATTTATTCATTACCCCTTTGAGACTCTTAGTGCCAGAGGACCCTAACCTGAATCTGCTCCCTTGTTAGACTCTGCATTTGTGAGGATCATCAAAACACCTAGAATATAACAGACTCATTGTTGATGAAGATCTCACAGCTCAGTTTAGCTATGCATCTCCAGGTAATGATTCTAGGTTAACAAAAACTATGATACGAAATCTCTTCTAACAATAGTGGTTTATTTATAAGCTAAATTTTCTTGTTGCAGAAATTAGAATGGGTAGTAAGGTCTCTGTTAAAGGAGATATATACAGTTTTGGGATTCTCGTATTGGAGATATTCACTGGAAGAAGACCCACAGACGACACTTTGTTCCAAGCAAGCTCTAGCCTCCACGACTTTGTTGAAACAACATTGCCAGAGAAAGTTATGGAGATTCTAGACAAAACAACTTTTCAAGAATACTGGGGCAGTATCAAGAAAGAAGAGATGGAATTCTTGGTTAGCATACTTGAGATTGGTATTGCATGTTCAGATTGACAATGATAAGATAAAAATTTCTACAATGGGGAGATTGAGGCCACAGGCTACAAATGAAAGCAATGGATTTGATCTAAAATGGTTTAAATTCTGTCTACTTGGTAAGAATGCTAACATTCTATCTATTTGGAAAGCTTTGGATTTGATGTAAAACTTGAAATGCCTGTAGTATTTTCAGCATGCAGAAGAACTAAGGTAGTGTCAGATTTCTTGTTACGTAATGGATTTAGTCTGACTTTAGGAACATCAGATTTTAGTTCTGAACGTCTACATCAGATAATTTGTTTCATTCATGAATGTAAAGGTTGTGATTTTTCTTCCAGATTCTAGACGCACGTGAGGTATTCCTGTCCCATAGTTGGAGCATCATGATCAATACTTGAAATATGCAGCAGTTGCCCCAAAGAAATAAAGTTTATTTTCACATTCACAATGCATATAGGGAAACCCTGAAAAGAAAATTCAAACAAGTTAGGCATGCTCAAGTAATTGAACATCCACCATTAATTGGTATGAAGTTTCGAGTCTACACTGGAGACCGGTTAGTGAGAATACCATTAATCCTCCTAATTATAGGGTACTGGGATGGAAAAGAAAGAATCGGTTTTTAACTACTCCCTGAATCTTTTCTTTGGTAATCTAGAGAAGGATTAGAAGCTAATCCTGACATGTCAAGAGTATAGCATCTTCTCTCTTTGTATCACTTCTGAGCCAATAAAGAGTTCCACAGCAACAAAAAGGTGGACTACTGAAGCATAAAAAGCAGAAATTGCTTCTCAGTTGGGTTTCATCGTTGCGATGAAAGTATCAAGCTAAGTAAGCCTGAAGGTGTATTGAGTAACTATAATTCTTTTTGTTTTTGACCATAGGAAAGTGAAGTAAGAATTCAACTAATAAATAAATTTGAAACAAAATAAAAACAGCACATATGACGATGCTTGATTGACAAAGCAAATTTTGAATGACAAATTTGCCAAACATCTTCCCCTGCTGCTGCTTCAGTTCATGCCAGAGAAGGAGATACATGAGAAGAGTAGCTTGACCACACTTCAGAGAATGAATATAATAATAGATGTGGGTATGCACTTCATTATCTTAACTATGAGTGTCAAACACGTATGATTCACTGTGATATAAAACCACATAACATTCTTCTTAATTTGTCAACTTAGTAACGCATAAGCATAATATATGATGGTAGGACAGAAAAACAGTACCACTGTTATATATTTAATAATAACGAACAGCCAGAATATTAATTTGATGGAAGAATAGGGAATTATTCTCCTGTCATATACATATTTATTAATCCCTCCATGTTTAGAACAGATGTAATCATAGTTATATTCTAATACTTCTTAGGCACTCCTCAATCTAAGCCGTAAATAGTGACATTCACTAACCTTTTTCTATCCCTGTGGTGCTTGAACTGACTTTCAAAGAAATTACACTTAGATGTCAGGAAATTATATACTCTGGCTATATCATCTTCTATTTTCATGGTTTTCTAAGCCAATAAAGAGCATCACACCAATAAGCAGGCGGATTACAAAAGGATAAAAAATAGAAATCAGTTTCAGTTGGATTTCATCGCTGTGATGAAAGTATATCCAGCTAATTAATCCAGAATTTTTGTTCACTCTGTGGTTTTTGACCATAAAAAGAATGCAACTAACGTAAATCCAGTCCTGTTCGAAAAAATTGAAACAAAATATAAAAACAGCACATATGACGATGCTTGATTGACAAAACAAATTTTGAATGGAAGATACGCCAAACATCTTCCTGGTAATGCTAAAATCTTTCATTTATAGGAGTTCATCACTTCAAATGTGCAGCGGTTGCAAAAAAAAAAGAAAAGAAGTTTTTGTTCAAAATGCATATTGAAAATCACGTCTATTACAATATGTAACTATGCCCTCAATCTCCCAAAAATGACTGATTAAGTCATGTTTGAATAGAAACTAATCATGATTGAAGATAGTGAAGGGCCAAAAGCCAAGTCTATTACAATGTTTCTTCTTCTTCTTCTCCTCCTCCTCCTCCTCCTCCAACTTCTTCTTCTGATGTATCTGGACAAAGTTATATACAAAATTTGAAAAGAATTAGAAACAATTTAAACTTGTTTAAAAAAAAAAAAGGAGACCAAGAATTTACAAAATCCACTGAAGTCAAACAAAGAAGGCAGACAATATCTCTATGAAAATATCGATTGGTTCAATTAAGGTGTCTTAAACATAAATTTGAAAGGAATTGCTATCCTGACCTTAAGCAGAATTTAGGAGATTGCAAGAACTAAAATAAAAAATTGAACTCAAACTAACTGGTACCTTGGAGAATAAATCTTCTGATGTCATCCAACCTTTCTGCAATAGACATCTGCTGAGCAATGGTTACATTATTTGAGGGCGTCTTATGGACACAAGCTAATGTTGGATGGAAGCAATACATGGGATAATCAACTTTGTCCATGGCTGCAACATTTTTGTACCCATTGATGTTGGTATGATACTCGTATAGATCATGATACTGTGTTGGGGGACGTTATACTAGAAAAGACACTTTTTTGCTATCAATCCAAATTGGAAAGCCGATAATATCGCCATCCGGACTTAAAACAAAGTTTTCCAAAGTGTGGGAAACCCCCCAACGGCTGCTTGCTCTGTCAAAAGTCCCAATGACTATGTGTTTTCTGAAAATGCATACAAGGGTAAGTAAACCTTGCGCCCTCCCTAGCCATATATCATTACCATTCATTTCCCTACTAGTCAAAGTTTTCCCATAGCTAATATCATAATGATCAATAAAGTCCGGACGGTCGATGAGTACAATCTCTTAATTCTTTGTATCAAGGGCTAGGACACTACCGTCACTTCTAAGAAAATACAAAGAATTGTGCCAATGAACAGGTGGACTACCGTAAGGTAAGGATATGAAAGTATTGGTTCTCAATTGGATTTCACGCCACAAGTCAGATCGCTCTGATGAAAGCAAGTGAAATTTGTAGAACAAGTTGGAATTTTGCACAAGGTTACTTATGGATACCAATTGGTATTGATTTGAATTAAGGTAATCAACCGCTAGGCCTATCTTTTTTAACTCATGTCTAGGAGAATTCGGATATGGAATCAGTTGATGCTCTCCAGTTAAGGGATTGAATACGCAGTAATACCTAATTCTCTCAAACTCAAGGAGAAGCAAACCATCACATGAAGCCAAAATCTTTACGCCATAACATAGCGTTGTCACAATTAAGTGATAGGATTTAGGGAGATTTTTGGGAATTCTGTCAGCAATCTCCATCATGAATTAAATAGATGAGTTGTGAAGAAGTGACATTTTGAAGGTGGAATAAAGTTTTTGAAAATTCAGGATGAGATATCACACCTTTAAAATTCTTGGATAAAATTTTACATTGAAAAACAAACTTCAAAGGAAAGTGGGAGATAATCTCCATCACCATAGCATCCGGCATTTCAATACTCTCTGATAGACTATTGTGTTCCTCTGCTCTGTTGCCGTTTCTCATGCTTTTAGTTCTTTCTATTCCCGTTTTCGAGTGTATTAAGAAAGACATAAAATGTTTTACCCTAAAACAAGTTGTTGTTAAATAGTGTAAAACTTTATTGGGGAAATCTCCGAAGCGATTCGGCAGATTCTGTTGAACAATCAATGAAACTAGATATATATGTGGACTTATAATAATTCATTCACATTAAGAAACAATAAATGATATATGTTGTTCAAATTAATTATATCCTGCTTAAGAGTATAAGTGTGTTTAATCAATTTGTGAATTTGGTTTATGTATGGATATGACACTTCAAGTCCATATATGCAAACTATTACTCCAATCTTCAAAAAATGTGGAACTCTAGCACCCGCCTTCACACGCCAAGCCCAAGCCCAAGCCCAAGCCCAAGGTCAAGCCCAATAATAGTATGCATGAGAAGTCCAAATAGATATGACTCTTATATTATGTAAATATATGAAACTGCAACACCAAAAACTAGCTCCCGGTGGGGAGGATTATTACTTAAGTCCATACAAGGTTCATCCTTATTTGAGCTACCGCTCCACGCTGGTTGAGCGTGAAACAAGGTGTTAGAGTGGGTTAGATCCCACAGTAATTGGGGTACGTTTGCTTATATAAATTTGAACAATCATCCTCTCATGATCTAGATTTTGAGGTTAAGTTAGCTGACCCGAGTACCATATCCTTACATGGTACGATAGTCAAGTTCATCCCCATTTGGGCATCCCTTTGAGGGGGGATGGTGTGTTATTGTGTGTAAGAGCCCCACATTAGTTGGGGCTTGAACGGGTGGTTGCTTATATGATTTGGACAATCCTCTCTTCAAGAGCTAGCTTTTGGGTTGAGTTAGGTTAATGTGCTATATATATCTTTACATTTTATATACTCTGTATAAAAACACTTATTCTATTTGGTCCTATTTGATAATTTAGGATGTACCATATATATACTTCATCAGCTGACCAGAACAAATAAAGGATTTAGTTGTACTAGTATAATTGTTACTATAATATATATAGCAACAATAATAAATATGAGTATCTGCCGCCAACACTTTATATAAATGTCGTCAAAGGCTTTAATGATTTTTGATGCAATAACGTTAACCCAATTACTGCTAAATGTTCAGTGGGAGCCTCAAGCGAGAGATTTGGGAAAGGAGACCACATTGACGAAAGGCCTAACTTGAAACTTTGTATTGTATCACTACTGTCGTTGATAGGAAAATTTGTTGCCACTAAATATATTGTAGTAACTTGAACTACTGCAAACTAACTTCTCCGCTAGACCTGCTAAGGACCTGGCTTTCTTTTATATTTTGTCAATCATCAAAACATAATTTCAACTCAGGTCAACTCAACACAAGTACTTGTTGTTCTATATGGAGAAAAAAAGGTCACATATAAATAATCCGACTTACGCAGATAATGTTGTAATTTCTTTTATTTACTTCCTGTACAAAGTAATCCCTCAAGTTTGCTATTTAGGATATAGATATATGAGTGTAATAGGACAGATGGTAAAAGGGAAATGCATTTTTTTAAAATCAACAAGGAGAAATATAAGAAAATATTGATAGTAATAATCTTCTGACAATCAGATGATGTCATCTCATATCATATCATCATATTATATATTTAGAGATTAGGATCATTGATATACTCTTAGATTTCATTTTGGCATGTTAAATCTATATTTTTATTGCATCATGATTTTTGTTACACTAATTTTTTTTTATACAAAAAATGTAACCTACATAACATTTCTTAATGTGAATGAATTATTATAAGTCCACATATATATCTAGTTTCATTGATTGTTCAACAGAATCTGCCGAATCGCTTCGGAGATTTCCCTAATAAAGTTTTATACTATTTACCAACTTGTTTTGGGGTAAAACATTTTATGTCTTTCTTAATACACTCAAAAAAGGGAATAGAAAGAACTAAAAGCATGAGAAACGGCAACAGAGCAGAGGAACACAATAGTCTATTAGAGAGTATTGAAATTCCGGATGCTATGGTGATGGAGATTATCTCCCGCTTGCCTTTGAGGTTTGTTTTTCAACGTAAAATTCTATCCAAGAATTTTTAAGGTATGATATCTCATCCTGAATTTTCAAAAACTTTATTCCACCGTCAAAAAGTCACTTCTTCACAACTCATCTATTTAATTCATGATGGGAGATTGCTGAGAGAATTCCCAAAAATCTCCCTAAACCCTATCACTCAATCTGTGACAACGCTATGTTATGGCGTAGAGATTTTGGCTTCATGTGATGGTTTGCTTCTCTTTGAGTTTTAGAGAATTAGGTGTTACTGCGTATTCAATCCCCTAACTGGAGAGCATCAACTGATTCCATATCCGAATTCTCCTAGACATGAGTTAAAAAAGATAGGCCTAGCGGTTGATTACCTTACTTCAAATCAATACAAATTGGTAACCATAAGTAACCTGGTCGAAAATTCCAACTTATTCTACAAATTTCACTTGCTTTCATCAAAGCGATCTGGCTTGTGGAATCCAGAAGGAAAATCACAACCTTTTTGGAACATTGTCACCATGACCATTTAATCCTGCCTTTATGATCCCCTTAAAAGTCTGATAGAATTTTTCAGATTTTTAAGTTTAAAGCTAAAAGTGATAAGTTTAGAACCCTATGTTTGACGATAATTATTTTATTTATATGTAATGGAAAATGGGTTATCCCGCTATTATAAATTCTATTACATCCTTATTTAAGACATATAGTCTCTTCTTGTTAGACCCATGATCTAAGTCACTCAGCTAAATGACAGCATAGACAAGGTTTTTAAAGCATGTTGACCTTGTCACTTGTATAAGCCAACGAAACAAACAAGCAAGGGTAAGTTGGCGACGGACTATTGACTAAGATAAGGTGTGCACAATGGCACCAAGGACTGATTCCATAGTGGGAAGTGAGGACCAAGGACTTCAGGGAAAGGAAACTTGGTGAGGACTTGTCAAGATGAAGGCTAAACAATGTCATGTGAGCATGGCATTGATATTCAAATAAAGGACAAACGACAAGCAAAGCTAAGGCAGCAATGCAAAGATCAACAGTGTTCTCAGTAACCCACCAACGTGCACTCGAACCTACCTACCGATTAATGGTGGAGATGTTCAACCACTTGATCATGCCTAACTTGTTTGAAGTTTCTTTTCCGGGGTTACCTATATGAATTTTTATGTGGATATAAACTTTATTTTTGGGGCAACTGCTGCATTTTTCAAGTATTGATCATGATGCTCCAACTTTGGGACAAGAATACCTAACCTGTGTCTAGAACGCAACCTTTTAGGAACATTCTTACCATGACCATTTGATCTTGCCTTATGATCCCCTAAAACATCTGATTCTTTACATTCATGAATGAAACGTATGATCTGATGTAGACGTTCAGAACTAATATCTGATGTTCCTAAAGTCAGACTAAATCCATTAAGTAACAAGAAATCTGACACCACCTTAGTTCTTCTGCATGCTGAAAACACTACAGGCATTTCAAGTTTTACATCAAATCCAAAGCTTACCAAATAGACAGAGTGTTAACATTCTTACCAAGTAGACAAAATTCAAACCATTTTAGATCAAATCCAATGCTTTCATCTGTAACCTGTGGCCTCAATCTCCCCTTTGTAGAAATCTTTCTCTAGTTAGTGTCGACTTACTGTGAACATGTGTCACGGTCAATCTGTCTCTTAGGGATTCAGCTGAACAGGCAAAGCCAATCTCAAGTATGCTAACCAAGCATTCCATCTCTTCTTTCTTGATACTGCCCCAGTATTCGTTGCCGTTGGTTGCTTTACTCATCTCACCAGTTGTTTTGTCTAGAATATCCAACTTTTCGAGAAAGTGGTGGGGACTAGAGCTTTCTTGGAAAAAGTGTATGTGGGTGTTCTTTCAGTGAATATCACCAATATAAGAATCCCAAAACTGTACATATCTCCTAAAACGGAGACCTTACTACCCATGCCGTATTCTGCAACAAGAAAATTTAGCTAATAAATAAATCACTATTGTTAGAAGAAATTTCATATCATAGTTTTTGTTAACCTAGAAACATTACCTGGAGTTGCATAGCTAAACACAAGATCATAAAAGCAGCTCTTGAATCCCACCACAAAGCTTGGAGTTCTGGTTTAATACATCTGTACTCAATTTTGAAAATATTCTAGGGAAGTACAAGCTTCTTCCACTAATTCTATTTTTGTAGTAGAGTAGGCATTGTAACTGACTAGAAAGGTTGACGGTTGAATGAGCAAATGTACCTACAAACTGGTTGTCTCCAAAATGGAGCATTTGTAGACTGCTCTGATGAAAGTACGTGAAATTCATATAACAAGATTGAATTTTCAGGCAACATATTGATGGTCACCAATTTGTAGTGATTTAAATTCGGGCAAAGAGATGATTCTATTAGATAATGAATAGGGAATTTATACAAGACATTGGAACATAAAGATTAGGAAAGATTTTGATACAATTATTAATTAAACTATATGACCACCTTTACCGTTATGAATAAGGATCAAAAAAGAAAATCAATACAATCAATCAAAACATATGGAAATCTTTACGGTTATGAATAAGGATCAAGAAAGAAATCAATACAATCAATCAAAACAAATTGCAATCTTTATAATTATGAATAAGCTAAAATAGGGAAACTAAATCTTTATCATCATCATCTTGCAAAAATACCCATAAAAAATTAACTAACAGTTTCTCTTTATTATTAAAAAATTATTACCTACACCTCTTATTAAATAATAAATTATACTTATGAATTCAGTACTTTTGATTTTGGATAATGACTTTTGTAATTGCATTAATGCTACAATTATTGTCATCTACTTTGAGCTTCCAGCACTATTGAGCTAATCCATTGTCAATCTCTTCATATACTTTTACATTATTGATAAAATATTTAATTTTACACTCCATGTTAACTCGAGGACAAACGGCGTAAAATATATTTGTGAATTAGAACATCTATTTTGCTAAAGTGATGCTAAGTTAACTATGAATTATTGTTTAACCTTATGGAATTCTAGGTAAAAGTTCTAATAATCCTAAAGGGAAGACACACATACTTTAAAATTTGTTTAAAATGATTAACTGGCGAAAACTTATGTTAATTAGTTAAAAAGGAGCAAATGTAAAAGGAATATGTTATAAATACTTGATAAAATACTTGTGATATATATCTTGAAAATAAAATATCTCTCAGAAAAGTAATAAAGCCAAAGTAGATTAAAGAAACCTTCATCCAAGTGGTTGAAAACTTATCCATCTTTAGTAAAAGTTCGCGTCTCTTTTTTTTGGAATGGTTTTAAAACTTTCAACAAAACTTGCTCATTAGACATTTCACAACCAAAAGCTTTTCGTGATTTAGACAACTTTTTTTTTTTTTCTAAAAAAAACTTAATGGATCTAATCAAGGTGTAACTAATCTATTTTTTAAAACAATTTGCAAAAAAAATAATCCACGAAAGCCAACATAACTAATTGTTAAAAGACTAAAGTAGCTTAGTCTTAAAAAAGTAGAGAGGGAAAAGGGGAATAAGTGTCATATAATACAAAGTCAACATATCAATAAGAGCACAAACATAATAAAGTAATGACTAAAAGAGAAAAGAAAGGAGTAGTTCTCCAGATTTCTTTGCTAATTTTCCATGTCCATTTTGCATGAGCTTTTGAGAAGTGGGAGACACAAAACAGAAGAGAGATGCACGCTTTGAAATGAGACTTCTTGCACGGTAAAAGTCTTTTATGAAGACTCTAATTAGCTCCGAAAGTGTTCATGTAAAGGAGAGAGTAAAGAAATTAGTAAAACAATACAACTTTATATGACAGTGAATAAATCAAATATAGAGCTAAGTAAAGTCGTAAAATGAATATGTTATCCAAAACACGAAAATGTCCAACAGTCGCAATTGGTAACTTTAAACCTAACTCAAAACAGCCAAGCCACCATTCATGTCTTTTGAACACAAAATTAACACTCAAGTTCAACAGGTTTAAGCTAAAAAAAAACATTACTTTTCAATCCATGATCCTCGACATTTTACACCGCCCTCACTTAATAACTTAGAAGGGAACTTATACATGCAACTCTACTATCTAATGGATTCGGAAAAGAGATTAAAATCTATATTTTTTGTGTGCGTAATATAGGATCATGGTTTTTCTCACACAAATATTTTTTTTTAAAAAAAATGTAACCTGCATAACATTTCTAACTAAGCAAGAACAACACTCATCTCTTTTTAACATACTTCTACAAATGAATACATGAGCTGCAAAAACTTTATCATATATACATTTAACTTGGACTGACAAACTGATTGCGAGTGAAGATTTAATCATGAAACGAACTCATTTCTTATTAAATAACGGCTAAAACGTGAAAGGAATATGGCGAGCTTGAACAAGAAGTAAAGAACCGAGTATATTTTGTAGTCACATATAATTATAGCTAAGTAAGAAACATTAATAGCAAGTCATGATATTTCTTTAAAATAAAAGAATTAAAAGTTTAATCGTCACCTGTTGTGGGGCAGTGAACGAGAGATTGATTCGACGCCTACATGAAGTTCCTCCTCAAAACTTTCTTCAGACGAGCATAAAACAGTGGTTTCAGGTGCGGGGCAAAAGGCGTCCACAAAAATGAATGCAAGACCTGTTTTTTATTTTCTGATTTTGCAACTTTTGGCTGAATTCATAAGAGATTTCAAAAGTATTTTTGAATTCTTGTTGATCGAATTAAAAAGAGAGAGATGTGGATGAAGGAGAGACAGGGGGACTGCGCCTGACCAAAACAGAAATGGGGATCTCTGTCATTCGTTGAAATTGCTGGAGATAGGATGAGTTATTTGCTGGTTCAGAAAATAGAATAGGGTTTGTGAGCTGTTTTGGGCTATTTTTTTTAAACATATTTTGATATAAAATATGGGCTGAAAGCTTGATGGCAGAATTTCTTTGATTAAAAAAAAAAAGATTTTGGGCTTCTAACTTAATAACGAATGAGTATAAAAGTACAAAAATTCTATTCAAAATATTTTTATTTATACAAAAGAAATATTCTATGTAAAAGTTGGATTTCAATACAACTGTTATAGTCAAAGAATAAAATCCCTGGGTAAAAGTTGTATGGAAATACGAGTCCTTATTGAAAATAAAGTTCAACATAACAAACGATAAGAGAGAAGAAGAAATAATATGTTATGGAATTGCTGGAAGATGTATTGATCTCCCGCTTGCCCTTGAAGTTTGTTGTTCGATGTAAATTTCTATTAAAGAAACTTATGATTTCTCATCCGGAATTTGCCCAAAACTTATACACTTTTACACAACTCGTCTATATAAGAAATAATGGGTCAGCATTAAGAAAATTCCACAAAATCTCTTTAAACCCAATCACTCAATATGTGAAATTGAGATTTTCCAGACTTCGAATGAGTTATATGTTACTGTGTTTTAAATCCCAGCATCAATTGATTACTGTGTTCACTTACCTGGTATACATTTTCAGAAATTTCGTTTTAGTCATGGAGACGTTATTATTACTTCCATCCAACGTTAGCTTGTGTCCATAAGACGTAGGCGTATAATATTGCTGCAAAAACTTTAGATGACATACCAATTAGCAGCATTTTAGTTCTTGTGGTGTCCTAAATGAGACTTAAAGTCAATAAATTAAAGAAGAGATCAGATGTGGTTGAGGGAGAAAAAGACAGGAGAGCGTCTAATCATTTTTTTAGTAGGAAAATATAAATATTTGCACCAAAACAGAATTGGTTATCTCTGTCCTTCATTGCTGGAGTTAGTCGGATATGCAACTTTGTCAACGGTATTTCCATCCAAGAAAAAATTCTTGAGGAGGAGCTAGTTTGCAGTCATTCAAGTTACTACAACAAAAGATACATTCAGTGCCAATAAATTTTCCTTTACAGCAATAGGGATACGATATGTAGCTTCAAGCTTCAACAACAATTGTGTTAATGTTATTGCATCAATATTTATTATTTTGCAATATTTATTATTGTTGCTAAATATAATATAGTAATATAGCAACAATTGTACTACTGCCGCTAAATAAGGGGTTTTACACAAAGTGCATAAAATGTAAAGTTATAGCACATTGACCTAACTCAACCCAAACTCTAACTAATGAATGGAGAATTGTCTAAATCATATAAGCAAATCACCAGTCCAATCCTTAACAAATGTGGGGTTCTTACTCACTCTAATACACCATTCACGCTCAAAGTGGAGTTCCAAAATAGGGATAATTTTGAGATATGATACTTACATCGAGTTGAGAACCAAAATAAGCCACAAAAATATAAAAGTAACCAAAATAAGTCACTATTTTAGTAACTAAAATAAGCTTAGTGGAAGAAAGAGTTTCACTATATCCAATAATCTAAACGTTTTCCGTTAGTGTCATAACGTTTATTTTTAATATATACCGGAACTTTTTCTTACACTTTATAAAGTGGAGTTTTTTCTTTCACTTTATAAAGTGGGGCGTCTTTAAACTGTCGAATTGGGGCCATCTTCAAGGTGATTTTTTTTTTGGAGCCATGAAAAGGAAAGGAAGAGAAGGTGAAGGTGAAGGTGAAGGTGAAAAGGTAATTTTTTATAAAATGGAATAAAAAGTTCCACTTTATAAAGTGGAAGAAAAATTTCCGTTACATATTAAAAATAAACGTTATGACACTAACGGAAAACGTTTAGAAAATTGAATATAGTGGAACTTTTTTTTCCACCAAGCTTATTTTAGTTACTAAAATAGTGGCTTATTTTTGCTACTTTTATATTTTTGTGGCTTATTTTAGTTCCCAACTCGTATTTGCCTAAGAATCCTCTGAAATTGTAGGAACCAAACTCATTTGTTTTGCCAGAGTTCCAGTTTTCCATTCTTTGAGTAAAAGCTGATCAATAAGATCCCCTGTTGGCAAGTTATTGGATTTGTAATCAGTAAGGCACATTCGATAACAACCTCCTTTGCCTAGAGCTGACCAAAGCATGATCCCATTCACACTTGGATGTGAGAATGCCTCTCTTAAAATTTGCAACTTGTTCTTCTGGTTTATACATATCGTTAACATCAACTTCCGTGAGCCAAATGGGAAGTTTTAAAGTTGCCAACTTATCAATAATAGCTCTTGTGAGAGCAGGGTTGTAGACCAATGCCAGCCACTTTAATGGCGCCCTTCTTCAATTGCTTGAACTTTTCAATGTACATGTCCACGTTGATATTCCGATCACAATTTTCAATGATGTTGAATTCATTTAGAAACAATGTCTGTCACTTGTGGATCTTCACGGTGAACTTTCTTGAACATACGCAAGTTAGCTTTTGGACTGAGTTTCTTCTCATTATGTAGGATTTCGTTGTTTATATCCCAGTGAAAAAACTCATTTCTGTATTTACTCATTACACTTTCAATTCTTCCATCCATCATGTTTGCGACCAAATCTTGTATCGTTATAGGGTTTCCCCAGAACATAGTGTGTCCTCTAACTAAAAGTTTGTTCTTCCTAACAAATTCCATCATCTGATCCACTATAGTATAGTTGAATACCCCAGGTAGTGACTCTATCTTGTACCACTTAAGGTCATTTTCAAAAACATTGAGGAACTATTTCTGAAATAACATTATACATTATTATACTCTTTAGTATGTGGACATACCAATTTTTATATATCGATCGTGCATTGGTCGAGTAATTCTACTATATTATAAAAGACAGTTGAAGTGTCAAACCAAGCAGCAGATCAACATGTCTGCTTTGACACTTTAGAGGGTGTTTCAGTAATTCACATAGAATTAATTAAAACAATATATTGTAGCAGCAATATAAATATTAGATGGGACTTGATCATATTCTCCTTTGTTAGCTCATCAAAGACATCACCAAATTCTATTTAACAAGTGTTGCTGCCGAAACAAATGTACTTCATCCGTTATTATTGTTCTTCTTGTTGAATTCATCTCATTTTTTGGTCAACTTTAGCTATTCAATTGCTACAAGCAATTGTTAAAAAAAATAATAATTGAAGTTGAAAATAAAAAATTTGGTGATCGGCAAATTGGTAAGATTTGCAATCATTTTTTACTTTGCAATATTTACCTATGTCATTAGTGACATAACATGGTTTTATCTTTCTATAAATAGAGCATTCTTGCTCATTTGTAGTACACACCAAAGCTAGAGAGAAAAACCACTTTGAGAGCAAAGTAAGGTATTTCACAGACTATACAAGAAAAATAGTTTGTGAAGAAAAATAGAATGTGAGCGATATTTTAGTAAGGTGGAAACCAAAAGAGTGTTGTTTCTTTTTTGTGTGTAGTAGTCACTTTGAGTATTGTATTTGTGAATACACTGTGTAAATTCCTTACTATAGTGATATCAGTTGCTCCTCTTGGCCCGTGGTTTTTTCCCTTATTGAGAAAGGTTTCCACATAAATTTTTTGGTATCGTTATTTTCTCATTTTATTTCCATTACTTTTACCATATATATTTTTGTGCTTGTTTGCGTCTTTTCCAAACACTTCTAAATGTGTTTTTTTGGTAATTTGTAAGCAAGATTATAAATAAATTATTATGGAGTATTTCATATGTTGTTGTTTTTTCCTAAATTGGACTTAACATGAGCTTAAAAAAATAAAAAAATAATTAAATTTTATAATTTAAATTAAAATTATGTGCAAAATATATCAAAATATTATTTTGATTTGTGAGCAGGTAAATATGCATGTAAGGTCAGTTTAGTTATTTTGTGGTTCCACCGTTTAATTTGTTATCTTATTTCTAAGTTTTTGTATATTTAAAAATCACCTAAAGTTATTAGAAATAACAATAATTTAAAGATAATATAAAAGAATTGTTTGACTTTTAGAATTTTATCTGTGCTACATAAATTGAAACAAAGAAAGTAATGTGTGTTATTTAAAAATGAGACAAAAAAATATTATAACCTCGATAGCTAATATTTTAAAATACTTTCGAAACATATATAAAAAAATTGGCCGAATCTTGAAATTTTATTTGTACCATATAAATTGGAACAAAAGAATAATATGTATTATTTAAAAAGTACGTAAGACATACTATAAATAATAATTAGCAATTTTAAATATTTAAATGATATATAAAAAGAATGATTGACTTTTGAAATTCTATTAGTGTCAAATGAATTCGGAAAGAAGAAGATAACATATAATATTTGAAAATTACATATACGATACTATAAATCATACTAATGTACCACTTAAGATATTTAGAAGACATGTGAAACATTTGGTTGAGTTTTAAACTTACGTCTATGTTGCATAAATTGAAATAGAGAAAATAATAAATATTATTTAAAAACGACATTAACATTAATATAAATTGCACTAACTAACAAATTAAAGTATTCCAAAATTGAGACGACTCTCCATATTTCATCTATAATCACATAAATTAAAAGAAAAAGAATAACATATATTGGGTCTGTGCTTGCACAGGCTACGACGTATATTAATAAAAAGAAGAAACTTAACCGGAGAAGGTATAGATTGAGCCTCGACAAAAATTTTCCAAGGGAAAAGTAGGTGAATAAACCTCGTCCCCATTGATATCATCGGTAAGGTTATATATAACATCTTTTTTTTTTCCAGTATTCCTCCTTTGTAAAGTGGTAACTCCGGTACCGCTCGACACTGTCAACATAATTAAGCTCATTGCATCAATATATCATGTACATTATTAATATTTTTTGCTATGATAAATTTTTAATGAAGAAACATGATCGATCACTCATAATTTCAAGTATAGTTATTGATGTACAAATTAAGATTATCTTTAGTAACTCTGTCCAAGCCGAATGATCATAAACTGGTACGGCTGAAATTAAAAAAAAAAAATGAAATGAGAATAGATAAATCAATGACAATTCCAAATCGTCAATTTTTTCTACCTAATAGTGGGTTCAAATATAATATAACTATTTCAACTATACATAAATAAAAAAATGAGAAAAAATAAATAAAGAAAAAGAAACCTTTGCGCTTAGCGTGGGAAGAGGTAGCAAAGAAAATCAAAGGAATAAATGTCCAAAAATAGTGGTATCCGTTCACATTTTAACATTAACATATTGTTACACTTATTTGTTCAACAATTTCTATATAATTAAGGGATAAATACCTTTTTTTTTTCTTGTTAAATTTGCAACGTAAACTAGAAGTAATTAATACATGAATTGAACCAAGATAGTTTTTCTTTTCTTTTTCCTGCTTCTTTAATTTGTGTCATTACTTTGAGGAGAGAAACGAAATTTTAATATCTCACTGGTCTTCATGTCCCATTAAAAACTTGATAGTAAATGGTAAGGATATAAATAGTATGTTATATCTTGTTTCATTCATTAGATATATAGTGCAGGAACTTTTAACTCCTTGGAATCTTTTGTCACATATATTTTTACATAAAATTATTAAAATTACTTAATTTATTTTCCTACGGGAGAAGTCAAGCTTCTACTCTAAATTAGAAAAATTTAACTAAATAATAATTATTATAAAAGAAAGTTCAGAACGATATAATATGATAATAAGAAGAAGACAAGAAGAAGTATAGAGAAGAGAAAACTTTTCTTTTTCAAGTGTTTCTTCTAAATGTGAGTGATTTCTCTATTTTAGTATTGAGATATCACTCTCAAAAGTCATCTAAATCAGAATATATAGTTATTCTACAAGTTCTTTTCACCTTGGAAGCACCTATACATGAATCCAATTAATAGTTGGATAAATCTAATGGATAATCCACATATATAATACAATGGATTTATAACACTCTCCTTGGATGTCCACATATAATATGCCTTGTAAAAAACCTTATTAAGAGAAACCCAGTGGGCAAAAGCTTAGTGAAGGAAAAAGAGTACATATATCTCATAATACGCTTTGAATGTTGCCTTGTTAAAAATCTTAACAGGAAAACCCAACTTGGGACAAAGCCATAGTTAAGGAAAAGAGTACAATGCGTATTCCACTCCCCCTGATGAAAACTTCACTTGGTATCTTGGAGACGACACATTTCAATGTTGTATCTCAACTTCTCACGGATTTGTTGAACTTCTACCTCACCATTTTGTTGAAGATTATATGTGGAAAAAAAACTTTGGTGAAACATGCTTTGTCCGGTCTCCTTTGATGTATCCTCCTTTTAATTCAGCTATACATGCAACATTATTTTCGTACATTTTGGTTGATATATTATTTTTCAAACAAAATTCACACATTTCCTGAATATGGTGTTCGCTGATCTCAACCAGACACACTCTCTCGATTTGCTTAATGGACAACTATTATTTCTGCATGATTTGAAGAAGTGTCTACCAATGTTTTCTTCATTGATCGCCAAGATATTGTCGTGTCTCCACATGTAAACAAATAACCTGTTTGTGATCGAGCTTTATGTGGATCAGATAAATAACCTGCATCTGCGTAACCAATTAGTCTGACTTGGATTCATCTGAATAGAATAAACCCATGTCATGGTCCCCCGAAGATTTTAAAGTATGTGTTTAATACCATTCCAATGTCTTTTTGTTGGGGAGGAACTGAATCTTGCAGTAGGCCTACTGCAAAACAGATATCTAGTCGAGTATTGTTAGTAAGTTACATTAGTGCTCCGACTGCACTAAGTTAAGGAGTTTCGTCACCAAGAAACTTTTCATCTTTCTCTTGAGGCCGAAACTGATCTTTATTGATGTCAAACATCTTACCACCATTGGGGTACTCAATGGATTTAAGTTATCCATGTAAAATCTCTTTCATATCTTTTCTGTGTATGTTGATTGATGGACAAGTATTCCATTCGACAAACTCTCAATCTGTACGCTAAGACAAAATTTTATCTTATCGAGATCTTTAATTTCAAATTCCATTTTCAGACACTCAACAACTTCTTAAAGCTCTTTACGAGTGCCAATGATGTTCAAATCATCAACATACACGACTATTATAATAAATTCAGATTTTGATTATTTAATGAAAATACAGGGACAAATCGAGTCATTTTTGTACCCCTTTTTGGCAAATATTCACTCATTTTTTCTTCTTTTAAATAATATTCCTCTGTCCCATATTAGTTGACCATCTTTCTAAAAATAATTATCTCATATTAGGTGATCACCTTACTAAATAAAAAAGTATATATTTTTTCTATATTACATACCTTTGCAATTAATTCCTTTTAATTAAAATCGTTACAATTGTTTGTAAAATTTCTCAAAAGTTTTTTAATGGTGAATAAATAAAATTATCTTCTTATTCATAATTTTTTTTCTCAATATGCGTAAAAAAATGATACATAATGATGCTGAATATAAAAATAAAATTGAAAATACTGGTTGTTTTATCGGGAAAAATATTTTGAAAAGGAGTTCTCTTTATTTAAAGAGATATTTTCGACTTTTAGGAGTCGCCACTTAATTTTGGGAAAATTAAGAAAACTTGTTTTCAAATAATTAAACAGAAAATCATTTGAAAACTTTTAAGGGTTCGGGATTCCTATTAGCGTCATAGGAAGGTGTTGAAGGCACCTAAGACGCTCCGCTAACTGCGATTTTCCGACGATTAACAATTTGACTATGTTTGTTTTAACTTTTTTGCAATTTTGAAGTTAAACTTATTAAAAATTTACTTAGGTGAATTTACAAGTTTTGAAATATTTATTGCAAATTTTCATTTAAGGTTAAAGCTCTTTAAATTCAAACGAACTTGCGAATTTGAAATTGAACTTGTTAGAGTTTTAGACAAATTTATAAGTTGAAATATTTATCGCTTTAAGGCTTAGTTTTAGTTTTAAGTTTGAAAAAATAGAAAGGCGTTTCGGTGGGGGGGTTTGGAGTTTCCTAGCCCTAATTAACGCCAATCAAGCAGACACGTAAACGAATGGTAAAAAAGAGAGAGAGAGAGAGAGAGGGATTTTGGGTCCAAATTCGGGTTCTGTTCGCCTTGACCAATTTTGGACCCGCCTGTTTTTTAGGTTTTTTTAACCCATTTTCACCTGTCCTATCTAAACATACACAATAAAATACCAAAATAAAACAACGAGGGCTTATGCCCATCACAAAAATAAAATACAAAATAAAATAAAGTAAAGTCTTCTAGTCCGTCTTCTTTGATTTCTTCAATCTCCGCTACGCTTGATTGTATATGACTCGAATGGAAGGAATTTTAGCCTTTACGGCTCTCCCGAAATGCAAGAACGGAATGGAGTCCCAAATGGACTCCAAGGAAAATTTCCCATGCAACAAAATAGAAATGGTTTAGCATAGGAAATAATATAATAAATAAGATATATATCTTGAATGAAAACAAATCTTGCTAAAAGGCTACTTCGCTTAGATGGTAGCAGGCATTTCTAGTATGTTCAACTATGAGCACATTATACTCAATGGGAGTACGTAACCATTCATCAACAATTAGACTAAATATAGTAGGAGCAAGCTGACATTTACTGAACAAAACCATCTGTGCAAGTTTGAAACAATTCATTTTTTAATGAAAATAAATACTATATGGGTGCAATAGTAGGCCTATTAAGTTGGCGTAATCCGTCTAAACAACTTAGATATCTTTGCTTAGACAAGTACAATAACAAGGAAGATACCAATTAAGAAAAAGAGCAAACCATTATAATTGATGCCATTAAAATGCAATATGAGGCATGGCAAGCAGGGTAAGAAGAGGAATATGTATGGCAGAAAGTTGCACTTGTTGAACAGAGCAAAGCAGTGGATAAAATTGGTAAAATATGCTACTTTTCATGAAACTTTAGGCATGAGTCAAAGAAGGAGTTCAACATTTTCCAAACTTCACATGAGGAAAAGGTGGTAAAGGGGGGCAAACGACAGAATGTTTTCCATTTTTTATGCATTGAGGCGTGTCTTCAAAGATCAACAAAGGCATTAACACCTCAAACTCCATGATAATAAGCTTATGGAACAATAATCAACGAAAACCACTACAAGAGAACACAAGAACAAAACTCATGCTTTGTAAATACACGTGAGAACATGCCAATTACGAAACCGGAGAAGAAACTAAACAGCTATATAAAACAAACATGTACAAGCTAAAGGAACGTGTCACATATTTGGAGAGAAAAGTATGGCGACGACACCATGGGATCCGAAAACGGGGAGGTAGAAAAACAGTTATTTCAAACAAACAATCCATAACACGATATAACCTCTACTCCATTCAACCTTCGGACCGTTGCAAAAGGAAATACATTGCAGCTTCCTAAGAAATCTTAAGAGAAGAAGAAAGAGGCAAACTTAAACAAGATTAAAACTAGGGTTGGTATTCTATCGAGCAACGAGAACTTTATGCTAAAGAGATAATCTCATGATGAACTCGCGACAACCGGATGAGCAGCACGAACAGGAAAGCATAACAAACAACAAAGAACAGGACGACGGAAAAACAAACCATCACGCCAAACGCTTTACAGAATTAAGCCAACAAACAGAGTGTGACGTCTCATATCACAGCAACACGAACCTCGATTCGAGCTTCATAAAGAAAGTTGATAAAAAATGGAAAATATACCTGTTTCGGCGCAGCGAATGGAACCGACGAGCAGACGAGATAGGCTTTCACAACTTGAAATCCCTCTCGAACCACAGCAAAGGCGTTTCAACAGAATCTGTCGTCGAGCACGTCACGACGCAACAGGAAATATCTTTTGCTTTTAACAGAACTAAGACGTCCTATATATGTAGTTTTGTCGATTCTCTCTTAAGCTGCTGGAAAATTTTTGCTCGTGAAAAAAGTCCCCTTCGAAGTAGAAGAAAGCGACAATATATAGATGGAGAGATTAGGTCAAAAGAATGGGGAAACCCGGAATTGAAATCGGGTTCAAAACCCACCTAAAATTCAAATTTTGAATTCTTTCCCGTAAAAGACCAAACCATATTCTGAAGAATTCTCCCCTATTTCGTCCCATCCCAAAAGGGGAAAGGAAGGAATTGACGCCCCAGATCAGAAATGGAGTGCTTCTCGCGCTATGTGGCTCTATCCCACACAACCAAGGACGAATCGCGTCGTTTTGCGCTGCAGGTTGTATGAGTGAGAGAGACGTTGTGAGAGAAACGACGAGAGACAGCTGCTGCCGCAGGCTTCGTCATTCCTCGCTTCGTTCATGCGCGATGGAGAGGGGAGAAGAGAGGAGGGAGAGGGCGTGGGGGAGACGTGGGGGATGTTTGGCGTTTTTCTGGGAATTTTGTTCTTTTCCTGGAGTTTTCTGTTTCTGGGAATCGCTGGGGGGCTTATCTCGTGGGTGAGGGGAAGAAGGAAAGGGGGAATGGGTCGGGGCCGGGTCGAATAATTGGACCGGGTTACAAATTAAAAGGGTTGGGCGGAATGGACTTGGGGAAAATGGGTTGGGCTGGATTTATTAAAATAAAAGGAAGGCTGGACGGGAATTTGGGCCTGGGAATTAGAAGGGAAATTGGAACAAGACATGGGCCCAAATCTGATTTTTGGAATGGATCAAAGGGCAAAGGGGTTGAATTCAAAGATGGCCCATTTTAGTTAAATCAAATGGGCTAAACCTTTAAAAAAAATGAATTCGTATTAATTAATCAACGAGCTCCTTTTGTTTTGGGTAATATAATTATTCAAAGTACGATTATGATTTAACTAAGTTAAGATGCTTACTAAGATTAAAATATATATATATTCTTTATATTTTTTTTTGAAATGGTTTTTGAGTAATCATGAAATATACCAACTATATACATAACTACGTAAACATATATATTATCTAAAGGTTATAAGAAATGACAAAACTATTCAAAAATAACACAAAATTATATTATTACATTATTTTTGCAAATTTTATAAAACTAATTATTTTAAATCGTTTGGAAAATTTAAGATGCTCGATAATTAATTTATACCGACGTGGGTCAAAATTGGGTGTCAACAACTGTCCCTCATTTTACTTGGGTTGATGCAAGCAACCCGAGGAAAATGAAATTGACCAAACCAATTTTGACCAACCCCATTCATTTTTTAAAGGAAGGAATCGACGAAGGGTTTAGGAATTGTGGCCGAACCCTTGCAAACGGGTCTCCTACATATCTCAGGCTATATGAGAATTCAGGCCACTAGTAGTTCGATAAGCTTGATTTACCGCATGATTTTGAAATAAACAAAAGCCACCTCGATACCGAATTATGAAGGTATCGAAATGCTCGAGAATAGAATTCGAGAGCGAATGTTGGAATACAGCCGAGTTTTCAACATTGAATCCGCCTACATATCCTTAAACCTTCGGAATCAGGCTGTGTGTAGTTCGACTCGATCGGTGGAAAAGGAAATCTATTATGCTAGATAACCTTTGGTTCTGGACAAGTGACAAATTAACGAGTATGAAAAGGAGGCTTGTAACCTCTTTAGCCATGAATGTGGCGCGCTTCACACCCATAATTAAGAGCTTACACGGACATAATTTCCAAAGCTCTTGGCGCATTGTCACTCAGATTGGAAACTTGCTTCCGCTAAAACGAAACCTTCGGATGCGAGACAGAAACTGACAGAACTAAGGAAAAACCCGCGTGCTTCGAGAGGGGTGGTTCGACTGTGGTGGAAGTCGCTCCTCTGCTCGCGTACTAAGAGTTTGACATTCCTCTTTGGACTATGTCCCAGTTCGCTGCTAAGAAAAAGTTCCACGTTGTGCTGCATCCTTTCTGATGTCGTCCGCACCTGTGGTTTTTGGAGAATTCATCCTTTTGGATGCTCTCGACAAAGACTGAGATAAAACTCGTCAGCGTAAAAATGCAATTGGGATGGGAGACAGTGTCTTTTTTACCGTGTTGACGCTTCATTGTTCTCCTCCATATTCGACTTCGACTCGATCGTTCTGACGTCCAGCAAATAAAGCTTATGCCTTGTGTTTTGCAGTAAAATCTTCAATGTACTCTTCATTTGATGCTGAAATAAGTAAATAAACGCTGATGCCATATTGATGTCTCTTTTGTCGTTATCTTCGATGCTCTTCTTGATGTTTGCTTTTATAAAAAATAAAAAATGCAGTTGAGGCCGATGGATAAATACTGCTCTTGGGATACACGATTTCCCTTTCTTTATCCATGTATGTCCTCTTGCGGGGCATGAATATCTTCCCGCGATACGTAAATTCTGTGAGGTATGAAATCTTCTCGCAATGCATAACTTTCAACGAGGCATGAAATCTTCTTGCGATGCGTAAATTCCTGCGAGGTATGAGTCTTCTCGCGATGCATAACTTTCAGCGAGGCATGAAATCTTCTCGCGATGTATAAATTTTGACGAGGCATGAAATCTTCTCGTCGTACATAATTGTTGACTCGCAATGCATGATTTTCTGCGATGCATGACTTTTCCGCAATGCATGATTTCCGCGATGCATGATTTTTATCTCGCAATGCATGAATACTCATATCGTCTCTGTTGATGATAACGGCAAGACGACCTCCAAATAATATATCGACTTGATCGATAAATAAATAATAAAATAACTATCTCTTCTGGGGTAATGCATTGTCTTGATTGACAATAATTATCTTGCTTTGATAACGCAATGCAAATAACGCCCTTTATGGAAATCATGAGATCTTCGTTGAGATTCCTCTTTGATTCACCTTTGAATCTGGCCAGACACTCTTTGTAAATTTCATATTGTCGGGAATGACTTGAAATAAACAAATCACATTCCCAAGTTTCCGACATAAGCGATATAAAATGCTTCCTGTTCTCAGTAAAATTACTGATTTTGGGGATAGTTTTCTCCTCTTTGGAGTTCCCTGTAACGAGCTAGCTAGCTCAATAATTATCCAACTGTAACGAGGTGGATGCTCGATAATAGTCCAACTGTAACGAGGTGGATGGCTCGATAATAGTCCAACTGTAACGAGGTGGATAGATCGATAATAGTCCAACTGTAACGAGGTGGATGGCTCGATAATATTCCAACTGTAACGAGGTGGATGGCTCGACAATATTCCATCTGATTCAAAAATAGAAACCTGAAATGGAAAAGCATATGTACGAACCACTTATGGGGTGGATCGCCCACCAAACTATATGCTAAAGTCTTTGACTGACCAATCAAAACACATAATCCACTTATGGGGTGGATACCCAACAAATTAGAATTATGACTCTGACATATTCAAGAAACAAAGTACGCCGAAATTGCTACGCGACAAACATACTAAAAAACTAAATTGACGTTTATGCACGTCGCGACTATGATTCTGTTCTGTTAAAAGAAAGAATTATCGAGGTGAACGACTTAATTCATTCACAAGAAAATAAAGACACTCTCGTCTTCCTTGACAAACTCAGCAGAATTTGAGTTTGTTGCAGTCATTTTAATCATTTATCGAAAACTTGTAACAATTCGATAATTTTGACTGTCGAGGAGATATTGGTCACCATCATCTTTCTGATGTGATGGACTCGGTAATTCCCTTGCAACACTTCTAAGTTAGTGTCACTTTAATCATCTTCAAAATGATGTCGCTTTAATATACGACTCTTGACTTTATCAATACTATCACCTGCAAAGCTCGACACCAAACATTAGTATCGATGATGAAGTAAAGAATAAAAGTAAAGTTGAGGAACTAGATTGAGTCATTTGGCCTATCCAGATTAGGCTATTATGAGTCCAACGGTAACTTTGATCATGACACATAACCAACAATCCTCCTGCACTTTGTTTTTTGCAACTTTGAAAGAATCTATCAGTGTTCGGCCTTAATATTCCTGCAAGATAAAAAGAAACTTGTTTATCACTTGAGGCAATATAGAGAAATAGAGATAAAATGAGATTGAAGATTTTCTAGGTTCCTTTGATGAGTCCACGATGGGTGCAAGTGACGCCCTTTGTCATTCTTGACAGCTTTATATATCCATTTTTGTGACTTCAATGTTCCTGCATCCAAAGAAAAATTCTTAGTTTGAAGGACTGACCTGTGTTGGTCTTGTCTCCATGCTTCTTCTTGCAGTTGGCTTACACGCTCGCCCGTCCTTTATATGACATATTTGATTGAATTTTCGAGGACCCTCCTCAAAAGTTTGTCCCGGTCTACAATATAGAAGAACTCTCATAATTTTCTCTGTTAATTCTGAGGTTGCTCATTCTGGAATTGGAGGCCCCTCCTCAAAATTTTGTCCCAGTTTACTTCAATAAGTAACAAATGACATTTGTGGAATTTTTGAGATCATCTCAAAAATTCTGTCCCAGTTGCAAACTAGACTATCGTATTTTTGAGATGCACCCAAGGCTAATCTCCGTAGAATTTTGGTCTTCTATTTTGACTTGTTAAAGAAGTCCAACTTCAAATGAATTTTTGAGATCCTTTCAAAAATTATGTCCCAGTTTCCATTATGAAGAGAAATGGAAATCTTACTGGGTATATGACCGAGCCGTTGTGGCGCCTACGTATCCCATTGGAGCAGGAATCAGGTCAAACGTAGTTCCCCCGCTCAAGGATTAACTAAAATAGGAAATTTTGATAAAGAAACGACCGAGGCCGACATAGGCCGCCTACGTATCTCATTCTTGAGAAATCAGGTCGAACGTAGTTCAAACAAGAAATGTGCGATACATTTTTAAAGAAAGGTAACAAAACTTCATATGCAAAATTTTGGCCAATGTTGGGCATTCTTCTTCTCGACCTTTAATGATGAATATCTTCAAATGACTCAGTTCAAAAATGTCTTGTACTCACTCTTGAGTATCCAATATGTCATCCATTCAGGTGGTTTCCTCAATATTGATCAAGTTGTTGTTGATCATGTTTTGTATCTTGTGCTTCAGAGTTGAACAATTCTCTGTGTCATGTCCAACGGCTCCTGAATGATAAGCACATCTGTGGTCAGCTCTGTAAAATCTTCCCAAAGGATTGGCTGGTCTTCCTTCTATAGGATAGAGCATACCCATTGCTTTCAAACTTTCATAGAGTTGAGTTTGAGATTCCCTTAATGGTGTAAATACTTTAGGAGCCTTCCTAAATTTTGGCCGAGGAAGTTTTTTCTGATTGGCATTATGGTTTTGATATTCCCTTTGGGAAGCTGGCCCCATACGGGTAGCCGTGACCATACTTACCTCCTCCACTTTTCCTTTTGATTTATCCATATCACTAATTCTAGTGAATTTTCCATTAGATCGCAATGCGGTAATTTTGGTGAGCTATCAAGTCTTGAAACCATCTTCCAAAGCTTCTCCCACTTTGACAATCTCGACAAACTTTTGTCCCATCATACACAACATTCTTTCATAGTACTCAGGCTCTTGAGTACGAATGAACATTTCAGTGATCTCACGTTCAGACATTGGAGGTTGAACTCTTGCGGCCTCTTTTCTCCTACGAAGAGCGTACTCTCGATAATTTTCTGTAGACTTCTATTTGATCTTCTCCAAGTAGTAGCGATCTGGGGCACCTTCTATGTTATGTCTAAATCTTTCCGTGAAATCCTTTGTGTGTGCATTCCAACTTTTCCATTGTTTCAGCTCTTGTGATGTAAGCCACTCTAGAGCTTCTCCACTTAGACTTCGACCGAAGAGACGCATCAACAATGCTTCATTTTTGCCAACTCCCATGAGTTGATCACAATAAACTTTTAGATGTGCTAGAGGATTTCCTGTTCCGTTAAAAGTGACAAACTTTGGCACCTTGAACCCTTCCGGGAGGTCGAGATTCGGATGGATGCATAAATCCTTATAGCTCAATCCATCGACTTCGGAAATATAGTGCAACTCCTGCATGGCTTTCCTGATCTCTTCTTTCATATTCACCTTGACTACCTCTTCTTTTGACCTCCACTCTCTCTCCTGTTCCTTACAGTGATCAAGCTCGGAACAGTTGGCATAAGGTTAATTTGAAGTTGGGATTTGGAAAGTAGTCTTTTGAGGTATGGGTGGAACAATGGAAGGATTCTGGGTATTTTGAGTGGCTTGATAATTTTGGGGGAAAGTTTGAGGATCGGCATTTTGGTTTTGAAGATGGGGGAAGGTTTGAGCATTGTTCGTATTTTGGTTTTGAGGGAGATGAAGGATTTGATTGGTATTGTGAGGATGATGTGGTGCTTGACACGATGTGGTAGCGCGACGGGGTTAGAGAGAAGGTTCTGAACCTGTTCCGTGCTTGGGGGAGGAAAGTGGAGTGGAGGTCTTCCGTCTCTTGGAAAGTTGAAGGATGAAATTGGATTAGGCAAATCTTGCATTCTTCGCATTTCGACCCTCATTTCGGCAATCTGTTGCATCAACTGCATAATCAATTCATTTTTGTCAGCGGCGGCGGGTTGAGCCACGACAACATCGTTCATGTCAATCTCATCATTGTTATCCTCCATTATTGTCTTTTCTTTTTGCAAATTTTGATCGGGGAATGAATCTTTAGGGGCCTTAGACCTTGTGAAATACGGATGATCAACCAACTTATCAACACAGATCAGTTCAAAATACCTGACAAATGAAAAAAAACTCAAAAGACCAATATGTTAGTGCCTATTCGGAGTACAAAATACATAATATCGCACAGAAAGCAGATAAACACATAAGTCGCTTCGTTTGATGATATTTTAACCCACGAATGAGGACGGAAATATATTTTGAACAAAAAGGAATTTGTTTGTTTAACGCTATCTCGGGAAGGATGAATCACGTTAAGCTATGGTCTTCTTGCAGCTATTTTCGATGCCTGTTAATCTGATCTTCATATCTTTGTAACACGGAGGAGAATGAAAATTTTCAGCGATAGGGGTCGGGCCGGGAAAGGCTGCCTACGTATCTCACAAGGAGAATTCAGGCCCAACGTAGTTCGGGTTTAGGGTGAAATACTTTCATTTATTCTTTCTTTGCGATTACAAGGAAGTTGAAAAACAACATTGAACTTCCTAGAGGATGACAACAACATTTCGGTGACTTCCCCTTTGTTGTTGCGTCACTCCATTCTCTTCAGACAATCGGAAACGGAGGCTTGTAGACGATTTCCTCCTCATCGTCCTCCTCGGTCAATTCGTTGTCGTGGCCACTGTCGTCTGCTTCCTGGTCACGGGCGAGGTATTTTCCGCCCTTTAAGTTGCTATGGGTCGTCAATTTCTCATCAAGCGACGCACTTTTAGCCAACAGTACGGCAGTCTCAATATCTATCTTTGCTTCTCTTGCCTTTCCTTCGTGCACCTTCAAACGAAGCAAGTTCAACTTTTTCTTCAAGCTTTCAGTTTCCATCTCAACCTCTTTCTTTCTTTTTATCTGCGACGCCAGATCCTCATCCTATGTCACGGCTGCCGCTTGGTAGATTGCCGTGGTCATGTCTACTTTGAGTCCTTCCTCCTTAACCTTCTAAATCTCTCGAGTGACTCGCTCGATCTTTCTTCGCAATTCCTCTTCAGTGAGCTCCGTCTGGACGTTCTTGCCTTTGTCCATAGCGGTGATTCACCTTTCCTGAGGCGATAGAGCGGTATTTAGGATTTGTGGTATGGGAGATGGGTTTTTGAGTGAGAAACTTGAGACTCGGGAATTTCGGTCGGACATTTGTAATAGTGGCTTCCGTATATTTTGGAATTTCTGGCTAGGAGTGGGTTTACGACATCCTCATTCAAAACAACGTAACACATAAGCATTTAAACACACATACATTTCCGAATGTCAAGCAATATGATGCGTCGTGAGGTCGAAGACCTTAGACGCGATTTTGGCGGGTTTTCTACTAAAATGGACTTAATACGCCTTGGGTATTAAGTCGTCCTAGGCTGATGCCTAATTTCGGTTTTGGTTTTGCTCTATCTTAGGCTTTCTAGAGTTGTTTTCAAATAGACGGTTACCCGAGTCGGACAAACATCGGGGTGGAGCTATCAAACAACGCCGGATGACCGCATTCCGACTATTTGTTCGATACTCCCAAATGATTTCTTGGGTATATCTGAGAGAAGTCGTGGTAAGCCGCGTAACTTTCGATTCCAAATGCAAACTATTTGCCGTTTGGCGGAAGTTATGCCATGAAATGCAACATTTTCGAAAACTAAAACAAATAAGCAAATAAACAGTTAATCGCAAGTAGTCAAACAAAGTTAATCTTAGGGTTAGAATCCTCCATTTCCCCAGCGGAGTCGCCATTTCTGTTTTATCGGAAAAAATATTTTGAAAAGGAGTTCGCTTTGTTTAAAGAGATATTTTCGACTTTTAGGAGTCGCCACTTAATTTTGGGAAAATTAAGAAAACTTGTTTTCAAATAATTAAACAGAAAATCATTTGAAAACTTTTAAGGGTTCGGGATTCCTATTAGCGTCTTAGGAAGGTGTTGAAGGCACCTAAGACGCTCCGCTAACTGCGATTTTCCGGCGATTAACAATTTGACTATGTTTGTTTTCACTTTTTTGCAATTTTGAAGTTAAACTTATTAAAAATTTACTTAGGTGAATTTACAAGTTTTGAAATATTTATTGCAAATTTTCATTTAAGGTTAAAGCTCTTTAAATTCAAACGAACTTGCGAATTTGAAATTGAACTTGTTAGAGTTTTAGGCAAATTTATAAGTTGAAATATTTATCGCTTTAAGGCTTAGTTTTAGTTTTAAGTTTGAAAAAATAGAAAGGCGTTTCGGTGGGGGGGTTTGGAGTTTCCTAGCCCTAATTAACGCCAATCAAGCAGACACGTAAACGAATAGTAAAAGAGAGAGAGAGAGAGAGAGGGATTTTGGGTCCAAATTCGGGTTCTGTTCGCCTTGACCGAATTTTGGACCCGCCTGTTTTTTGGGTTTTTTTAACCCATTTTCACCTGTCCTATCTAAACATACACAATAAAATACCAAAATAAAACAACGAGGGCTTATGCCCATCACAAAAATAAAATACAGAATAAACTAAAGTAAATTCTTCTAGTCCGTCTTCTTTGATTTCTTCAATCTCCGCTACGCTTGATTGTATATGACTCGAATGGAAGGAATTTTAGCCTTTACGGCTCTCCCGAAATGCAAGAATGGAATGGAGTCCCAAATGGACTCGAAGGAAAATTTCCCATGCAACAAAATAGAAATGGGTTAGCATACGAAATAATATAATAAACAAGATATATATCTTGAATGAAAACAAATCTTGCTAAAAGGCTACTTCGCTTAGATGGTAGAAGGCATTTCAAGTATGTTCAACTATGAGCACATTACTCAATGGGAGTACGTAACCATTCATCAACAATTAGACTAAATATAGTAGGAGCAAGCTGACATTTACTGAACAAAACCATCCGTGCAAGTTTGAAACAATTCATTTTTGATGAAAATAAATACTATATGGGTGCAATAGTAGGCCTATTAAGTTGGCGTAATCCGTCTAAACGACTTTGATATCTTTGCTTAGACAAGTACAACAACAAGGAAGCCGATACCAATTAAGAAAAAGAGCAAACCATTATAATTGATGCCATTAAAATGCAATATGAGGCATGGCAAGCAGGGTAAGAAGAGGAATATGTATGGCACAATGTTGCACTTGTTGAACAGAGCAAAGCAGTGGATAAAATTGGTAAATTATGCTACTTTTTATGAAACTTTAGGCATGAGTCAAAGAAGGAGTTCAACATTTTCCAAACTTCACATGAGGAAAAGGGGGTAAAGGGGGGCAAACGACAGAATGTTTTCCACTTTTTATGCATTGAGGCATGTCTTCAAAGATCAACAAAGGCATTAACACCTCAAACTCCATGATAATAAGCTTATGGAACAATAATCAACGAAAACCACTACAAGAGAACACAAGAACAAAACTCATGCTTTGTAAATACACGTGAGAACATGCCAATTACGAAACCGGAGAAGAAACTAAACAGCTATATAAAACAAACATGTACAAGCTAAAGGAACGTGTCACATATTTGGAGAGAAAAGTATGGCGACGACACCATGGGATCCGAAAACGGGGAGGTAGAAAAACAGTTATTTCAAACAAACAATCCATAACACGATATAACCTCTACTCCATTCAACCTTCGGACCGTTGCAAAGGAAATACATTGCAGCTTCCTAAGAAAACTTAAGAGAAGAAGAAAGAGGCAAACTTAGACAAGATTAAAACTAGGGTTGGTATTCTATCGAGCAACGAGAACTTTATGCTAAAGAGATAATCTCATGATGAACTCGCGACAACCGGATGAGCAGCACGAACAGGCAAGCATAACAAACAACAAAGAACAGGACGACGGAAAAACAAACCATCACGCGAAACGTTTTACAGAATTAAGCCAACAAACATAGTGTGACGTCTCATATCACAGCAACACGAACCTCGATTCGAGCTTCATAAAGAAAGTTGATAAAAAATGGAAAATATACCTGTTTCGGCGCAGCGAATGGAACCGACGAGCAGACGAGACAGGCTTCCACAACTTGAAATCCCTCTCGAACCACAGCAAAGGCATCTCGTGTACCAAATGTGCATCTCGTGTACCACATGTGCATTTTGTACGTCATATGTGCATTTCGTGTGCCACACGTGCATCTCGTGCGCCACACATACATTTTGTGTGTCATACGTGTATCTCGTGTGCCACATAGTTCTTTCACCCGTTTTGATTGTTCTTTCCTAATCAGAGGTAGGGGTGAAGGTGTCCAGGGGGAGGGAGTAAATTGTTTTTTTTTTAAAAACAATTTTTTTTTGTTTTGAAAAACAAAATTTTTTTATGGGTAGGTTGGGGAAAGATGTGGGGGGAAGGGGGTGTCTAAATGGGTTAGAATCATTTTTCTCAAACCATATGCAATATGGAATAGTAGATTAAATAATAAAAAATGGACGCCTAAATCAATAACTGAACAATATAACTTTTTAGATCTAGATTGTGTTATAGATATAAATAAAGCAATCTTACTATGGGTAGGAAATATATCTAAACAACTAATTGATAACAAAATAACAACAAAAGAAACGCCAGGATATATAGAAAGAACATTTGTTGGAACAACGAAATTAGGGATAGGAAATTTACCCCCAGAAAGTCTAGAAACACTTAGGAGTGATAAGAAAATAGATGGGTCCAACATATGTTTTTTCTATATATCCTGGCGTTTCTTTTATTGTTATTTTGTTATCAATTAGTTGTTTAGATATATTTCCTACCCTTTCAATATATCAGTATTAAGACCTTTCAATACATAAGCCATTCTATAAATCAATTCACCAAAATAGTATGTTTTTAATTTTTTTTTACAAAACTAGTATAAACGTGGTTCACAGTAGTGTTTTATACTTTATTTATTTTAAAAAATTTTATTTTATTTTAAAAAATTTAATGAGAAAAGGGACGGACTGCTAACGACGTTAAATAATAATATGTAACTGGAAATTACGTTTTAACTGTAATACGTTATTGGGAAGAACGTTTTGAGCATATATCATTTAATCCTACACTAGAACAAAAAATCCCCAATTTAGTTATATTAAAATTGGGGAAGAAAACCCTCCAAGAAAACCCACTTCATTCTCCAAACCTACGTTCAAGTTACAGGGGATAAAATTAAGAAGAGAACTCGCATCAAATCTCGCTCCAAAGGCACAATGAAGTTGATGAATGCTGTATCTGAAGAGTGCACGAATTTGGAAGACCTACCCATCTTCTTGCTCTTCCATAGTTGATGCTTAATCTTTAATCGATTTGAAATCGTTTTGCTCTATACAAGAGATTTGAGAGTGTTGATCGAGTATTGTAGTTTAAACACACTGCAAAGATTGGAGGTGAAATTTCAAAACTTTGAAACGTCTGCAGATTTGGTTAAAAAAGGTAAAAAGACTTTGAGTAAAGAAGAGTTCTTTTTGTGATTCAGATAGTGTTGTCATACATTGATTTAGTTTATCTTATAGTTGATGAATTTGTTATTTTCCTTTTTGTTGAAAAATGACATTTTAGTTCTGTTTTTCCTCTTTTTATGATAACTAGCAAAATATTAGTGGTAGCAACAGTTTACTGCTTCCTTGTGCTCATGTGAAGTTTATTGTTTCAATGTCTTTTTGGGCTGCCTGTTGTTCTGTAGAGAGTCATTTGTAGCTATCCTTTAAAAAGTTTCAGAAAAAATTTTCGCTGGTGTATACTGTCTACAAATTTATTGTCTAAGAAGTGAACTTTCTCCTAAGATAAAAAAAGGTGAATAGTTTAGACTCCACTTGTGGGATTACACGAGGTATGTTGTTGTTTTTCTAGTAGAAACATATATATTGCTAACCTCAAACTTCTGTCAACTACAAACTTTGATATTTTTCAGCTTATAAGACATGGTGCTGACATTATGAACTCTTACAAAGTTGTACTTCTTGTTTTTTGTTTTTTTTTTGTCTCACTATCTCATTAAAAGAGGAAATCTCTCCCCTTTTCTTCCGCCTGGCTCTTGGTGGATCCTTTTATTTTATTTTTCGAAATACCCAGATTGAAAATCCAATGAGCTGATGGTACCTCCAACACTATGATCCATATGCATCCCTAGGTTCTTGACAATTTTTTCCATGGGATTTAATAAATCAGGTAACATACATACAGTAGTCTTTGATTCCTCAAGTTAACATGGATAAGTGTTCTTATGTGGACAAATTTCAGTCTCATTGGTTCCTAGTTCCTATACTTGTGATAATTAGTGTATTTAGTGCAAGCTCTTCTTATTCAGTCTTATTTCCCTATATTCCTATCTTACATTTGAAAAGAGGTAGTTTAGCCATAAACTTCTGTTTAAGTCTAATGGCTTGTATGCACTGCACTTTACATCATTTAGGATGACTAAAGGAATTTCTTTCTGGCCATGATTACTGTCTACTTCCCTCTATATTGTCTTGACAGAGCGATATAAGCATTGAAGGAAGCCAAATGAACACCAGCCATTTAAGGTTTCAATCTTTTCAGTCAAGTAGTATACTAAATATCAAGTGGTCTAATTCTTACATAATCTAAGAATTATATGAATGATTTTCCTTCAATAATTTCATATGTCGATACTTATGCATAGTCATTTGGTGATAAACCACTTGTTTAACTTTTACTTTCTACTTGCTTTGATAGATAGACACCTATGATATGTAAACCACTGAAAATTTCTTATATATCTTGTGTTTGGTATTTCTGTGACATGATTCTCATTTCTGGAAAAAAATGATACCTGACTCATTTAAGCCTTTTCAGACATTGAGCTCACATATATGATAAGTAATTATGTGTACTTGATACAATATTTGAGTGAAGATATTCAATTTTCTCAACAGTTGCGAGTTCCCAAACAAATTCACTTAACTTTGTATGTAAAATAATATTTTTTCACTTAACTTTATACGGTGTCAAGTATTTTAGCAATATAACAGGAAGATATATATAAAAAATTAATTATTATTTGAATTACATTACAGTAGCTAACTGAAAGAAAATTATCAAACTAGACATTGACCCACATTTGAAATTAACACAATTAGACTAATCAACAATTGTCCACTTAATTTTAATAACGATCTGAACATCGACGCCTATCATGTCCGGTTTTTCTACATAATCCACAAGCTCACTCATATACAGCAGCACCACGATCCATCTCATTGGCTATTCTACTGTTCCTTGATCGATTGAGACGACGATAGAATTCATTACTTTCCATTCTAAAATTAGGAGATGACCAATACGCCTTATGTCCAACCGGTGAGAAGGACCCAGAATATGTTGCAACATAATTCTCTACAGTGAAATGTTCATTAACAAAGTTTCTATCTAGCTCTCTCATTCTATCAGTAACCTTCCTGACATGTGAACATGAGAAATGCTAATTAACCCATTTTTCACAATCACATTTTCTTTCATTCAGTGAAACACAATGAGGATTACCACCAGTACCATCAACTTGTATAGATCTAACCTCATATACCCCTATGGGTATATTCCAATAAAAAACAAAGTGCCTTTTTGAACTTTCATAGTTCTCCCACTTCATTTTGAACCTTTCGGTCCACAATTCATCTTGTTCTAGGAGTTGTTGCGCTTTTTTAGACCTACGAGTGTATCGTTCAACAGTTTGCTCTAATGAAAGTCTGACCATAGAAGTGACCGGCAAGCCACGTGCTTTTTCCAACACTCCATTGAACGACTTTGAAAGATTTCTTGTCAACACTCCCCATCTTTTACCACCATCATGGCTAACCGTCCATTTCTCTAAGGGGATTTCCATGAGATATTCATATGCATCTTCATTTTCTTCTCTAATTTGCCAAATCAAGGACTCAAATTTTCTTACTTGATGGGCCGAAGCAGCCCTCCACATCAGCCTACTAAGATCCTTGTTTGGAAATCGAGATTGAAAACTGCTCTTAAGATGCCTTATACAATATCGATGGAAGACTCAGGCTCCTGAAATCGCCGCAACTCCTGCAAACTTGTCAATATTCCTTTTGCCCTATAAGATATAATACAAATATCTTCTCTATCTTTTATGACATGTGCACTCAAATTCTTAAAAAACCGTTTCCATGCTTCTTTCGATTCTTTGTCTACAATAGCAAACGCTAGAGGAAGAGTATTATCATTTCCATCAATTCCAACAGCAATCAATAATTTAATCTCATATTTTCCATACATATGAGTTCCATCTACTGAAATAACAGGGCGACATGTTTGAAATCCATCAATGCATGACTTGAAAGCCCAAAATACATATTTAAAAGTTTTTACCTCTAATGAACGCATAGACTCTTCGTGTCTCCATTCCACAATTGTTCCATGGTTAAAGTCTTCAAAAGCTGCAAAAAAAATTGGGTAGGTCACTAAATGATTTCTTAAAGTCACCATACACCAATTCAAATGCGCATTGACGTCCAAGCCACACTTTTCTGTATGTTATTTGATGACCAAATTTTTCGTGAACCTTGGAAATGACATCTACCATCAAAACCTTAGGATTTTTTTTTCAATTTGATTAAGAATCAAAGATGCAATTAAATTGGTATTTAGATTGGCATGACCTCTAGAAAGCCCCTCAGTGTCACATCTATGATTTTCAATATATTTTCCTATTTTCCAAATGTTATCTCCAACCTTTCGTCCTCGGAGAAACCACAAGCAACCCAATGAAGTATGAAATTTGCATCTTGCAACCCATAAACTCTTGTTTGATGTCACCACCTTGAATTCTTTATTTTTTTTCAAACTCCAAATTGTCACAACTCGTTTTAATTTTTCTTTACTATTAAAAAACATACCTTTTTTCAAATCTTTTATGCCATCTTCAGACCAGACGGAACAACGCTCCATCTCAGATTCATATGTAGACATGAAAATGTCTTCCTCGTTATCTAATGTTCTAAAATAGGGTACATCATTTTGCACTTCAGACGCATCCCTTTAAAATTGATTAGGAAGATTTATACCAATGATTCACTTTCACCATCATCTTTTCAAGGTTCATCTTCCTCCGAACTTTCTTCACTAATTTCAGCATTTACATCATTATATGGATCAACATTGTTTTCATTTTCTCTGTGGAAAAAGAAATTCAATTAAATTTTAGAAAATTATGAGACATAGAAGCTTGTTTTAAAATCAGTAATTTATACTCTATAGGGTTATACCTTAAAAAAGTTAAGGTAATTAATCACAAAAATATCACTATCTATCTATCTATCTATCTATCTATCTATCTATATATATATATATATATATATATATATA
>NC_028646.1:67560787-67576015 GCF_001406875.1 Solanum pennellii
CTATTGTCAACATGTCTTTGGCTACTTGAACCTTCGCCAAATGATCGTTGGTCATGCATTAACATTTGTTGAAATGGTGGTTGAGCAATCGGCTCTGCATAATGAGGTTGACTAACCGTGACAAATCCATAATTTTGAGACAATAAATTCATGTGATAACCATGTTGACCACTAATTTGAAATATATCATTTTGATTTGTTGATTTGGTCTTTACATACATTTCCAAAACATTTATGTCAATCTTATCCGCAAAGTTTTGAGGTATAAAAAAAAATTGTAGCAAAGATTGATCATCCACAATTTTAAACTCAATGAACCTTGTATGGTTACCTTGAATCGAACAAGGATATTTTCCCGAGATATCCATTTGAATATTTTCACTACTTGTACCCATTTTCTCATGCAATAATTCAACCAATTCAACATACTTCATTGAAGTATACATGTTAATAATCATTCTACCACATTCAGTCTACCTGCATCCGTTCATTTCAGTAATTATTTCGCCACCCCAGTACAAAGCAACCATCACATTATGTTCAAAATTTGCCATTTTTATTCCTACACATAAAAATGAATCATCTTTCTAAGTAATAAATCAGAAAAATATTTGAAACCTATGGTAAAAATAATAACACAATATGATATATTGACTTGACTTATTTAATTCATGCCTTTGTAAATATTATTTCAAAATTGGGCTACACAAACAAAATTTTGAATTAATATTGTTGGATTGTATAGAACATTTGTTTCAACAAGGTTCATTCTATAACCATTTGTCGTCAGTAAAAAAATGAAAAAATTGACTTTAACATAGTGTCGTAATTGATAGTCACAATTTAATGTAGAAACGTGATCAGCGGTAACGTTTTATGATCTGTAAGATTTCAATGTAGCAGGATTTTATTCTTAATCCGATGCCCCGTGACTAAATTTACATAAAATGTGATTGACAGTTACGTTTTATATAAGAAACGTGATTATCAGTTACGTTTTATAATTTGTAAAATACAGGAATCGATTTTTTAAATGCAGAGCTCGTGACTGGATAAAACGTGTCTACAGTACTAAAATATAAAATGTTACTTTTGAGTAACGTTTTAGCTCTAAAACGTGATTCGAGATAACGAAGTATAAAACATTATTGTCAATAACGTTTTATTTCTTTTTGCTCGTAGAACTTTTGCTTTTTTTCCCATTAAATTTTTTTAAATAAAATAAAGCATAAAACATTACTGTGAATCACGTTTATACTAGTTTTGTAAAAAAAATTAAAAACATACTATTTTGGTATATTGATTTATAGAATGACTTATTTTGGTCAAAAATTCATATATATTTGACCAAATCCATAATATTACCGATATTATATTTGGATGGATTGTAATCCAAACTATTTTTTCTGTAACCATATTCAATTCATACAAATCCAATCCAATCCAACCATTTACCACCACTACACGTAGTTGATCATGTGAAAATTAATACATGTGATAAAGGTAGTTTAATACAAGGAATGTTTGACCTGTTTATTTATCACTACAAAAAATAAATATAATAGAAATTTTTTTATAGATTATTTTATTTTGGAAGGGTATTATTGATTTACTAACATAACAAAGTTGGATTAATACAGCTCGGCTCAAGTATTTTAAAAATATAAGTACCATTGTACTAAATTTGATAAATTGATATAATAATATTGAAATAGTGGTAATTAGTTTTAGCGTTTGAAATTTGAAGAAAACATCAAAAAACAAATAATGTTAGTTCACACATGTGATGTTGTGAATTTGAATTTCCCAAATATGAAAAAAGTTCTATTTTTTTGAAAGGGATAATGTATAACTATCCCCTCAACCTATGCTCGAAATCTCATAGACACACTTATAGTATACTAAGGTCCTATTATCCCCCTGAACTTATTTAATTAATAATTTTCTAACCTTTTTTGGCCTACGTGGCACTATCTTGTGGGTCCAATGCTGGTTGACTTTTTTTTTCAAGCTAGTGCCACATAGGCCAAAAAGGGGTAGAAAATTACTTATAAAATAAGCTCAGGGGGTAATAGGACCTTAGTATAATATTAGTGTGTCTCTGGAATTTTGGGCATAAGTTGAGGGGGTACTTGTGCATTTTCCCTTTTTGAAAAGATTACATAAATATACAATTTAAGATATTATAATCTCTAAAAAATTTCATCATTTTAATTTTTTTTTTACAAAAATTCCCTTTCGAATATATCACTACACCTTGAAAAAGATTAATAATTGCTTAAACAATTAATTTTTATTATTACATGTTCAATCATTTATTGAATGTATTTATTGAAAGTTTACCGAATGAATTTTATAAAATGGAGCGAAAAACATTGTTTTATGGATAATATAAGTTGTACACATGCGATGTTTATAAGAATTTAAGGGTTTAATTCCCTACTGCTACTTTTACCTTATGTTTGGAATAATGACCTTGACAAATTATTGATTTCCATTTTTATTTTACACATGTGATGTTGTGAGTCTGAATTTCCCAAATATAAACAAATTTCTGTTTTTTTTTTTTTGGCTATATCCTACTGCATCGAACCCTCCTTTTGTCAATTGTATTTAATCTTTCTTCTTTTGGTTGTAGTAAGGAAACCTCATATTTAGAAAATCATGCCAAACTATTCTTACCCAATAAACTTTGGAAATTTACATAAATATACGATTTAAGTTATCATAATTTCTAAAATTTTCTATCATTTAAAAAAAATTACAAAATCCCCTCTCCGATACGTCCCTACTTCTCATATATATTCATCTCCTCTCGGATACATCCCTCTGATTTAATAATATATCATTTGCAACGTTTTGAAAAACTAAAAAAATGTATTCGAGAGCAATAAAAACTGAAATTTTTGTAATTGGAGAAATTTTCGTGATATGATATAACTAAACCCCCAAACATATAAGATTTTTGTACTTTATGTATAAACTTTAGGCTTAAAATGTTTGAAGTTTCCATCTAGTAGTAGTATTCTTATGAGATGAGAATAGTTTGATATCTATTAGAGCATATGAATAATAGGGAACCGTAAATAATATTGATGTAGACCACATTATTATATTTTTCTCAATTCAATTACACCTAGTTGTTAGAAAAAGAATGATGATAGAATAAAAAATTCAAAGTAACATTTGCTTGTTATAGAGTATTGGTAGAATTTCTCTAGTGCATGAACGATTAGACTTTAATTTAGCATTTAAAGGTCATAATAATTATTTCAATTTGACCTTTCTCACATGACTTGCTTCTGTTAGGCATAATTCATGACTATTTATATTTGGATTAATGAAACCTTGAAAAATAAGAAATTCTTGTTTTATGAATTCGAATCTATTTATATATAAAATGAGAAGTAAAAATGCCTACCTGTTAGCACCACAAATCTATCTATATATCTATATATAAAAGGAGAAGTAAAAACGTCTACGTGTCAGGATCACAAAAAAAAAAATTAAGAATTATTAAATTTATTTAAAATATAAAATTAAAAAATAAAAATAGCAAACATTACAAAAATAACTAAAAATGCAAGAATCAGTTTTTGCAATTTTTTTTAAAAAAAAAATCAAAAAATTAAAGTTACCTTAACTTTTTACTGTTTTCAAAATATTTTTATCCTTTTGATTTTGGGTTAAAAAATATGAGAAATAAAATATATTATAATAATTAGTATAATCTTTCACAAAATTTTAAAGAATTAAATTAAATTTATAATTAATTAACTAAATCTTCTATCTATATATAATTTCATGTTTATCTAATTTGCCATTTAAATCTGAAAATTTACTTAAAGGATAATCAAATACGGTTTGATTTAAATTTGAAGAAAATAAATATGTGAAAATAAGATTTGTTTCAAATATGTAATGACCTTTTGTATTTGAATTCGTATAATAAAAGCAAGCACCTGCCCATTCATCCATTTGCTTCATTCATTCTATATGTCTCCTTTTTAAGAAAAGTTTTTTTTTCATTTTTTAAGTATTATCCATTAGAACAATCATTTTTTAGAGTGAGAAATTCATCGTCAATGCACAATTAAAGATATTTTCTATTCAAACGATATGGAAAAAATAAAGTATACACAAGTAAAAATATTTAAAGTATTTAATATTTAATAAAAGAAAAAGATGATCAATAAATTAATAGTATCCTTAGAAAAAATCAATAAGTTAATTATTTTTAATTATAAAATTGTTACATTTTAGTTATCCGCGGAACGTGCGAACACACACGCATACTAGTTTCCTTAAAAGTGAACTAATTTCTTATTTTTTTCTATTCTAATGCACCAAACTCTCCTTTATCCAATTGTATTAAACTTTTGACCAAATTCATAGGATCTAAATAATTGACCAAATTCATCTACTTTGTCAACATACCTAAATTTGAAACTTAGAAATTAGATAACCCAAAAAAATGAAAACAACAAAAGCAAATTTTGTGTGCCAAATATGTGTTTGGTGTGCCACACGTATATCTTGTGCGTTATACGTGCATTTCGTATGCCACACATGCATCTCGTATGTCACACGTGAATCTAGTGTGTCATACGAGTATTTCATGTGCTACAAGTGAATCTAGTGTGTCATACGGGTATTTCATGTGCCACACATGCATCTCGTAGATCATGCATGCATCTCGTGCGCTAAATGTGCATCTCGTAGATCATGCATGCATCTTGTGCGCTAAATGTGCATCTCGGTTGCCACACGTGCATCGTGTGTGTCATACGTGCATTTCATGTGTCACATGTTCATCTCGTGCAGCAAATATGCATCCGGTGTGCCACACGTGTATCTTGTGTATCACGTGTGCATCTCGTGTACCACGCGTGCATCTCGTGGACCACACGTGCATCTTGTGTGCACAATCTTCAAAATAAATTGCTTCATTTTCTACGCACAATCTTTATCTGGTTGAATCTCCATCTTCAAAATCTCATCTATTAAATCAATGTATCGACACATAAAACCTCTTTGATAAAACTTCTCAAACAAAAATCTTCATTATTGTCAAATATATCGTGGCTAGAATTGTATCAGCTAAGATCAACACTTCTTTATAACTTCGTTTTGATACCACTTTTTAGGACCAAAATAATCAAGTGCCAGAAGATAACAATGCAAACCTCGAAAGACCATGAATAAAAAGACAACCAAAAAATATATTAGAAGAGACGCAATAATTTAATGTGGTTCAGTCTATCGACCTAATACACAAGAAGAGACAAGCAATCCACTATATAAAAGGGAGTAAAAAATAGCAAGAGAAAACCTCATACAATTCACTCGAAATAAAAAGAGATTCACACAATATTGACGTAATATTTTGATCTCACATGTTCTATAGTAATTTTTCCCACATTCTTTGAATTCTTAATATTTTTCCACTGTATATATGGTGAAGTGAAGTGACACGATATTACGCAAATATGTAAGGCAAAATCAGTTGGATTTAAGGCGTGAATTCAGAAATGAGTCTTGACACCTAATTTCGACCTATCATTTATTCTAATTCCCTGTTTTTGAGCTTTAAAATTAATAATGTCAATTTTTGTTTTTCCACAATTATTCTTACTACAATGACTATTTATTATTTTTATTGTTATCGTTATGTCACAATTTTATAATCACTACTAAAATGACATGTTTTATTATTAAAGTTATATGATCACTTTTTATGCCTCTTTTCCTTAATAATTGATTGTTGTCATCTTATTTCAAGTTTCATATTTATTGAATTAATTATAAATTCACATTCTTGTATCAATATTTTATATTAGCATTGAAAGTCAATCTAATTGAGAGACATTTTCAATCCTTTTTGTGCTGCCCATATTGTGCTTATATAGACTCTGTTAAATCGATGTGTGCTAATTCCCTCAGCATCCATATTAGTTTTTAACTTGTTCCTATATTTGAATAAATATTTCATTACATTTAGTATCAATGGCTTTCAAATTTTGAATCAAGAATATTATTGTTCTTGTTCTTTTTTCCATTCTTAGTCTATATATGTCCTTCTATAGTAACTTCCCGCGACTTAAAAGAATTACCCATGCTTGAAAGACATGAAAAATGGATGGTTCATCATGGACGTGTATACAAAAATATATAGAAATGGAACATCGCTTCAAAACATTTAAGGATTACGTTGAGTTCATCGAACCGTTCAACAAAAACGAAACTAAGCGTTATAAGTTAGCCATGTATAAATATGCTGATCTCTAACCACTGAGGAATTTACAACATCATTTATAGAGATCGACACTTCATTATTATTATTATCCCAACAAGAATCAATAGCTACAACAACGTCCTTCAAATATGATAGTGTGGTTGAAGTTTCATTTAGTGTAGAAGCTGTGTCGAATTAGAAAATACAACTTCGTGGGGTTTTCCATTATGCATAGCGATATATATAGTTACATAATTACAGTGGGCTTAAGCCCAGTATGGAAGTCTAAACCTAAACCTAAACCTAATAATCTTAGTTAACACTCCTCCTCAAGTTGGAGCATGAACATCGTGAATGCCCAACTTGGATACAAGAAACGAAAAAGTAGGATGAGATAAAGGTTTGGTAAACAAATCAGCTAGCTGTAGTCGCGTGGGAACGTAATGAGTGGAGAGCTCGTGACGTCGTACGCATTCACGTACAATATGACAATCAATGTCGACATGTTTCATACGCTCATGAAATACTGGATTAGCAGCGATGTAGAGAGCAGATTGGTTATCACAGTATAGCCTTGGAATTGCGGTAGTTGCGACTCCAAGGCATCCAAGAATATGCTGAATCCACCGAATTTCGTAACAAGTGTCAGCCATGGCCCGGTATTCAGCTTCGGCAGAAGAGCGAGAGACTGTAGTCTGTTTCTTGGTCTTCCAAGAAATGGGAGAGCATCCCAACATGACAAAATAGCCGCTGACAGACTTTCTAGAGAGAGGGCATGTAGCCCAATCAGAGTCACAATACGCCATAATCTGTAAGTTACTATCTGCGCGGAGAAGGATGCCCTGACCAGGATGACCTTTGAGGTAACGCAACACACGCATAGCAGCGTTGAGATGGTCAACTCTGGGCTCATGCATAAATTGGGACAGGAGATGAACTGAATAAGCCAAGTCCGGGCGCGTAATAGTCAGATAGATGAGACGACCAACCAGACGACGATATTTACTTGGATCTCGAATCAGCGCGCTGGTCGACATAGCCAAGCCGTGACCAGGAGGCAAAGGGGTCGATGCCGGTTTGCAGCCAGTGAGGCCAGCTTCCTGCAGGATTTCCAGAGCGTACTTGCGTTGGCACAACACTAAACCGGTTGACGAACGGGCACATTCGATTCCCAGAAAATATTTCAAAGGCCCTAAGTCCTTCAGCTGAAAACAATTGTGTAAATATTTTTTGAATGAAGCACATAGAGTGAGGTTGTTACCTGTGACTAAAATGTCGTCGACATAAATTAAGATAGCTAGGAAGTCGGCGCCACGTCGAAAGATGAACAGAGTATGATCCTTATGAGCCTGTTTGAAACCATAACGCCTCAATGCAATTGTCAGTTTTTCAAACCAATTTCTGGGTGATTGCCGTAAACCATAGAGAGATTTTTGCAGTCTACATACTTTGCCTGGGTGTGCGGTAGAGTAGCCGGGTGGAAGCCGCATGTAGACCTCCTCGGTGATATCTCCGTGTAGAAAGGCGTTATTTACATCCAGTTGGTGAATTTCCCAATTCTTGGCAACGGCAACTGACAAAAGAATTCGTACAGTTCCCATTCGGGCAACTGGAGCAAAAGTATCCGTGTAATCTGTGCCAAATTCTTGATGATTACCCAGAACAACCAGCCGTGCTTTGTCCCTTTCTTTAGATCCATCGGCATGATATTTTGTCTTGTACACCCATTGACAACCCAGAGCGCGTCTACCGGCTGGAAGATCGGTTAACACCCAAGTCTGATTATTTTCCAAGGCTCGGATTTCTGTTTGCATAGCCTCCCTCCAATTAGCAAATTTAACAGCATCTCGAAATGATCTGGGGATGTCTGTAGTAGAAATGGCAGCCAAGAAACCACGATATCTGTCATGTAATTTGTCATAATGAACGTAGTTAGTGATAGGGAACCGTGTACCTGAACGAGGACTCGTCGTGGGACAAGTAACGGAAGGTACGTTGGTAGCAGATTGACACACATATTCAGAAAGATAGCTAGGTGGATGACGGACACGACTCGAAGCACGGGTAGGTGGTGGATTTGGTGAATTATCGCGTTGGTCGATGGGAGGGCTGCTGTCGATGGAAGGCATTGTGGGTGTTGGCTGTTGAGACGTGCTGCTGTCGATGGGAGGCACAATGGGTGTGGGTGCTGACTGTTGGGGCGTGCTGCTGTGTGGCTGGGAATTAAATGAAGTGTTGGAATTGGTTGACGGGGTAGGGACAGCAATGTTGTTCGGAAAATCTGCTTGGTGGATCGGTGGTTTGGACGTCTTGGGCTGCTGGTTGGTATGTGTGGGAGCGAAAGGAAAGGTCGTTTCATCAAACGAGATGTCACGCGTATGAAAGAAACGATGAGTTTCCAAATCGTATACCCGCCAACCTTTTGTCCCGGAAGGATAACCTAGAAACATACATTTGAGACTTCGAGGTGCAAATTTATTTGGTGGACGCTGGATGTTTCGAACAAAACACAGACACCCGAAAACACGTAGATGGGATATATCTGGTGGGGTGTTATTTAGTATTTCAAATGGGGATTTGCCACCGAGGATACGACTAGGTGTGCGATTGATGAGATAAACCGCAGTACGGACACACTCCCCCCAAAACTCGACTGGTAGTGATGCTTGGAACATTAAAGAGCGTGCTACGTTTAAGATATGACGGTGTTTGCGCTCGACCCTTCCATTTTGTTGGGGGGTACCGACGCATGATGTTTGGATAAGAACGCCCATGTCATGATAAAACTGACGGAGAGGAGTGTTAAGAAATTCAGTACCATTGTCAGAACGGATAATTTTTATAGTTTTGTGGTACTGAGTTTGGATTAATGTAAGAAATTGTTTTAAACAGGATGTGACTTCACTTTTATCTCTAACGAGGTACACCCAGACAGCTCTAGAATGATCATCGACAATGGTTAAAAAATAATGTGACCCAGAAGACAGACAAGTGGAGTAAGGACCCCATAAATCGCAATGAATTAAATCAAAAATGGACGCAGCTTTATTAGAACTAGAAGGAAAATTTGAACGAGTTTGCTTAGAATAAAAACAGATCTCACACGACTCTAAATGTTTGACATCTGAGGGGGTGTTATTAAAAGGAGGGGAACATAAAATTGCAGGAGATGGATGACCCAGTCGCTTGTGTAGTAACTCGACTTGGTTGGCTCTAGAAGCTGACACGAAGGCTTGAGACTGGAACACGTATACCCCGTTACGAGCTGTACCCCGACCAATCTCCGTTGTCAAAACACGGTCCTGTATCACACAACAACAATCATCAAAAATCACACGACAATTATTTGATTTAATCAGACAGCCAACAGAGATCAGATTGCACTTCAAGTTAGGGACAAATAATACATTGTGCAAAGTTAAGTTATCAGAAATCTGTACACTCCCACAAGAATTTGCCACAACTCGAGTGCCATCCGGCAGACCAATAGAACACTCAGGGACAGATGTAATATCATAAAGTGATAAAAAATTACCCGTCATGTGATGTGAAGCACCACTATCAATTAACCAATCGGGTGACAAAGCGTGTACCGTACCCGTGTGGTTGGCAGATTGTGTAGGAGTGTCTAGCATATGCAATAATCGAGTCATCTGTTCAGCCGATAATCCAGGAATAGTCGTGCCTTGGTTGCTGCCGATTGTCGCTTGGTTGCTGCCGATTGTCGCTGCTGGTGCAGTGGAGCTGTCAGCGTGTGCAGCCAAGCCCCCACCTCGGCCTGCACTTTGTTCTCTGCCAGAAGGAGAACCACGACCACTTCTACCTCCGCGTCCTCCCCCACGACCCCTTCTTCCTCCGCTAGGAAATCCTATCAAAAGAAAGCACCGTTCTGCAGAGTGACCAGTTTTTCCGCAATGAGTGCATTTGTATTTCGGGGTTTGTGTGGGTTGATTTTCAGCCGCGAATGCCAGTCCATCAGTTTGGTCATCTCGGTTGCGCACAATCGATTTATGTCTCTCCTCTTGAGAGACAAGATAATATGCTTCATTAAGGACAGGGAGTGGTCGGGTGCCGAGAATTTGGGAGCGAGTGGCTCCAAATTGTGCATCGTCCAGCCCTAGAAGAAAGGCCTGCGTCTTCTCCTCCTCAAAGCGAAGACGCATTTTGGCAGCCGCAGGACATATACAGCCGCAAGTTGGATCGATCGACCCGTACAATTGGTTCCAAATCGTGATAAACTGATTGTAGTAAGAAACTACAGATTGACCTTTTTGCCGCAACGTTTGTAGGTCTGACTTCAGCTGCCAAGATTTTGGAGCATTCGTACCTCCGTATCTTGCTTTTATATCAGTCCATAGTTCGTGGGCAATTTTGTGGGCGACGAGACTAGGCTGGATCGTTTCGTCAGCACTATTAAATATCCATGAACATATGATGGAGTTATTTGCTTTCCAAGCATCGAGTTCTAAATCATTCGTCGGTTTTGGAAACTCGTTTTCATATAGAAAACCGATCTTGCTTCTGCCTTCAAGTGCATGACAAATCGCTTGTTCCCAAACATCGAAATTGTCTCCCTTTAGCAGGTATTTAGTTAGAGAGTTGCTTGGTCCTTCCGATGGGTGCAAATAGTAGACGGAACTCGGATCATGAATCGGTCGAATCTTCGCAACAGTCGCTGTGGAAACAGTGCTGCTGGATTGATGAATGGACTCGCCTGTCATGATTCTTCGTGGGACTGTGTCGATCTGCCAATTCGATTATTCTGTCGTGCGAGATTGCAGCGACGATTTGAGGATTTTATTTTGGCGGCGGAATAGTTGGGCTCTCGGCTAGGATTTGATTCCCGGTCGAGGCTCTGATACCATGTAGAAGCTGTGTCGAATTAGAAAATACAACTTCGTGGGGTTTTCCATTATGCATAGCGATATATATAGTTACATAATTACAGTGGGCTTAAGCCCAGTATGGAAGTCTAAACCTAAACCTAAACCTAATAATCTTAGTTAACATTTAGCATGGACTAGAACAAGAGGGCAAGTGTCACAAGAATCAAGTATCAAGGTGTATGTGGATGTTTTTGAGCATTTCTCCTCGACTATAGAAAGGGCATATCAAATTGCAAAGAACGAACTAATCTCACTTTCGGAACAATAACTATTGGATTGCTCTACGCAGAAAAAAGGTTGTAAGGGCGGACTAATAACCGTCGCCTATGACTTCTTACTTTAGAATAAAGGTGGTGGCATTACCATAGAGACTAACTATCCTTACGAAGAAGCTCAAAAAGTTTGCAAGACAACCAGCAAGAGTGACTATCAGTGATCGTGAAGTTGTTGTAATATTAAATACTTGAATGCATAATATCAGGATCTTGAACACGATAATCTTACATAGAGATTGTTAGGGGCACATATCTGTTGAGAAAGACATTATCACAGAGAAAAGCGGAAGCTTAGTCGTAAATTGATTTCTACCTCCTTGCCTTAACTTTATGTTATCACAACCGTCAGCGATAGAATTAATGTAGAGAATATGTGATAACCCTAATGGGTGGAGGGAGGACCAATTTATAAAGGTTATGATTTAATCTGGTACGTCCATCAAGTAACCAATGTATGGATGAGATCTATTCTTTATTAAATACAATTTATGGTATTACTTGGATTACAACTAAACTTGGGCTATGAGTAACAAATAATTAATAATAAATAAATAATTATTCTTACATTCTCCCACTTAGCCCAATGATCATATATTATTAATATTTAATAAACATTAGTTGCGCGTATAAAAAATCTCTTATATAATGTACATTATACATATCACAATATAACAAACTACTAATGTGAGTTATGGCGGTTGTACATAAATTTTAAGCTACATACATCCTTCCATATACTACTACATTAGCAATTTATCATACTAGGTCCATAAGATATATACATAAACATTACAGTCCACAATAATGTCTTATAGAGACTTATCTTGTATATCTCAAAACAATATTGTATACAACATTATGAGAAACAAGATATTGATTAATGTATATCCGAAACACAGAATTTGAGCTCAGAGTGTAAATATATCAATTATAAGTACAATCAAGACCTATCCTTTGAACATGTTCTTTAAATATCTTTGGTTGTAAGCCTTTTGTTAACGGATTTGCAATCATGAGAACAGTTCTAATATTCTCAAGTAACACTCTTTGTTTCTGAACTTTTTCCTTGATAGTAAAGTACTTTAATTCCATATGTTTGACACCTTTGGAGTACTTATCATTCTTGGAGAAGAATATTGCTGCAGTATTATCACAATAAATTTTCAGCGGCTCGGTAATGGTGTTGACAATCCCAAGTCCTGAAATAAAGTTTTGCAACCATAATACATGAATTGTGGCTTCATAACATGCCACAAATTCTACTTCTATTGTGAATGTAGCAATGACAGATTGCTTAGTACTCTTCCACAATATTGCTCCTTCAGCTAATAGGAACAAGTAACCAAATGTGGATTTTCTAATGTCCAGACATCCAGCAAAATCTGAATTTGAATATCCATTATCTTCTAAGTGATTGGATCTCCTATACATGAGCATATATTCCTTCGTTCCTTTCAGGTACCTTAAGACTTTCTTTGCAACTTTCCAGTGATCAATTTCAGGATTACATTGATATCTTCCTAACATTCCGATCGAAAACTAATATCCGGTCTTGTGATATTTTGAACATACATCAAACTTCCAACAATAGAAGAGTGAGGAATTGTTTCCATTTCCTTTTGTTCTGCATCATTCTTTGGGCATTGCATGAGATTAAATTTGTCCCCTTTTTGAAGAGGAACTATTCCTGCTGAACAATTGTTCATATTAAATCTCTCTAGAACTCATTCGATATAGCCCTTTTGAGAAAATCCCAATAATCCTCGTGATCTATCACGGAATATTTCTATTCCTATCACATAGGATGCCTCACCCATATCTTTCATTTCAAAGTTTATAGAGAGAAAATCATTCGTCTCACGCAATGTGCCTAAATCATTACCAGCAAGTAAAATGTCATCAACATACAGGATTAAAAGTATAAACTTACTCCCACTGATCTTTTGGTATATACACCGATCAACGGTAATTTCTTTAAATCCAAAAGATGTTATGGTATAATTATACTTTATATACCATTGTCGTGAGGCTTGTTTCAGTTCATATATTGATTTCTTTAGCTTACACACCATTTGATATTTCTCTTTAATTTTGAAACCCTCTGGTTGGTCCATATAAACATCCTCCTCGAGGTCTCCATTGAGAAAGATAGTTTTCACATCCATTTGACATAACTCTAAATCATAATGAGCTACCAAAGCCAAAACAATTCTTAATGAGTCTTTCTTTGAGACCGGTGAAAAGGTCTCTTTATAATCAATGCCTCCTTTTTGAGTGTATCCCTTGGCAACAAGTCTGACTTTGTATCGTTCAATATTGCCATTAGAATCGCGTTTGGTCTTGAAAACCCATCTACAACTGATTCTTTTAGAACTTCCGGTAATTGAACAAGATCCCATACTTTCTTGTATTCCATGGATTTTAACTCTTCATTCATGGTATTAATCCATTTGTCAGACTCATTGCTTTTTATGGCTTGTGAAAATGAAACTGGATCTTTATTAGTTCTAATGTCAAAATCTGAATCATGCAAATAGATCACATAATCATCTGAAATGGTCGATTTTCTTTCTCTTTGAGATTTTCTTAATGGCACTGTTTGTGGTTCATTTGCTTCAGATGTTTGTGAGTTAGCTCCTTCTTGAAGTGTTTCACCCAAGTATTGTTCAACATTGTTAAAGTGTTCTTCAACAAGAGGAACAACATTTGCTATTGGTGTGGAAGTAGGTACATTTATGGGTAATGAAATATTTACCCTTACCTCATTAGTTTCCACACTTTGTCGTTCAACACTCCCACTAACTTCACCATTCTCAATGAATTTTACATTACCGGTTTCAACGATTCTCGAACTATGATTTGGACAGTAAAACCTATCCCTTTAGATTTCTCTGGATAACCAATAAAGTATCCACTTACAGTTCAAGAATCTAATTTCTTTTCATGTGGATTACAAACTCTAGCTTCTGCTTGACAATCCCAAACCTGCAGGTGTCTTAAACTAGGCTTCCTTCCCGTCCACAGTTCAAAAAGGGTCTTTGGAACTGCCTTACTAGGAATCCTGTTTAATAAAATACAACGGTTTTAAGAGAATATATCCACAATGATTTGGATAATGAGGAATTAATTATCATAATCCTAACCATATCCATAAGTGTTCGATTACGCCTTTCTGCAACACCATTTTGTTGAGGTGTTCCTGGCATAGTATATTATGCACATATGTTGTGTTCTTCAAGGAATTTTGCAAATGTTCCTTGAAATTGTCTTGATTCGTTATATTTTTCATAATATTCACCACCTCTATCTGACTTAATGATTTTCAACTTTTTATCTATTTGTCTTTCAACCTCATTAAAATACACTTTGGGAGCGTCCGCTGTTTGAGATTTTTTTTTCAATAAATAGATAAATCCATAACGTGAAAAATCATCAATAAAGGTGATAAATTTTTTTTATCCATTTAAAGATGGAATCAGTGTGTATAATTTCAAGAAGCTGAGTGCTCCTTGGGGAACCTTTCTTGGTATGTTTTGTTTGCTTTCCTTTAATGCAATCCAAACATATATCAAGATCAGCAAAATTCAAATTCAGAAGAATTTCATTCTTTACTAATCTTCTTAATCGTTCTTTGGATACATGACCCAAACGTTTATGCCACAAATAAGGAGAACTTTCATTTAGTGAACTACATTTAATTCCAACATTTTGATGAATAGTAAGTAGGGATTCAGAAAAATTATTATCCAGTTTCAATCTATATAAACCATCAATAAGAACACCAGAACCATAAAACATAGTATTCTTATATATATATATATATATATATATA
>NC_028646.1:67576177-67661739 GCF_001406875.1 Solanum pennellii
TATATATATATATATATATATATTGAAACATCCATGTCCAAACTTAAAATCAAATCCAGAAACATCGAGTCTTGAAAGGGAAATCAAATTTCTAGAAACTGAAGGAATATAAAGAGTCCGTAATAGATCAAAGTGATGTCCAGTCTCCAAGATCAATTGATAAGTCCCTATGCCTTCAATTTGAGACTTCATGCGATTTTCCATGAACACGAAGTCCTTATTTGGATTTTTGGTTTGGATCGTAATGAATCCCTGCAACATAGTGGATACATGAGTAGTTGCACCAGAATCAAGCCACCAAGTATTATTAGGAACTTATACTAAATTTGATTCGAAACATACAAAGGCACTAAACGTACCTTTCTTTTCAAATCAAGCTTTACGTTTCAGGCAATCTTTCTGATGGTGTCCATCCTTCTTATAGAAACGACACACATCAGCCTTGAGTTCCTTATGAGCATCATGTGGAACTTTAGCAGGTGCTTTCTTTTTCTTAAACTTGTTGGCCTTCACTTTAAGTCCTTTTACTAGCTCCTTGACCCATGAGATTAATGAAATGACCACCTTGTTTCTTAAGTCTTGACTTATCTTGAGTAAGCATACTGGACAATTCACTAACATCCCACTTGTACTTAATAGTGTTATAGTTAATTTGAAATGGTCCATACTCAAGAGACAATTAGTTCAGAATGTACTGAACCAAGAAGGTGTCATTCACTTTCATCCCTAAGGTCCGAAGTCTTGTTACAATGTTAGTCATCTCAATGATATGATTTTGCATGCTACGCCCATCAAACTTCATGGTCGTGAGTTCAACCATTAGTGTACCATCGAGAGACTTATCAGCACAACGAAAATGTTCTTCCACAAACTTCAGGTATTCCCTGGCACTTTCTATTTGTGAAATAGTACTCTTAATGTTGTTAGCAACAGTCATTCGCATGAACATAAGACTCAATCTGTTAGCGCACTCCCATGATTTATGAAAAGACTTCTCATCATCACTGCTCTTATGAGTAATGACAATGGGTTTATCATTCAGGAGAGCCAAGTCAAAATTCATTACACCTAAGTGGAACTGGACTTGTTCATGCCATTCAGAGAAGTTCAATTCATTGAACACAGTAACAGACGAAGCATGTGAATGAAGAGGAATAACTGCAAAATAGATATACATGCTCACAAATCAGAAAATAATGTGAATTCAGTAAAACATAAAAATATATCGTAATTCTCCTTTGGGTAGATACTACGACACATCATCATAATTTAAATGCCAATTTTATCTTTAATAGGTAATTGAATATTTTTAATCAAACATATACGACATATTTGGCCGTACAATATATATTTAACTAAAAATATTAATTTACCTCATAATTTTCACTATTCTTAGAATGATAGATTCACCTTTGGGTCAATTCTTAAGTTCTAGCAATAGTGAAAGTCGATTTATCTATTTATTTTTTTATATTGGCATTTAATTAATCTTCATAAATAAATGACAATTTTATGAATGCATATTTTCTTAACCATACTAGTTTGACCACTTTGGTGACTAACAAGCTATATGAACAAAAATACACACATAGTATCATAAAATTTTTGTGCATGTGAACAATTTCATACATTTTAGTTTGGCCACTTTGGTGACTAACAAACTATAGAAACATAATAAATGCATCAAGTGATCATAAACATTACATGTGTACACGTTAATTTCTTTAGTTGGGTCACTTTGGTGACTAACAAACTATATTGCACTAAATACACATATATTATTTATTGTTTAGTATAATGACCACTTTAATTTATTAAACAATTTAAAACAACATATAATTATTACATTATGGAAAGATTAAGATTTTTTCAGAATTTGTGCAAATTAAACCTTGCTATCAACACTTTATAGACATACGAATCCAAACGCCTTAAATAGTCAAGCACAAATTACGCTACTACGAAAAGTATATTTAACAATAAGTTTGAATATAATTTGATTGGACAAAATTAAACTTACAAAAAAATTTCTCATTAAAAGTGTTGCTAATCACAAATTATTAAAAATAACAAATTATAAGTTGAGGGTTATGTTGGAAATCTAATAAACTTAGATTATTTTATACCTGTGATCAGGATTGTACTTACTTTGTAAGAATACAATTTAAAATTGTATGAATGAATCCTAAACTTACAATACTAAAACACCATATATGTTAAGTTAAAGGCGTAAACACGTTATTGGCTCTTTCATTAGAAGAATTTGAAGTCTAATATTATTATGTAAAGATTTTATACTTATATGAATTGAGTACAGACAACAAAAGGTATATATGTATGTAAGTTTATATAAGAAGATTATCCGTTCAAACAATCCAGGCTCTGATGCCACATGTAAGATTAAATACTTGAATACATAATATCAGGATCTTAAACATGATAAACTTATATAGAGATCGTTAAGGGAACATACCTGATGAGGAAGACATTACCACAGATAAAAGCGGAAGCGTTAGTCATAAGTTGGTTTCTACCTCCTTGCCCTAACTTTATGTTATCACAACCGTCAGCGATGGAATTAATGTATAGAATATGTGATAACCCTAATGGGTGGAGGGAGAACCAATTTATAGATGTCATGATTTAATCTGGCACGTCCATCAAGTAACCAATGTACGGATGAGATCTATTCCTTATTAAATACTCCCTCCATCTAGAATTGTTTGTCATGTTGCGCTTATCGAAAGTAAATTTGACTAATTTTTAGAGGTAAATTAGATCACATTAATTCGATGTTTCGAACAAAAAAAATTAGATATTCTAAAACTATATGAAAAGTACTATAAATTATAATTTTTTATATTTGACTCTAAAAATAAAAACCATGACAAACAATACCGGACAGAAGGAGTACAATTTATGATATTACTTGGATTACAAGTAAACTTGGGCTATAAGTAAGAAATAATTAATAATAACTAAATAATTATTCTTACAGTTGTACCACCTAATGAGTCATCGTTATTGAAAGTTGTAGTGAATCAACCAATTTTTGTTGGTAATGCGGCTAACCAAGAGTTTCATATGTACGAAAGTGGAATACATGACGGAAGTTGTAACCTAGACGGAATCATGCAGTGACAATGATAGGTCATTGGACAAGTGAAGAAGATTGGATAGTGAAGAATCCATGAGGGAGTAGTTGGGGTGAGGAAGTGATAGAATATATGCCTTCACTTAACAAGTAATGGACCAGGTCCCTTACTACACTAATGAATGAAACCAGAAAGTTAAATGCAGTAAAATCAACACGATGATTTTACGTGGAAACCTCCTTGCTTAAGGGAGTAAAACCACGACCTGTCACACAGGATTTTCAATCGTTTTCACGAATCTTCAAAAGCAAAAGTAAAACACGATTACAACAAATGTGAGAAGAAGTTTTTAATCTCACGTTTAAGCAATAGTCTCTATTGCTTAATAAGCCTAAGTAGAAAACAATCTACCCACTAAGATATCCCACCTGGACAACCTAGACTTTTGACACCACCCACTGATTCCTTTATAGATTCAGGAATAGTTTACAGTTTAAGAACAAGAGAATGTATTCCTAAACAACTACACGAAAAGCTCCAGAGATTACTGTTGTTCTTGGAATAATTCTGCCTTTGTTTTCTAGCAGCCTTTGCAAATGTTCTTGAAGAGTTTTATCTCAAGTTGCAAAAACTACACAAGATGTTTAGGAAAGTGCCTTTTATATGGACAAGTCACTTTCCTTAAACTCTTTGCCATTGGTTGGAGAAATCTTACTTTCTGACGCCATCGGGAAGTGTGCACCTACTTTCTGTACCGTCTCCAGCTGGCAGTCAACTGGCTCGTCACCATAAGAGCCTGGTACCTCTACTAGGTCCCTGGGTTTGTTTCATCTGCAACACTCAAGTAAGAAACCTGGTACCTTTACAAGGTCCCTAAGTTTGTCAAATCATCAAAACTACAAGTAACATTTTCCCCCTTTTTGATGATGACAAACAATGATCTTCTCCAACTCTGTTCCCCTTTCTATATTCCCCCTCACTGTATATTCCCCCTCACTGTATTCCCCACATGAATAATCATTTAGCTACTTACAGTTTTACTTCCCCCTTTTGGCATCATAAAAAAGATATGCAGTAAACCAATGATGTCAACAGAAATACTGAACAATATCAAAGCTAAAGAGCAATCAATCAGTAAGGGAAAAGCAGTCACAAAAGAAGATAATCAGAACAACGAAGGAATAAGTTAACCAGCATGCCATCATAACATTAATACATTAAAACCAAACTGAATATCCATCAACACAATGATAAGCCACACAAAAAAAAAACACAGGGAATGATTGTTTAACAGGCTAGGAAGAGGGGGGAGGATGAGGCAGGGACTGGATGACAAGAGTGAGTCGTGCATTGGCAGCATCATTATCTTTGATAGCCTTTTCTTGCAGGGCAGTGATCTTCGCCTTCAACTCAGCATTCTCTCTCTCCAGAGCTTGTACCACTGAAGAACCAGGTCCCTCACTCTGTGCAGTAAGCAGTTCTGCTTTGAGTATAGCAATCTCAGCCTCTTTACCACTCAATCGCACAGTGAGCTCCTCAACCTCGTGCTTAAGCTGATCCTGATCTTCAATAAGTTGAGCCATCTTGCTCTTTGGATAGCCTCTTCCTTCAATGCACTCGCACTCAACCAAGGTACTCTCGGAGATAGTCTGTTTAACCGTCCCCATCCTTCCAGCACTGAGAGGAATATGAAAATGTTTGAATACCTCTGTGAGGAAGTATCCATAGCCCATTCCATGCACACCTTTTTTCTCTCAATGACTGTTTTGTGGATATGCTCAAGCATTAGGCCTGGGAGGTTCAGGGATTCAAAGTTGCACAACATCTCCATTACAAACAAGTCAGCAGCAGTTGCTACTGTCCTCTTTTCAGTGCGAGGAAGGAGAACTTTGTTGACAAACTCAAAGACCAACTGGTACTCACTCTTCATGATTTTCTTATAAATCCCAGCAACCTTGGTTGTGGGTGTCTTTGAAATCACAGAAGCAAACTCAGAAGAGCAAGTTTTGCCCAGTACAGACCGGGTCCCCTCTATTGGCACCCTGAGAATTTTGCCCAACACATCCTCATCTAAAAATACAGCAATATCATTTACCCGAGTGAGGAGACTCCCATCTTCCCTGAATTGAACATTATAGTAAAACTCACGTACTTCTTCTTCATGGAGGATGGGGGATTTTCTGTTGAACAGGTGCAGCCAAGATTGGATCTCTACCATATCATGAAGAGAATCCATGCCATGAAGAGTTATGATTCCCATATCAAAAACTCTTCCTGCCAAGACTGCTTGGTTTCTCAGGCTGTCAACAACTTCCTGCATGTTGACACTTTCATCTTTCCTGGCTTGGGAACCAGGTCCCTATGACCGCTTCCACTTTCCCTCAGATCTCTTCCCTTTTGTCTTTATGGTCTCAACCCTTTTTGCAACCTTTCCCTTTTTCTTTTCAGAACTTTTCTTCTTAGTTTTCTTTTCCTCTTCCCCACCAGACAACTCAACCACATTTATCTCAGGTATTTTAAAATTTGATACCTTGAAGGTTCTTGCACTTCTAACTGCAGCAGTAGAACGTGCATTTGCCTTCAAGGCATCAGCCATCAACTTTTGTGCGGCAGACCTAGTAGTAGGTCGTCTCCTAAGTGGCTCCTCTACAACCTGTTCCTTTCCTTTTCTAGATATCTCCTTTTCTTGTCTCTCAACCTTCCATCTTAAGGGCTCGTCCTCGCTTCCAGAGTCAGAGGAAGAAGATGAGTACCTGCCTATATCAGGGGTTTTATCAAAAATAGGTTGGGTTGTTCTTACCTCGTCCCTTTCCAAGACATCCGTTTGCTCCGCCATGGCTTCTTCCCGCATTCTAGCCAAGCTTTCGATCACTAATTCTTCGCTCGCTGACAATATGTTGGACTCAGAAGCTTTATGTTTGGGTAGATCTCCTTCAAAGAGATTGTCTGGCAACATGTCTTGAAACAGACCAGGTCCGGTAGGCACGACTGAACTGTTTAGATCTATGGTATAGAAGGGATTATTAGGAATGTCTTGTTGAGAACTGGAAGAGGGATTGAGTCCAGCCTGTGTAGTAGTTGGAGAGTAGAAGGCAAGAGGCTCTATTTCACTAAGAGCATCTAACATCTGTTTGGAGGAGGATGAAGGAGAAGACATGTTTTTCACATGAGGAGATGGTTTCTTTGAACAGTGAAGAGAAGAAGAAGAAAACAAATTTTGCCTTTTGAGCTTTTGCTAAAACCCTTCGTGAACAGGAAGAAGTTAATAGATAGATGAGGATTTCAAAAAGAAGTAAATGGGTTTTTAAAAGGCGTGAAAAGGTGCCAGGTCCGTGATTGGATGTGTCGTTTGGNGAGAAACGATGGAACAAACGGTCAGAGTAACCGATGACTGACAAGTGGCATTATCAACGGTCATATTTTTCAGTTTCAATTTAATGTATAAATGCTAACCTGAACAGGCACCAGGTACCATAGCACAGTTAAAGCTCATTCCTCAGTTGTTCAAGTTGCTTCCCTTGCTAAGCAGGTCCTTGCTGAGAGTATACCTACAAAAGGTACAAAAAGAATCTTGTTCAGATATTTAAATGTTTACACAAAGGATACCTGCACTGCAATTTTAGTCATCAAGGGAGTTCAACTTTTGAAAGCTAAGAACATCACTTAGAGATTAACATGCCCAACTTCAACCGATTTCTCTCAAATTGATCCTTGCTGAGAGCCTTGGTGAAGATGTCTGCAATTTGTTCCTCCGTTGGACAATATGTGAGCATAATATTTCCCTTCTCAACATTATCTCTCAAAAAGTGATGTCTAACATCAATATGCTTTGTTCTCTTATGATGGACTGGATTCTTTCCCATACTAACAACACTAGTATTATCACACATAAGAGGAATTGCTTTGATGTGAATCCCAAAATCTTCCAAGTGTTTCCTGATCCACAGCAACTGAGAACAGCAGGCTGCAACAACTACATATTCAGCTTCAGCAGTTGAAAGAGCCACAGAGTTCTGCTTCTTGGTACCCCAGGAGATNTTTCTAGGATCAAATTTTTCAGATCATCCTTTCCATTGTTCAGCACAAAAATCTACACCCAAGATGTACCCCTTCTTTCCATCACCAAAAGAGACACCTCCTCCCTGAAGTGTCTTGAGTGANCGAAATAAGTCATTCCAGAGGTACTCTTCCTGTCAACTTGATACCCAGCAAAATCAGCATCTGCAAAACCAACCAGGTCAAAAGTGTCACCTGCTGGATAGAAGAGAACCAGGTCCCCTGTCTTCTTCAAGTATCTGAGAATACGTTTTGCAGCCTTCAAGTGTGAATCACGAGGACATGCTTGAAATCTGGCACACATTCAAACACTATAAACAATGTCAAGCCTTCTAGCAGTCAGATACAACAAGGATCCAATGATTCCCCTGTACATTGTTTGATTCACAAGAGGATCAGATTCCTCTACTACAAGCTTGGAATTTGTTCCTATAGGAGTATCAATAGGTTTAGAATCAAACATATTGAATTTCTTCAACAACTCCTTAATGTACTTCTCCTGACAAATTGAAATACCATTTGATGATTGCTTGATTTGCAGGCCCAGGAAGAATGTTAATTTACCCATCATGCTCATTTCAAACTCCTTTCCCATTAATGATGAGAATTCTTCACACAAATGTTCTCAAGTAGCTCCAAAAATTATGTCATCCACATAAACTTGAATGATAAGCAATTCTTGTTCTCTTTTTAATAAAAACAAAGTATTGTCTATCTTGCCTCTTTTGAAACCATTCTTCAGCAGGAACTTTGACAGCCTTTCATACCATGCTCTTGGAGCCTGCTTCAGACCATACAGTGCCTTATTCAATCTAAACACATGATCTGGTAGCTCTGCATCTTCAAATCCAGAAGGTTGCTTGACAAACACTTCCTCTTTGAGATCTCCATTCAGAAATGCACTCTTTACATCCATTTGATACAACTTGAACCCCATGAATGCAGCAAAAGCTATTAAAATTCTAATAGCTTCCATTCTGGCAACAGGTGCAAAAGTCTCATCATACTCTATCCCCTCTTCTTGATTGTATCCTTGCACCACCAACCTGGATTTATTTCTAGTAATCACTCCATTTTCATCAAGCTTGTTTCTGAAAACCCATCTAGTTCCTATTACTGTTCTGCCTTCAGGTCGAGGAACCAGGTACCATACCTTGCTTCTTTCAAACTGATGAAGTTCTTCTTGCATAGAATTGATCCAGTCTGCATCACCTAATGCTTCTTTTACATTCTTGGGCTCAATAGATGATACGAATGCTGGGAATGCAGCTAGATTTCTTGTTTTAGATCTAGTATGAATTCCAGAATTCAAAGGAGAAATAAGATTATCAAGAGGATGTGATGAACTATGCTTCCATCCTGATCTTGGAGCAGACTGATTAAGCTGATCAGCATGTTCTTCTTCATCAACAATGACATCATTTTCAGGAGAATCTGATGTGCTCTGGCTGGAATTTTGAGTAGTACCAGGTACCTTATCATCCTTTTCAACCTCAACAGCCTCTTCAGGTAGACTATGATTCTGATCATCACAATCATTTTTCAGTTGTTGATCAGCATCAGCTTCACCTCCTTCAGTCTTCTTCGATTTGAACAGTTTCATCACATCATCATCATCATTTGATCCATCATTCTTCAAGCTTCCATCTTCATCAAAAACAACATGAATGCTTTCTTCAATGCATTGAGTTCGTTTGTTGAATATTCTATAAGCTTTGCTGGATGAAGAGTATCCAACGAACACTCCTTCATCACTCCTAGGATCAAATTTTCCCAGATCATCCTTTCCATTATTCAGCACAAAACATCTGCATCCAAATGCTCTAAGCTAGCTCGGCATAGGCTTTCTGTTGTTGAGCAGTTCATAGGGGGTTTTATTTAAAACAGCTCTTATCAGACACCTGTTGGTAACATGACATGCTGTGTTAACAGCTTCAGCCCAGAAATTTTGAGGAAGATTTGATTCAATTATCATAGTTCTGGCAATGTTCACCAAGGTTCTATTTTTCCTTTCCACTACTCCATTTTGTTGAGGAGTTCTTGGAGCAGAAAAATTATGACTCGTACCATTCTCCATGCAGAATTTATCCAGTGTTGAGTTCTCAAACTCAGTACCACGATCAGATCGAATGCTGCAAATGACTTGATTCAATTTGGTTTGAATCATTTTGAAAAATACCACCAACTCTTCAGTTGTGTCTGCCTTTGATCTCAAGAATCTTGTCCAAGTGTATCTCGAGTAATCATCAACAATCACCAAAATGTACTTCTTTCCATTTCTGCTTTGAACTTTCAAGGGTCCACACAAGTCCATATGAAGCAGCTCTAGTGTTCTTGATGATGTTACTTGCTTTTTGGGCTTAAAGGATGATCTGATTTGTTTTCCTTTAACACAGGCTTCACAGATTTTATTTTCAGCAAACTTCAGCTTGGGCAGACCTCGGATCAGGTCCTTAGAAATCAGTTTGTTCAATAAAGATGAGATGCCAAAGATCAGCATTCTCATTCTGAGCACTAAGACATGTTAGGTCATCTCCATGAGACGTTTCTAAGTTGGCCACATACATATTTTTACTTCTGTGTGCAGTGAGAATTACTTTGTTTGTAGTTAGACTCACCACAGTGCATTTCTCAGAAGTAAATTTGACTTCATTTCCTTTGTCACAGATTTGAGACACACTCAATAAGCTGTACTTCAATCCATCCACATGATATACATTGTCAATTGAATCTTCAAGAGATCTTCCTACTTTGCCAACTCCCAAAATGTACCCCTTCTTTCCATCACCAAAAGAGACACCTCCTCCTTGAAGTGTCTTGAGTGAGAGGAACTTTTTTACATCACCAGTCATATGCTTAGAGCATCCACTGTCCATATACCAGCACTGACTGTTGCTCCTCTCACTCACCTGCACCAAGAATCAATTGTTTAGCTTGGGAGCCCATTTCAATTTGAGTTCCCAGAAGGCAGACAAAGGAGTGATTAGATTGTATTTAGTCTAATAGGGTAGATTTTGAAGCTTTCTAACAAAGGACATGGGAGCAGGGACAGATCTTTTCTTTGAAAATCTGTGAGTTGAAACATGCTTTGGAGGACCAGGTCTCTCTTTTGGTAAATTTTGCCTTTCAACATAATTAGAGAGCCTTTCATGGGAGTTTCTCCAGCTAGCACACTCACCCTTCAAATGTCCATTCTTACCACAATGTAGACATAGCAGATTGTCAGACACAAACACATACTTACTGTGAGGATTATAAGGAGGAGTGATGTTCAAACATCCTAGTCCTTTCTTATTGAAATTACTCTGAGTTGTTGCATTTGACAGTAACTTTGAGGATTTTGTCCACTTAAGGGATTTTTCAAGTTCTTCCTTAAGTTTGACAATATCCTGTTCTAACTTGTTACTCTTTTCCAGTGACAGACCAAGATTTTTCTCAGAATTTTTCAATTTTTCTTGAATTTCAGCTTGTAACCATTTGACATTCCATTCAGCTTTTCAGCTTCTTCAGTAATCTGATTTAACTGGTTCTTAAGTTCAGAGTTGTTTGACTCTAGAGACACCATTTTTGACATTTTCTCTTCAAGTTTAACTTTGTTTTCAGTTAAACTGTCAAGTTCAGCATTCATTGTGTCTCTTTCAGATGTTAACTCTATCACAGAATCAATCATGACTTTTGCCAATGTCCTCAATTTTTTAAGAGAATATTTATCCAAGTCATTTTTCATATCAAGAAGAGTTACCTGGTTGTCCTCTTCTTCATTCTCTGTATGAGCCATGAGAGCAAACATTTCATTGAACACGGTTTCCTCCTCATGTACAGCCACCATAGACACATCTTTTGATTCATCAGGGTCTTCTGAATCACTTGAAGAATCACCCCATGCAGCAAGAGCCTTTTTGACCACCAAATCTGCAGCAGCTTTTCTATCTCTCTTACTGAGTACTAGGTCCCTTCTATTTTCTTTGTCACTTCTTGGTTTATGATGTTCCTTGTTTTCATTCTTGAGCAAAGGACACTCTCTGATGAAGTGCCCAGCTTTTCCACACTTGTAGCATGTATCACCTTGAGTTGCATTTCGAGTACCATTTGTTCCTCTTTTATAAACCTTGTTTTTCCTCACAATTTTTTGGAATCTGCTGATGAGATATGCCATATCATCATCACTGGAATCTTCATCTGACTTGTATTTCAGCATCAATGACTTGTCCTTCTTGGCTTCCTTCTTTAATGAATCATAATTTCGCATCATCTCATGTGTCTTCAGATTTCCAATCAAAGCATCCATAGTCAGCACCTTCAAATCTTTGGCTTCTGTGATGGCATCAACTTTGCTTTCCCAGGATTTTGGAAGAATTCGAAGTACTTTCCTGACTTGTTTACTCATGCTTATAGGTTCACCAAGACTTCGCAGCTCATTTGTAATGAAGACAGTTTAGTGAACATGTCATGGATTGTTTCTCCTTCCTTCATTTTGAAGTTCTCATATTGGGAGGTAAGCATGTCAATCTTTGATTCTTTGACTTGTTCAGTTCCTTCATGAGCAGTCTTCAAGCAGTCCCAAATTTCCTTAGCAGATTCACAGGCTGACACCCTGTTAAACTCATCAGGTCCTATTCCACAAACAAGAAGAGTTTTAGCTTTGTAACCCTTTTCAATCTTTTTTCTATCAGCTTCGTCGTATTTCTGTCTAGGCTTTGGAACAAGATTAGTTTTCTCTCCATCCTTCTCTTCCATCATCGGAATAAACGGTCCATCCAGTACAATATCCCATAACTCGCTGTCTTCAGCCATGAGGTAATCGTGCATTCTAACTTTCCACCAACTGTAGAAATGTCCATTGAAACGGGGAGGTCTTGTTGACGACTGGCCTTCTTCGAGGTTAAGTGGAGCAGCCATTCTTGAGCAAATATCACTTCCTTGGTGCTAACCAAATAGATAGTGTCTGCTCTAATACCATTTGATAGAATATATGCCTTCACTTAACAAGTAATGGACCAGGTCCCTTACTACACTAATGAATGAAACCAGAAAGTTAAATGCAGTAAAATTAACACGATGATTTTACGTGGAAACCTCCTTGCTAAGGGGGGTAAAACCACGACCTGTCACACAGGATTTTCAATCATTTTCACTAATCTTCAAAAGCAAAAGTAAAACACGATTACAACAAATGTGAGAAGAAGTTTTTAATCTCACGTTTAAGCAATAGTCTCTATTGCTTAATAAGCCTAAGTAGAAAACAATCTACCCACTAAGCTATCCCACCTGGACAACCTAGACTTTTGACACCACCCACTGATTCCTTTATAGATTCAGGAATAGTTTACAGTTTAAGAACAAGAGAATGTATTCCTAAACAACTACACAAAAAGCTCCAGAGATTACTGTTGTTCTTGGAATAATTCTGCCTTTTTTTGCTAGCAGCCTTTGCAAATGTTCTTGAAGAGTTTTATCTCAAGTTGCAAAAACTACACAAGATGTTTAGGGAAGTGCCTTTTATATGGACAAGTCACTTTCCTTAAACTCTTTGCCATTGGTTGGAGAAGTCTTACTTTCTGACGGCATCGGGAAGTGTGCACCTACTTTCTGTACCGTCTCCAGCTGGCAGTCAACTGGCTCGTCACCATGAGAGCCTGGTACCTCTACTAGGTCCCTGGGTTTGTTTCATCTGCAACACTCAAGTAAGAAACCTGGTACCTTTACAAGGTCCCTAAGTTTGTCAAATCATCAAAACTACAAGTAACAGGAAGAATGTATGAGAATTGCTGGAGATGTTGGAGTTCATGGTGGCCATTATATTGTGGCATTGCAAAGCTTGCTTCTTTCCCAATATGTTTGAATTTCTGTTACAAAAAACAGTACAAGAGTTGCCAAGGCTTTAGTTTGTATTTCGTGATTCTAGAATAAATTAATCAACTTTATTTACTCATAAAAATTGGAGAAACTCATTTCTGTATTTACTCATTACACTTGTAATTCTTCCATCCATCGCTTTTTGCAACTGAGGAGGTGTCATGCTATATTTTCGACCATACCCAGGTAGTGGATATGTCTTGTACCGCTTGAGGTCATTTTAAAAAACTACTGCTTTGAATCGCTTGACGAATCGTTTCTCAAATAACATTATTTATTAATAAATATATAATTTAAATATTGAGTATTATTTGTAAGAAAAAAAATAGACTTTTTGTATAAAAGGATTGAATTGTAGAATACTATGCCTTAAGAAAGACTAAACAAATCGACTATAATACACTTCATTCAAAAAGTAAATTATAATTGAAGGCCTCATTGAATTTGGGTCACTGCCTTCCAAAGAGACGTGTTGGGTTGTTACCTCGTTCAAAGTCACATGTTATATTCAAATTGGATCGTCTGCCTTTCAAAGAAACATGATGGGTTGTCACATCACTTCAAGTGGCATATTAAGTTCAAGATTGGGTTGTCATCTCCATTCAAATGACACGTTAAGCTTAGGATTAGGTCGTTTGACTTTCAAAGGACACATTGGATTGTCACCTCCATTCAAGTGTCACATTAAGTTCAAATTGAATCGTCCGCCTTTCAAAAAGACACGTTGGATTGTCACCTCGTTCAAAGTGACATATTAAGTTCGAAATTGGGTCTTCTGCCCCTTTTAAAGAGACATGTTGGGTTGTCACCTCGTTCAAGATTACATGTTAAGTTCAAGTCGGATCGTCTGTCTTTCAATAGACACGTTGGGTTGTCACGTCCCTTCAAGTGACTTGTTAAGTTCAAATTGAGTCATCTTCTTTTCAATAGACACGTTGGGTTGTCACCTCCCTTCAAGTGACATATTATCTTCAAGTTAGGTCGTCTGCGTTTATAGAGACCTGTAGGTTGTTACCTCTCTCTAAGTGACACGTTAAACTTTTAAGTTGATTGTCCGCCTTCAAAGAGGCGCGTTGGGTTGTCACATAGTTCAAAGTGACATGTTATATTAAATTATTTAATTGATATTGTTGTTTTGTTTCCATATATTATATAAGCGCAATCTTGCTTTGATAAAATTATTTTTGAGTCAATGGTCTATTGGAAACATTGTCTCTAACCACAAGGTAGGGTAAGGTCCGTGTACACCTTACTTTTTCTAGACCTTACTTGTGAGATTACGCTAGATATTCTGTCATAGATTGACTCTCATGAAATATAAAGTTACAAATATTTTGAGACAGTTTGGAGCAACACTTCATAATCAAGATTCTTCCCAACTTGCAAAAAGGAAACTACCTAGCAAGTACACTTCATAAGTTAAATAACCTACTTCATTCATATATAGCTTGCAAAATAAGAGGAAAATAAAGTTTGGCTTGTAAGTGAATGTAGCTTCTTGATAATTAACTTACATATGGAATTGAAAGGGCTAAAGATGAAAACTTTATCTAACCACTATTAGTTTACTCAATCTCCATTTCAGCAATACCAATTGATTAATTGGAAATTAAATTGAAGAAGAAAGTTTATTGAGAGAGAGAAGAAGGAAGTTTCTATAAAGCAAGTAATGAATGAATTACAATCTAAAATATCTAGCTAATGTGTATTTATAATGACTGTTGTAACTAACTCTGACAGCTCATCAACTAACTAACTTTGACAGCTCTTCAACTGATCAACTAAAAATCTAACTAACCACTCTTACTGAGTCGATTTAAGGGACATTAATACACTTTGACAATTCCTCAACACCCCCCCCCCCCCCCGCAAGCTAGGGACTACAAACAAGTTAAGCATCCCTAGCTTGGACACCAAATATAAGTGCTAAAAATTGGTAAGCCCTTTAGTCAAAATATTTGCCTGCTGCTCAGTTGTAGACAAATAAACAGTTTCAATGAGACCTTGTAGGATTTTCTCGCGAATGAAATCAAAATCGAGGAAGTGTTAGAGTTATCCCAGTTCTGTAAACAGACCAATAATCCAAACAATCTCAGCCACTGTGGAAGCTATACTTCTATACTCTGCTTCTGCAGAGCTTCTGGATATGGTAGGCTGTTTCTTTACTTTCCAAGAAATCAGAGAATCACCAAACTTCACCAAATAACCAGTAACTGATCTCCTAGTAGTAGGGCATGATGCCCAATCGGCATCGCAGAATGCTTGCAAATTTGAAGATGCTTTTGCTGAAAGAAAAATCCCAAGACCAGGGGAGTGTTTAATATATCTAACCACTCTTATAGCTGCTTGCATATGGGATTGCTTTGGCTGATGCATAACTGACTTCAATTTTGTACTGCAAATGAAATATCTGGTCGTGTGACTATCAAATACAATAGTCTTCCAACTAACCTCTGGTATATACCTGGATCAATAAGAAGCACATCAGTACTTGACCCAACATGCTCATCAAATTCTACTGAGGTAAGCTTGTGATTCAATTCAACAATAGATCCACAAATTGTGAACCAGACAGACCTAAGTCTGAAATGAGTTCTAAGAAGTACTTTGTCTGATGCATCACAATACCCTCTTTGTTTCTAACAAACTCAATTCCAAGGAAAATTCTAAGCTCCCCTAGATCCTTTATTTTGAATCTGGAATGAAGCATCAACTTTGTGTCTTGAATCAATTGAATATCAGTCCCTGTGATAAGTAAATCATCTACATACACCAACACAATCACCATATTATTCTCACCCTTCTGAGCAAATAAAGAATAGTCTAGGTGACTTTGAGTAAAACCAAACTCCACAAGAGCAGATGACAACTTAATGTTCCATTGTCTAGAAGCCTGCTTAAGTCCATAGAGTGACTTAAGCAACTTACACACTTTGGTTGAATTCTCATGCTTGTCAAAATCTTGTGGAAGTGTCATATACACTTCTTCATTGAGATCACCTTGTAAGAAAGAATTATACACATCCATTTGATGTATTATCCAGCCTTTTGCAGCAGCTAATGCTATGACAGACCTTACTGTAACCATTTTGACCACTGGTGAGAATGTTTCTTGATAATCTAACACTTCTTTTTGGTTATATCCTTTAGCAACAAGCCTAGCCTTAAATCTCTCCACTTCTCCAGAAGCTTGATACTTGATCTTATAGACCCACCTGCAGCCTATAGCTCTTTTCCCAGGAGGCAAAGTCACCACAGTCCATGTCTTATTATCCTCCAAAGCTTTAATTTCTAGCTCCATTGCTTCCATCAAATTAGGATGTTTAGCAGCTTCATGATATGTCTGAGGCTCAATCTCAGCTGAGAACTGACGAAGATAACTTTGATACCTCTTAGAAAGTTGTTCATAACTGATGACATCTGATAGGGGATACAAACAAGAATTAGCAACATTTTTATATTTTAGAGACTAGACAAAATCTTTGAGCCACAGAGGTGGTTTTGTTGATCTTCCAGATTTTCTTGATGGTTCTATAGGACACGGTAGAGACGAATTAATATCCTCAGGTTCAGACCTTGTTAGAGTATTAATTGGTGATTTGTGAGAACATTCAACTGGCTCAAAATCACAATCAGTGGAGATAGATGCTTCTACTGTGACAGGTACTTCTACTGCAACAATCTCAGGTCTATCCTCTTGATCAGATGTTAATTCATCCTGCAACACAAACATATCAAAAGAGGGAGGAATGAACTCCTTGGTAGAAACAGGTGATTGAAAAGGAAAAATCCTTTCATGGAAGATCACATCTCTGCTAACTATGATATTTCTCTCTTGAGGATCATATAACTTGTATCCTTTTTTGTGTTACTGCATATCCAAGAAGTATTGTTTTCAAGGCTCTAGGTGAAAACTTATCTCCTTTAGGTAGCACTGTAGCATAGCATAGGCACCCTATTACTCTCAAATATCTCAATAGAGGCGTCTTCCCATAAAACATTTCATAGGGAGATTTCTGATTCAACACAACAGAAGGAACTCTATTAATGATATGTACATCAGTCTCAACACAATGCCCCAAAAAATCTGATTGGCAAATGACCTTGGGATCTAATTGCTCTGGCTGTCTCTAAAATGTGTCTATGTCTCCTTTCCACAACACCATTTTTCTCTGGTGTATAAGGACAAGAATTTTGATGTACAATCCCAAAATTCTTTAACAATGTACTACAACTATGATTATAAAACTCAGATCCATTATCTAATCTTACACTCTTAATCTTCTTTCAAAACTGAGTTGATACCATCAATAAAATCTTTCAATATAGTAATGACATCAGATTTCAAATGCATGAAGTAAATCCAAGTCCACCTTGTATGTTCATCAACCAAAGTAAGAAAAAATCTCATTCCATCATATGTAGGTACCTTATAAGGCCCCCATACATCCATATGTAACAAGTCGAATGAACATGCTGCTCTACTTGTACTAACTGGAAATGATAGTCTTATCTGTCTAGCCATAGGACAAATATTACAATGATTTAATGTTGAATCACAACTAATACTAATACTAGTTATTTTCTTCAAAACATTCAAAGGCACATGCCCTATCCTTTGATGCCAAAGCTCAATGTTAGGACTTTCTCTTACTGTCAGAGACTGTGTGACTCCTCCTGTACCACCTCTTCTATGTGAATCAAGTACATACAATCCATCTTCCTCTCTACCAATCTTCTTCACCTTCCCAGTGAGAAGATCCTGAAACAAACAAAATTCAGGAAAGAATAGTGCACAACAGTTTAGTTCTCTAGTCATTTTAGAAACTGACAATAAATTGAACTTAAACTCTGGAACACACAACATATTCTTAATTAAAGCACATCCTGATAGCTGATAACCCCCTACTTGTGACACTGCATCTGAATCACCATTAGGAAGCTGAATAGTCCCAATATTTCCTATTGATGAACCATGTTTCAATAAATTGTGGTTACCAATCATATGATTAGTAGCCCCTGTATCTACAATCCATTTAGGTTTATCTAATGTTGTGTGTAAAACAAGAGCATTTACCTGCCAGATTAGCACTTGATTCACTTATAGTGGTCTTGTTAATCATTCCAATGAGCTGATTGTATTGTTTAGGAGTAAAAATTGATTGTTGAGGTGGTTGAATTCCTGTGTTGTTCTTATTCAAAGAAGCCTGATAATGTTGGTGTGAATGTTTACCATGAGGAGCAGGTGGAAGTTGTTGATCCATTCCCCCTTGAACCAACATAGCTTTCTTCTTTGCTTTGAAATCTACAGGGTATCCTATCAATTTATAACATTTCTCCTTGATGTGTCCTTTCATATTACAGTAATCACATGTCAACAGCTTGAAGCATTCTCTAGAATGGACCTTCATATTGCAAAAATCACAATCCTTTTCTGTATCCTTGAGGTGGCCTATGTCCACCTCCACATCCTCCCTGAGTGAATAGCGCTGTGGGTTCTAGAGCATCACCTCCACCATAACTGCCACTTGCAATGTGTTTCTGGCTTTCATCTTGTATGATCATAGCATATACTTGATTGAGTGTTGGTGTCGGAATCATCATCAAAATATGACTTCTAGGAAGTATCTATCCATCATTTAATCCCATTAAAAATTGTAATAACCTTTGTTTCTCCTGCTATCTCACATATGTCTTCGATTTATCACAGTGACAAAGGGGAGGACCAACAATGGGATCGTATTCATCCCACAAATCTTTCAATTTAGAGAAATAGGCAGAAACAAACATTACTCCCTGTGTCAAAGTAACTATCTCTTTATGCAATTGAAAAACTCTTGACATACTAATTTCATGAAATTCTCTTTCAAATCCTTCCAAATCAAACATGCATCAGATTTGAACAAAATTCCATTCAGTAAGGATTTACTAACATTACCAGTTATCCATGATACGACCAAGACATTGCATCTCTCCCACTGCATGTCCAGATTTGCTTCAAAATCTTCTTTCAGGAAACTGCCATTGATAAATCCGAGTTTGTTACGAGTTAATAAAGCTAATCGCATAGCTCTGCTCCACAATGAATAATTCTCTGTGCCTACAAGTTGAATTCCAATATGTACTGCTCCTGGTACATCTCCAGATGATAAATGAAGTGGATGATTATGATATGTAATCTTCATCCCTGAGAATGATGAATTTGAAACCACAACTTCAGCTGGTGTGTTCACCATTGATAAACTTAAAGCTAGATTTCTCGATCTTCTTCAATATGTGAGAAAAATCCCTAAATCCAGTCAGTTACACGAAGTCTCTTGCTCTGATACCATAAAAACTTTATCTAAACACTATTAGTTTACTCAATCTCCATTTCAGCAATACCAATTCGTTAACAGGAATTGAAATTGAAGACGAAAGTTCATTGAGAGAGAGAAGAAGGAAGTTTCTACAAAGCAAGTAATGAATGAATTACAATTTAAAATATCTAGCTAATGTGTATTTATAATGACTGCTGTAACTAACTCTGACAGCTCATCAACTAACTAAATGACTAACTCTGACAGCTCATCAACTAACTAACTTTGACAGCTCATCAACTAATCAACTAAAAATCTAACTAACCACTCTTACTAAGTTGATTTAAGGGACATTAATACACTTTGACAATTCCTCAACAAAAGAGATGAACCATCAAACCATAATGGCCTGTGCCTTGGAAATTCTGAGGCCCAAATGCTATAATCTGCATGATCCATGTTAGAATAAAGCCCAAATCCCATGTGATTGAGGCCCAGGCTGCAATCACATTTATATGCAAACGTTTGCCCATCGCCCTGATAAGGGGCATATTTTTTACAAACTTGTGACACTTCTGAACTCGAGCTACAACCATCGAACCTTGATCTTGTATTATCGTAACGGCCATGAAGACTGGGTCCAAAATCGAAATCTAAATTAGGACCAATACCTAGATTTGTCATCATTTTCTTTGGAATGGCCATTTCACATGTCAAATTGTGTCCATCAACACACTTGTTATTGCTGCTCTCGCACCTACAAGTGTCCTGTACACGAAAAACGCGTAGCCTCTTGATTTTCCTGTTTCCTTATTGAAACCAAATGGACCCTTTGTTGGGCTTTGTGGAGGCTTGTGAGCCGGCCCGACCCATTACTGAAACCCTAGGTTAACTATTTGGTTTTCCTATAAATATGATCCTTGTATTTGTAATTCGAAAATAGCAGCACAAGTGAAATAAAAATCCTCCTGTTACAGTCGTGGAGTAGGGAAACCGAACCACGTTAAATTCTTGTGTGTCCCGTTTGTGTTCCGTTTCTCTTTTCTCTAGATTATTTGTGTGTGTTGTGTGTTTAATTCCCAACAATTGGTATCAGAGCGAGGTTTCAACAACATTGTAACACAAACTGTGAGAAATTGTCACCTAGGGTTCTTGTGTGAAGAACTGTGTGCAGGGAGGAGTAGCCGCCGTTACCGTGTGGGTAACCTCAAGCAGCAGCCGGCTAGGAGAACCGCGCAGGGTGCGAACAGCCGTCGTCCGTGTGCTGTCCGTCGCGCCGTTCCGTTGGCCGCCGCGTCGAGGAGCCTCAGATCCAGCCGCGAGCGTCCAGATCGTGAGCATCGTCCAAATCGCCGCCCGCTGTCTGTAGACGCCGTTAAGGGAATTGCCGAAGTCCTTTGAGATGGCAGAAGATGGGAAGTTCCGAATTGAGAAGTTCGATGGTACAGATTTCAGTTGGTGGAAGATGCAGATTGAAGATTTGCTGGTTCAGAAAGATTTGGACGTAGTGTTGGGTGACAAGCAAGGAAAATTGTCTGATGCAGAGTGGGCAGTTTTGGATCGGAAAGCTATGTCAGTTATCCGACTCTCGTTGACCAAGAATGTTGCGTTCAACATTCTTAAGGAGAAGACAGCGAAAGGCATCTTGGAAGCCTTGTCTAACATGTACGAGAAGCCATCTGCAGCAAACAAAATTTTTCTGATTAGAGAGTTGGTGAACACAAAGATGAAGGAAGGCAGTTCAGTTACCGAGCACATCAACTCATTGAATTCGATCTTAGCCAGACTTTTGTCAGTTGGCATTAAGTTCGATGATGAAGTTCAAGCTTTACTACTGTTATCATCATTGCCTGACAGTTGGTCCGGAACGGTTACAGCAGTTGCCAGTTCAGTGGGACCTAATGGATTCACCTTTGAGAAGATTCGTGATCTCGTTCTTGGCGAGGATGTCAGAAGAAGGAGTTCTGGAGAATCATCAGGTGATATGCTAAACGTCGTCAGAGGCAGAGGAAATAACAGAGGTAGTGGGAGCAGGAACCGAAGAAGGAGTCAGTCAAAGGCTCGGGATGGCTCAGGTGTAACATGTTGGAACTGCAAGGAGGTGGGGCATTTCAGGAATCAATGCCAGAAAGACAAACAAGTCAACATTGCAGAAGACAGCGTCAACGAGGATTTGTTTATCTGTTGCGCGGAGAGCAATGTGGATTCCTGGGTCATGGATTCTGGTGCTTCTTTTCACGCTACCCACAGCAGTGAAGCATTGCAGAATCTGGTTATTGGAGACTTTGGAAAGGTAAGGCTTGCAGACGATAGAGCTCTTGATGTTACGGGCATGGGTGACATGGTGCTGAAGACGCCAGTCGGTTTCTGGACCTTGAAGGATGTCAGAGTTGTTCCAAGCTTGACGAAAAGTTTGATTTCTGTTAGGCAGTTGGATGAACAGGGACATCATGTGAAGTTCGGAAATGGGCAGTGGAAGGTCGTGAGGGGCAATCTTGTCATGGCTCGTGGAACAAAAAGAGGATCGTTGTATATTGTCGGATTACCGTCTGAGGGAGTGACCGTCCCAGTTCAGAAGAAAAACAAAGTCCGGTTCACAGAATCTCGTGGGCAGAAGAAGGTTGTCTTTGCAAGAAAGAAACCCAGAGCCACAGGTCAGATTCAGGATGAACGAGCAAGGAAAGGTTCAGGAAGACCAGTCAGAGGCGTTTGTGGCAGTGGGAGCACCGGCCGTGCTTCAGCCAAGGCTCCTAGAAGACAGTGGGTCAAGAGAACCAGTATTCCAGCTGTTGATACGTCTCCAGAAAATTTCTTGCTGAGTATGGAGAGTGTTTGTTCTCAGGGAGTTCTAGGATCCGGCAGTTCGTGTCTCAAGTGGGAGCCGGTAGGGACCGAGGACGAGTCAAGGGCAGTTTCAGCCGTGACTGATGTGTTGAAGCTTCGGGGAGCTTCAACGGGCCTTTCAGTTGACTGATGAGAAGGCCGCTGTAGCAGGAGAGAGTTGAAAAAGATTACTAGACATACAAGTGTTCTAAGTGGATGGCAGTTGAAATTCTTCAAGCCTCCAAGTGGGAGATTGTTGGGCTTTGTGGAGGCTTGTGAGCCGGCCCGACCCATTACTGAAACCCTAGGTTAACTATTTGGTTTTCCTATAAATATGATCCTTGTATTTGTAATTCGAAAATAGCAGCACAAGTGAAATAAAAATCCTCCTGTTACAGTCGTGGAGTAGGGAAACCGAACCACGTTAAATTCTTGTGTGTCCCGTTTGTGTTCCGTTTCTCTTTTCTCTAGATTATTTGTGTGTGTTGTGTGTTTAATTCCCAACACCCTTTTGTATAACACCATAAGACGAAAAGTACTCCAACAATTTACTTGGAGACATGTTATGTGACACGTTAGACACGTAAATAGTACGTAAAGACTCGTCCTCTATGTCTCTAATTCTCGATCTAGCAACTTTTGTAATCGTCATTTTACCATCAATACTCTTATATGGATCTTTCAATGCCATTAACATGCTCCTAACATTCTTGAAAATCACAAAGCCATACTCTTTGCTCATACCAAATTTATCTCTAACCACAAACGCGTCTTTGATTTCTCCATAGGCAGAGAAAATTTGACGTAGAGTCTCAGACGTAGTATGAATCCCAAGACTACCAATATAGAGCTTATGACGCGTAAATTCATCGTGGGACGACGTAGTTTTAGTCCCAGAAAGTACATTTTCTAGTACCCCGGGAAGTAAAACAGTGACGCCTTCAACAATTTTATTGATTTGGTCATGAGAAAGAGGTTGACTAATGTTTTGTAAGCTCATTTCTTGCTTATTATTCTTATTCAAATGAAAATTTAGCCATAACTCTATTGTATTATTTAGGAAATGCAAACATTTTAGGAGGAATATTCTTGAAAGTTTTTTGAGTTTTGAAGTGAAAACAAATCCAAAATTTTGACTCATTTTTTGCAAAGTCAAAAAGGAAGTAAGTAGTAATATTGAAGAGAGAAAGATGATGTATTTCTTGGGTCTTACCAAGGTTTATATAGAGGGTTGAATGTCAACATATGTACAATGTTGATTGGATAACTATTATCTGGTAAAAACAATATTTCTTTCCATCATTTTGTAGGTTCAAAATAAATAACTTTTGATATGTTTGGTCGAGTGGGGAAAAATAGATAAAAAAAGGTATATTATTCTAGAACGTTTGGTAAAATTGAATGTCCTGGCCTAACACGATCTAAACATTTAATTTTACTTTTTAAAATCAGATTATACTAAATATGTAATATAATTTGTTTTGTTTGATATTAATCTTTATTTTGAATCATCTAATTACTAGAGTAAAGGATTGTAAAAATTGCACAATATCTTTATACATGATCAAGAATAATATATAATCATGTGCTATGATTTTGAACAAAACAGAAACTTTTTAATGTATAGTCATGCATGTGCTATGGTTTGAGTAAATAGACTTTTTTTAAAAATATATAATCATGCATGTGCTATGATTTTGAGTAAAATAGAAAATTGTAATTATTTTTTTGCCTTTTGAAATTCACAATGCAAGCAATAAGTGAATGCTTACCTTATTAAGATGTAGTAAAATTATATAGGGCATTGCCATCATTATTGCAATCATTAAAATTTTACATTTTAGAAAGAAGGAAACGAACTTTTTCCAAAAAGAAAATAAAAAAATGAGAGGAAGAGGCAAAAAAATGAGAAGAAAACACTTTCCCGTATGAACATGATTTGCTTCAACATTAACGGCCCAACCCAAACCTCAGTACCCTTAAATCTCCTAATTTGAGGGGCTTCATAATTTTCTTTAAGAAACAATGTGTTATAAGTATTTTTTTAAAAAAATAAAAATAAATATTGAGTATTATTAGTAAAAAATTAATAGACTTTTTGTATAAGAGAACAAAATTATTAGAAGCTTTACAATTTAGAACACTATGTCTTAAAGTAGAGGTGGACGTTCGGTATTTGATTTGGGTTTCTCAAATATTGAGTTCTATAATTGATAGGTAAAAGTAGGTACCAAATATCAAAATTTTAAATTTCGATTTGGTAATTCGATAAACGGTAAATTAAACTATTTCTCCAAACAGCAATGTGGAGCCGATTGTATAAACGGTAAATATCGTATTAATGTTATAGCCGCTTGTATTACAAATTTAATACTATTTCTCCAATCGTTTCTATTTTTTTTTATGTGGAGTCACGATATTATAAAAGATCAATAAGTAAGAAAACATCATGGAAAACAAATCGATACAACTAAAAGACATATATTTGGATTTTTTATGCTTATTCTTTAACTTTCTCTTTGAATGTGTACTAATGAGTAATAAATATGTTAATATATGACCTTGATTGAATAAACAATTTGGTATTGCGTAATACCGAATACCAAATGGTACTAATGTCTCATACCAAATCCAAACATGAATACCATAATACTAAAATTTTACTCCCAAATGCCATATCAAATACCGTATTACCGCATACCAAATTACCAAAAAAATTTATTAGATTCGGCAATTTGATTGTCGGTATTTTATGTCCAGCCCTAGTGTTAAGACTAGACAAATCGATCATAACATACTTCATTAAAATAAAGTAAAATTTAAGGCCTCCATTTGAATTTGACTGATATATTTGAGTAATCCCGTGATAACTCCATTCGTCTGGGTCGCTTGACGCTATAAAATAGTGAGAAACTTACATTAATCCCACTAGTTATGAGTTACTTATTTGAAAATACTCTAGTTTGAAATATTATGTATCTTACCATATTTTTGTGCATCCAGATACATTCAGGTACGTACGTCAGATACAATGCATGTACGTATATATATGAGGTCAAATTTATTCTAAATACATTTTATCCCAGTGGATTCACATGTATCTGAGATACATAACAAATAATCTCGCTTACCTTTCTTCATGTATCTGGTATCTCGGATATATTCGAATCACGCTAGATGTAGATACATGAATCTGGGATGCATACGAATCTCGCTCACCTCTCTCTCCGATCTTGCTCACCTTTCTCCCTATTTTGGTGTATCTGATAATAAAAATATATATTTAAGTGTATCTTCCTCAATATATGTTAAAAAACTCTTAATTAGTGGTAACATACATAATATTTTGAAAGCATAGAGAGTAATAGTGAATATGGTAGTGAAGTATGAGCAATTATGTAGCTTTTCCTAATAGATAAGGCATATGCCTCAAAGTTTTACCATAAATAAATTATATGTTAACTTTTTTTATATAGAAAACATTGGTCATTTATGATAAAAAGTATAAAAAAAATTGAAAAAAATTATATTATTTTATTTTTTAACACCATCAAATAGACGAAATCAAGAAAATGGCATTTTGCCTTCTTACACTCTTTCTGCTAATATTTATATTATTTTATTCTTTTAAAAAAATTGTACTTATTTTCTTCAATTTTTTTAAATAAGTTATAGTAGAACTTTGTTAAAAATATGAATCAATAATTGAAAAATATTGAAGAAAGTGAATTATTTTGACATAATTTTATTCTTTTTTTACTTATTTTGTACTCTCCTTTTTTGGGATAATGCACAAGTACCCCCTCTACCTAACCTAGTCTCACAGACACACTTATACTATATTAAGGTCCTATTACCCCCCTGAACTTATTTTATTAATAATTCTACACCTTTTCGACCTACGTGGCACTATCTTGTGGACCCAACGCTGGTTGACCTTTTTTTCAAGCTAGTACCACGTAGGCCGTAAAGGGTAGAAAATTACTTACAAAATAAGTTCAAGGGGGTAATAGGACCTTAGTATAATATAAGTGTGTCTCTGGGATTTCGGGCATATGTTGAGTGGGTACTTATGCATTTTTCCTCCTTTTATAAAAAAAATCTATATGTTAGCTTAACACTCTGTCAAAAATATGAACCATTAGTCAAAAAATGTTAAACAAAATGAATTGCAAATTATTTTCTTAGAACTATTTAAATATTCAAGTATTACAACAAGCATATTAAAGTGTGGACCAACTTATCAACTTCTCGAATCATATTTTATGGTTCTAACACTCCTATCTTTACTTAAAATTTGTCAATTAATTACTTATAGAATCATCTTAGCAATTCATATAATGATTTGTCTTAGTAGAATGATATTTTTCAACATTGAATGGATAAAATCTTACCTAAAACTAATGATTGAAATTTTTTTCCTAACGAAATCATTTATTAAATTTTTTTATTAAGTAATAGTTTACATCTAAAAAGTGTAAGAAAATAAATTTTAAATAAATACGGTAGTTTATTTAGATTTTAGGCCTTTATTTAAAATCTTGTCATAGGCATCCATGTATTGAGTCACCTTTGCATCCATCTAGACCATTTAAAAGTCAAATAATTTATATTTGATTGTGAGTTTGAGTATGAAATCTTCATGTTTTTAATATAGAATTTATATATTTTAAAACTAGGTAAAAATTGTTATAAATCAAAATAATGGACAATTCACAATGATAAATTTGTTGCTATATCATTTTCGTCATGATCAATAATTATAGCTTTAAGCCAACTAGTATCAAACGTAAAACATACCTAGTCGCTTGGTTTTTCCATTGACTAGGTATGTTTTACTCTTGGTACTAGTCATGAAGTACATAGGGATGATAATAGGGCGGTGCGAGACGGGAGCGGGGGCAGGGGCGAGCACGGAGAAGAGCGGATTAAGCTTAACTCACAAAAAAATTTCTTCAAGTAAAGTGACATGAGGTTAAGCAAATGTGAGGCAAAACCAAATGAAACCAAAGAGGGATATGAGAGTCGGAGAGTGTATACTTAGTGAAAATTAATTTGAAATATAATCTCTATAGATGGTAATCTCAAAAATTGAAATGGATAAAAATCATGATTTCGACAAAAGCATGAGTTAAATCTAGTTCGTTTAAGCATACAAATTACTACATATAAAGTAAAGTAATTCTTGTTCAATTTATTGAGAGGTACATTATATTTTGACTAGATTGGGGCTAAACATGAATAGTGATGTGCTTAGTATCGACACCATGGCCTAGTGAGAATGTAGAATTAACAATTGTGCGATTATAAATGATTGAAACCTTGAATTCGCCTAAGAAACCTCGAAAATTGTAGGAACCAAACCCATTTGTTTTGCCACGTTTAGTCCCCGTTGTCCATTCGTTTAGTACAAGTTGGTCAATAACATCCCCTGTTGGCAAGTTTTGGAATTTCTCGTCTGTAAGGCACGTTTGGTAGCAACCTCCTATGCTACGAGCTGTCCAAAGCATGATCCCATTCACACTTGGATGTGAGAATGCCTCTCGCAAAATTTGCTCGAGGAATACAGCTTGTTCTTCCTGTCCATACATATTGCTAACGTCCACTTCCGTGAGCCAAACAGGAAGCTTTAGGGTTGCCAATTTATCTAGAACAGCTCTCATGAAAGCGGGGTTTGGTGCAGAAAAATGACTCTCTAGCCCAATACCAGCCACTTTTACCCCGCCCTTGTTGAGTTCCTTGAACCTATCAATGTAGCTGTCCACATTGGCTTTCGAGTCACAACGTTCAACAATGTTGTATTCGTTGAGAAACAGAGTTGTTAGTGGATCTTCGCGTTGCATACTCTTGAACATATCCAGAGTAGCTTTCGGTCCAAGTTTTTTCTCATAAAAATCAAAGTGGAGTAGTTCATTATTCACATCCCAGTGAAAAAACTCATTTCTATATTTACTCATCACACTTTTAATTCTTCCATTCATCGCTGTTTGTAGTTGAGGAGCCGTCATGTTTTCCAACCAATCTTGTACATACGTAGGGTCATCCCAAAACATGTTATGTCCTCTAACTATAAGTTTGTTTTTTCGAACGAATTTCATCATCTCATCCACTACAGTATAGTTATATTGCCCAGGTAATGGCTCTGTCTTGTACCACTTTAGCTCATTTTCAAAAACTGTTGCTTTGAATCGCTTGAGAAACCATTCCTGAAATAACATTATTCTCTCATTAATATAACAAATTTCTCCAACAAACAAAAAAAAAAAAAAAACAGACCTGATAAGGCAAATTTTCCAGAATGGTTCTCGATATCATCGTTCCAATTGGAAAATCCGTTGAGATTTGGCTTAATTTAACTGCTGCTCCTGGCACCCTTAATCCATTTTTATCAACAACATGTATCGTAACACCGCGCTTCCTTTCCTGGGATACAACTACATAATTACTACTCCTATATAACTTAACTGAGTCAAATAAGTTGTGCTTAGTTCTTTCTCACCCTTTTTATCCCTTCAAATTGATTTAATTTCCATTCTCTCTCGGTGAATGGCTGTAAGGAATAAGAAACAATCTCTATCTCCACAAACTTTTTAGCCCGATCTGAACTCTGCAAAAGTATACACAATTTTTTCGCTTAGAAAATGTAAAGCAAGGTAAAAACCATGACTTTTGATATAAATAAATACCTGAAAATCAATCTCAGAAGAAGTGAAAGTTGAATCCCAAAGGAAACCACCTTTGAGAAAAGACCAACATCCTTTCTTGGCTTTAACACTCCCTATACATTTTGCATATTTATTGTCTGGCTTTACTGTAGCTGTTACTAAAGCAGAATCTACATTTTTCACTCTCACCCAGCCTGTACAAATACCAATTATGTTAAAGACGTTTTTTCTTTGTTTCAATTTATATGAAAGTGTTTGAGAGAAGGTATGAAGCTTAAGAAAAAATAAATCAAGTCATAACATTTGTATGACTATAAACAAATTACCCCCTCTATTCACTTTTAACTGTCCGCAACTAACTCAATATTCCCTATACAAATAATAAATGATTAGTGAATTGACTAATTATGTTGAGGGTAAATAACAATTGTATTTTCTTTCCTTTAATATGTTAAAACTTGACAAATAAAAGTGGACGAAGAAAGAGAGTAAATTGCTCCTGAACAGAGAAGTATAACATTCTTTTGAAATAGACTAAAAAAAAGTACTAAGGGAGTAATATGTTAGCAACAAAAATATAATAAGATCATAAAAACAACAGAACGACAACGACGAGAGTAATAATAATAATAATAATACTGGTCGACATATATATGAAACTTAACTAGAGAAGGAATAAATTGATCCTTGAGAGAGATTTTCCAAGGATAAAGTAGGTGAATCAACCATGTCTCCATTGATATCTTTGACCGGTTGATATATAGGAAATTTGTTTCTTAATATTCCTCCTTTGTAAAGTGCTGCCACTGGCTCTGCTTGACACTATCAACAAATCAACACATGATTAAATTTTAATATCTCAATTCATGTAAAGAATAATTATTATTTTTTTGCATTATAACTTCTTAGAAATATACATAATATCTACTAGTACTTTTATATATAGATATATATATATATAAAGAGAGAGATTGAGAAAATTTAAATGAAAACAATATGATCATTGATGATTCATATATATAGTTGATCCCAACTTATTTAGACTTAAATACCTCTGTCCAAGCCGAATAATCATAAACATTCCCGACTGAAAGAAAAATAGAAGAATAAGAGATGAATTCAAGATGTGAAAAACATATCGAAACAAGACAAGAAAAAACAAAATACCATGGTGTTTAGCTAGGGAAGAGGTAGCAAAGAAGAGGAACAAAAAAAAGGTCCAAAATAATGGACTTTTTCTCCACATTAGCATCAACATATTGTTTAACGGGTTGTTCTAACAATTCTATAAAATTTATGCATAAATACGATTTAATTTTAATGTTAAATTTGCAACGTAAGCCAAGAGTAATTAATGCATTAATTGAACTAAGATAGTTTTCCTTTTACTGCTTCTGTACAGGCTTCCTTAATTATCATCATTATTTTTATGGAAGGAGAGAAACAATAGTTAGGTTTCTTACTTGTATTTATGTCCCATTAATAACTTGTTAATTAATTATGTTAGGAAGGAAGCACCACATGAGGATATAAACATTATCAACCCGTCCTGTTATTTTTTTTGTCACATATTTTTTCATGTAATCCGAAATATTGATCTAATTCTCTTAAGGTATTTATTAAAAATATTGATAAATTTGTCATATGCCTATTTTTTCTAATTAAGATGATGTTTTGAAAAAAGATTATTTATTAAATCAGAGGTATCATTTGGAATTGAGTTTTAGTGTTTCGAGTTATCTTATTTAATCTCTAATACAAAAAAAAGTTGAGTCTTTATTTTATTGGTCTACAAACTAGAAATCTGAGTAACGAATTATGTTGAACGAAAGGTATTGGTACCCTCGAGTCCCATGATTATGTTGAAGGAAAGGTATTATGCTTATCAACCTATAAGTTGTCTATTTTCCGCCTTCTTTGATATATTTAAAACTGATTCAAAATTGTCTTGTTTCAATATTTTGTGGTAAGACGGGAAAGCGCTTGAAGGAATTTTAAAAAGGCAAAATAAGATGTGTACCTCGTAACTTGCAGCGGACGTCGTTGGTTTTGCTAATTTGATAGGATTGCACTTCAAGTCCCTCTTTGATTTCACTAGGAAACAAAGTTTAATTCACAAACTAAATGTCCTTTCATTGGATGTCTTTGATCTAAGAGTGATATTGTTTACTGTTTTTGTTTGTGTTCACTCTGTCTTCTCCTTTCACGTTTTCACGTTCTCACCACTTTCTAATGTGACTCCCACTAGGAGTCTTTTAAGGGGAGGTTGAACAGTTATTCTGTAACTGTTCACCCATATCCTTTGAATATGCAATTAATTAAATTGGACAGGGCAAAACATATTGGGTCGGGTCGGTCTACATGGACGACTCATGATCCAAAATTTACATCTCCCACTTCGCACATGATGGACAAGACCAAAACCAATACACCATCAATCAACCATACAATTCATATGACAAATAGTTCGTCCGACATGTGAGCATGAAGAGCTTACCTTTAAGGTTTTACAAGCCCTACATAGGAATCCAATCACATGTCAAAATAATTCACCACTATTTTAAGGACACTATTACTCACAATACCTAGATGTCATTCACTACTTCAGCAGTTACTTATTGATCTCTCAAACTCTTAAAGGGATGAACTCGAGTTCATGTTTATTCGAGTGTAATAGCCGGCTTATGTATACAAGTTGAATTGAAAATTTTAATCATTTTTCCTTTCTACTTGAATCTATTTATTCTATATCAACTGTTTTCCTAGATAGGTACTGCATTACCGAACTCTCATGGCTATTAATAACATGCTAAAGTAGCAATACTGATCGAAACTTCAAGAAACAGTAAAAGGGAAAACAACATTTCATTGAAAAGTCATTTTAACCTTTCGGGGACTCACATAATGAAGAAGCAAACAATCATTCTTTCATTGACCCATTGATCGTTTGACACACATGGTATGAAACACGTACTACGATGTTTGCACCTTATATTGGTGTATCTGTCTCATTCTTTCGATTATTCAACATCGTACAAATCTTGGTCTATACACCTCCAGATGTTTAACCTTATTTTCTCTCCTCAATAATCCTTAAATTCATTTTCTTGGAGAAACTTTTGTGTGGATCATATAACAAGTCATAATATGGTGTTGAAACTCATATCTTCACGTTCCCCGACGTGAGAGGCAATCGCTCGAATGAGAGAGGCAATCTCGTGACTTGTTCGACACACTTTATTTCTCACAAATTATCACATTAATATCATGTTTGAATATTCATCGAATAGTATTATACAAAAGAGAATATTATAACAATCAAGTTATTTTACTATATTGAAATATCATCATATTCTACGCAAACCTAGAGCCTAAACATGTTTTTCAAATAGGTCTCTAGAAATGACCTTCATAAAAGGGCATCTATCATTTCACGTGTAGGAATGTATTATAAAGTTATTTCTACACTTGCCACTACATCTCTCACAAAGTTATACTTGATGTCAATATGTTTTGTCTTGCTTTAATATTTATGATCCTTCGTATATGTGGTAGTCGCTTGACTATCACAATAGAATCAGGGGGCTTTTCCTTTGTAATACTCAAATGCTCAAAGATCTCTTTAACCAAATCAGATCCATTAAAAAAAGTGTGTGATCTATCATTTTCATCAAGTACCGGAATATTCTCTTTACTATTTTTCAATAATCTCTTCCAGGATTTGATGTTACCTGCTAACTAGACTCACAACATAACAAATATCGGGGTAAGTACACATCATATCCTATATCAAACTCCCGACAACACTAGAATAAGGAACTTGAGACATGTCTTCCTTTAATTTTTCAGTCTTTGAACACATTTCAAGGCTTAAAGTTTCACCCCTTGATACATGAGTATCCATGGATTTTCAACAATTCATTCGATATGTTCCAATATTTTTTCTTATATAAGTTCCTTGAGATAAATTAAAAAATTTCTTAGAACAATTTCTTTGGATCTTAACACCCAATATATAGTATGGTGATTTTGAAAGCCATGACTTGACAGTTTTCACATACTTTAAATTATTTCCAGCTAATAAAACATTATATACATAAAGAGAAAAAATTATAAAATTTTCATTGGTTTTTTTCACACAGATGCAATGGTCTTCATAGATCATGGTGAAATCAAATGACATAACCTCCATATAAAATCTCAGGTACCACTGCCTTGAAATTCTTTAGGCCATAAATTGATCTTTTCAATTTACAAACTTCCTTTTCTTGACATTTAACAAGGAAACCTACTGGCTGCTTCATGTACATTTCTTCATTTAATTTTTCATTGAGAAACTGAAATAATAGCTAAAAGTAATCGTATGGAGGTGAACTTCACAACGGATGAAAAAGTTTCCTCATAGTATATTCCAACTTCTTAAGTAAAACCTTCTGGCACCAATCATGCTTAATATCTTTCTATCGACCCATCCTATTTGCATTTAATTTTGAGAATTCATTTATTTCTAATAGTTTTTCGTTCCTTAGGAAGTTAACTAAATCCTAGACTTCGTTTGTTTTCATGGACTCTAATTCTTTTTTCATTGCTTTTAACCATTCATTCTTTTTTCAAGGCTCGATAACGTCTCAGTTACATAATTAGGTTCATCAAATTCAGTAGGAAATACATACCAAGAAAACATAATCCTCAATCTCTGATCGTTTAGGTACCCCTTTTCTTGTACTCTTACGTATTTGAAGTTCAGATTCATCTATAGGATTTTGGGATTCATAACACCCACTTGGACCAGGATCGTTTCTTGATCCATTGAATTATCAAGTACGTCTGACAACATTACCTGATATTCTGAATTCAACATTTTGTAGAGAGCATTCAGAATACCTTATAAAGATACATTACTTTTATTTTGGACTAAGTTTACCAAACTCACCAAAGTGATTTTAATATATGTTGCACAATCTCGCGGTTATAGATCATTCAGGCTTGTTTTGTGACCGGTCCAAAATTCATAAGGAGTGAAAGAAAAAGTAATTTAAAGGCACTTTGTTCAATATGGAAGCCGCAACCAATAATGCATGTTCCCAGAAAGAGATAGATAAATTTGCTTGCTCCATCATTGATCTTGTCATGTCCAATAATGTTTTATTCCTTCTTTTAGCTATACCGTTTTGTTGAGGTGTATAAGGAGTAGTTGATTGTCTGATAATACCTTTTTCAACACATAATTCTTCAAATTGTTTTGACAAATATTTATGTCATCGATCAGTTACTAAAGCCTTTATGCTTTTATCTAATTGATTTTCAACTTCATTCATATATCTTTTAAGGCACTCAAGTGCTTTAGATTAATGAGAAATCAAATAGCATAACCAAAATGCGTGAAATCATCAATAAATGTAGAAGTATGTAGAACCATACCTTGCTTTAACATTCATTGCACCACAAATATCAGAATGAATTAATTGAAGCGGAAATTCGACTCTTTTAGCCTTCCCGAATGGCTTATGTGTAATCTTTCCAGCAAGAAATTTTTCACAAGTTGGCATATAAATTTTGGTGAAATAATCTAAATGTCCTTCATTTGTCAATCTATTCATTCGATCTTACCCTAGGTGACTTAGTCTTGCATGTCATGTAATAACATCAATATCATTGTTACTTGAATAACATGTCATTACACAACGGTCAACATAATAGTCATAAGTTGAAGGATTACAATCTAAAATGATAAAATGATTATAACATAGTCTAAAACCATATAAAACATTATATAGAGTTATTCTAACACCATAACAACTAAAAACAAATCAAAAACCAACTTTTAAATGAACAACACATATACTAAGTTTCGTCGAATCTCTGGTGTATATAGACGTCATGCAACATCAAAGAACGGCCACCTTGCAAGTCTACATTGGAAGTGCCTATCATTTTGACTTCTAGTTTCACATTAATTCCCACGTAGATACACCTTGATTTAGATGAAACACAACAAAACTCCACAAATTCTTCTCAATCTCAATTCACATAGTCAGTGGATCCTGAGTCTACAATCCACATCGAATAAGATTCAGTTAGTTAATAAGTGCTATAAACATATGTTGCACTTAGAGATACGTTAACACTATATTTTTTGACTCAGTACATTCACGAGCAAAATGCTCCAACATTTGGAAATTCTAGCACTTCATTTTGCTCTTGTCTCTCTTCTTGAAAAATTATTTGCCTTTCTTGGAATTTGGCTTCTTCTTTTTCTTAGAGGGTCCTTCTCTAGTCTCTTTGTATTTTCCATTTCTTTTCCAATTTTTCTTACGCTTCAATCCTCGATATTTTGTACCAGTTGACTTTTCCACAAAAACATTAGGAACAGTTTTAGCACCACGAAGGCGTTCATCTTCAAGTTCAACATGGTGTGCAACATCAGAAAAAGTTTTGATATTGTCATTACGGGTCAAGTTAACATTCAAAAGTTTCCAATTATTGAGAAGAGACCGAACCACTGTCTGAACTTGTTGCTCAGATGAAAGTGTTTTCTCCGAAAAATTATTTTTTATTTTGTTTTTGTAAAATTTTTGACTTTTTAGAGTCGCCACTTAATTTTTAAGAAAAATCAAGAAAAACTAACGTTTTCAAAAGACTTAAACAGATAAAGTCATTTGAAAACATTTAAGGGGGTTCGGGATTCCTATTTATATTTCAGGAAGGTGTTAAGCACCTAAAACATCCGCTTAATGCGGCTATCCGACAACTAACTATTCGGCTAAGACTTAAAATTGCGATAAAAATACTCTTTGGAGTTGTTTGAAAATTAATGTCTAGCTTTTATCTAAGGGAAATATCTAACTTGAAGAAACTATTATTTTTGGAAATTCTTGCTTCAATTTTAAGTTATTAAAATAAAACGACGTTTGCGGGGATTCGAGTTTTCTAACTTTAAAACTACCAACAATTAAGTAACAAACGATAATTAAAAGCATGTAAAAAGAGAGGGAGAGAGATTTGGACCCAAATCCGGGTTCTGTCCGCCTTGACCGGTTTTTGGATCCACCAGTTTGGGTTTTTGACCCATCTCGTTTTTTGTACCTGTCCTAACCTAAACAGATAATAATACAAAGTAAATACAGAAAAAATTAAAAGACGACAAGGAGCTCAGGCCTCCAAAAATAACCAAATACAAAAAAAATGATAAAAATGGGCCTTTGGCCTAACTCTCCAACTCCGGCCACTTTGAATTCTTCAATCTCTAAATCTGTACGCCGAATGTATGGATAATTGACTTGATGGAGGCTAGAGCCTTAAAGGTTCCTTCGAGAGTGCAAAAGAAGGGAAGTGGGAGTTCATAGTGAACTCGGATGGGTGTCACGTGCAACAAACAAAAAGAGTGAGGAATTACTACATGCCCATAATTAAAAAAAATAAAAAAAATAAATAAATAAGAAAACAGTGCAATACAGTAGTAGCAAGACATGATGGACCAATATTGACATCAATTTATCATCGCTCAATTCATCATTTTCAAATAATATCAAATGAGACAATCTAAACTCACATGATAAAACTTTAAAGCCTCACCAAGATTACTATTACTATTATTTTTTTTTATTTTATTTTTTTTACCAATGAACCAATGAAGACCACAAATTAGGCCAAGAGAAATACAACAAACAAACTACTGGACAATGTTAATTAACAAGATTATAAGGCAAAGATACAGTTTGTAGTGAATGAAAGAGTAAACACTAATCTTTTCTTGTGACCGAGCAAGACAGAAAAGTCCAACAATTTTGATTTAATAGAGGCAAACGGGTATGAAGTGCTAATCAAAACAGAGTATAACGAACAGTAACTCGCAATATCGAAAGGAAAATCATGCAAATGACCAACAAATAATGTACCTCATGTAGACAAAGAAGTAAAAAAAAACATTTGAATGCAGTAAAATGCAATGAATGATCAATCGCTCAATATGCTACTTTAAAAAAATATAAATCATGCCATAAAGCAGTATATAACAAGGTTGACAATAAAGATAATGCAAAGTAAAATATTTAAAGGTGCGTGATAGAAAAAATAGCAACAATTTTATCCAATATGCAAGCTATGAGGGAACAATAATCACATTAAATGACGACGTCAAAAATCATCGACCTCAAAGAAATCAAGCAAGGAAGACTCCTAAGTAAACTATTGAAGTAGGAGTGGTCAAAGCTCAGATATGCAAAGAAATTAACAAAACAAATCGATGAAGATTGGAGATAAGCTAATCCAATTGTCATGCTAAACCTATAATTACGAGTATACTTAATATGGAAAAGGACCCTTTAATCTACTTACTGGAGACCAAAAAAAAAACGAGCACATATTCATGCTCATAAAATTATTTGAATCAACAAACAACCGACTAGAATATAACGGAAGTCATGCTCTTATTTTAGACTCTCAGCAAACCCAAATCTACTCTTCTCAAATATAAAGTGAATGACCAACAATAGCAAATAATGAAGGAGCTGAAGCTTGAGATGGAACAAGATACCAACATGATGAAATATAAACCGCAAGCAGGGTGTGGCTGAATGACATGGAGGCATGAAATAATTCAAACGAAACGAGATGGTAATCACAAGATCACAAAAACTTGGAGAGAAGAAGCAAAACAAATAGATAAGACAAGAAACAAAAAACGAAATGTGTCTAAAGGATAAATGTGTACAATATATTGAGTCTCCCAAAATCACATGATCTCGAGTTTTGGCGCAGCATTCAACATGATACAACACGACACAACAAAACTGTATACTCATTCCACTCCTCAAAGAAATTCATTAGAACCAGAACACTACATCTTCATAAAACTCAAACGCAGCAAAAATCCCAATCGAGGAAGCAAAACAGTGAGGCATAGGGGAAAGTAAAATTACGTCTAATTGTGCGACGAACAGGGACAAGACGAGCTGAGGCAACGATCTTCAGCACAAGAACTTGGACAGAAACGACCAAACGGAAATCTGGACAAAGTTAGGTACCAACACTAACACTATCTCCCTCTTCTTTCGAAATGCATTAAATATGTATCCGGAGTATTTATCTCAAACTCCCTTTGTATTTTTTACTCAAACAAGGTTCCGACTGAAACTCTCAAACAATAAACTGTCTGCCCACTGTGGTAAAAATAATTTCCTCTGTTTTCCCCCTTTTTTGAGCTAACCTCCCAAAAAAAATCCCCTGAATCCTCCAAAAACAAGAATATTTATAGGAGGGGATTAGGGTTCTCGGATTGAGGAGGGCGGAGGGATTTCTGAAGAAGTTCAGGGCAAAATCGGATACTCACTTCAATTTCAAAATTCGAATTCCTCTCCAAGGACAAAGAAAAAGCTGTTCTTGTACCAAAACTCGGCCAAATCCCACAAAATTCGGGTCGAGGAGAGGTTTGGACGGCTCAGATTCATCTCACGTCCTTGGAACTTGACGTGGCGCAATCTCCTATCTTCAAGGAAGAAAACGCGTCTGTATCGCTGTTGTACGATCAAAAAGGAGAAGAAGATGTTGGAGGAAAACGCCAAGAAGTCTCGAACGAACTAATTCACGCGCTTGGGGGAAATCCCGTTGTGATTTTGCCGTGGTTCGTCATTACTTCGAGAGACTGTGGCCGACGCGCTGGGTTTGCTGTCGCGTTAAGAGCTCATCTTGATTTTCTTGCATTTGTGTGTGAGAGGAGAAGGAAGACACGTTGGGTCGTTCTCTTGCTATTACGCTTCCGGATTTCCTCTTTGGGGAAGAAAGCAAGGTGGATCGGGTCATTTGGTTGGAAGCATTGGGCTGGAATAAGGTGTAAGGTTGAAAAAATTAATGAATGGCTGGGATTTGAAACTTTTGGGCCTGGATTATTTGGAGTAATGGCTTTGGGCCACTGATGTTTAGAGGAAAGAAAGGTGGTTGGTTGGGTCAATTAAAAGAAAGAGGCCCATATTTCAGCTCTTTCAAAAATTTTGAGGCCGAAAGGCATGTTTTGACTCTAGTTGCAATTAAATAATTGGCCTAAATACATTGGCATGTAACCAAATCGAGTTTAATTGACGAATTTGGTTAAATTTAAGCAACATGAATTACTATTAATTAATGAACAAGCTTCTTAATTTTAAACGAAATAATCAATGTAATTAAAATAATTAATTCAAAAATATATATTATTACATAGTAAAATTTTGATACGATCTTCACACATTTAAAAGGATATGCTTGCGCGCGCACACACACACATATATGCATATAAATATATATGTATATATTTGAAAGTAAATTTGATTTGCGTAACATATTAATTATTTTAAATCGCTTGGAATTTAAGAAGCTCGAATTAATTTAAAGGTCAAAATTGGGTGTCAACAACTGTCCCTCGTTTTACTTGGATTGATGCAAGAAATTCGAGGAAAGTAAAACTAACCAACACAATTTTGACCAACCGCACCTTTATCTTTAAGCAAAGGGTTTGGTACGGACTTTAGGACTTATGTCCAAACCCTGGAAACGAGTTTCCTACATATCTCAGGCTATATGAGAATTCAGGCCACTTGTAGTTCGATACGCTTGATTTAACACACGATTTTGAAGGAATTTGAAAGTCGATTTGATACCGAATTATAAAGGGACCGAAATGCTCGGGAGTATGATTTAAGAGCGAATGTTGGAATACAATCGAGTTTTCAACATTGAGACCGCCTACATATCCTTTAACCTAAGAATTAGGCTGTTTGTAGTTCGACTCGATCGGTTGAAAAGGAAGTCTATTGTGCTAGATAACCTTTGATTCTGGATAAGTGACAAATTAAGTCGAGTACGAAAAAAAGGCTTATAACTTTTTAGCCATGAAGGTGGAGCTCTTCACATCCACAGGTAAGAACTTACACGGACATAATTTTCAAAGCTCTTGGCATACTGTCACTCAGATTGGAAATTTCCTTCCGGCAGACACAAAAATTTCCGAATGCGAAATCGAAAACTAGAAAAGCCAAAGAAAAAACCACATGTCTTCTGATAGGGGTGTGGTTGATTGTAGTGGAAGTCGCTCCTCTGCTCGTACCCTAAGAGTTTGACACTTCTCTTTGGACTATGTCCCAGTTCGCTGCTAAAAAAAAGCTCCACGTTGTGCTGCATCCTTTTTTATATCGTCCGCACCTGTGGTTTGTTTTTAGAGAATTCATCCTTTCGGATGCTCTCGACAAAGGATGAGATAAAACTCGTCAGCATAAAAATGCGATTAAAATGGGAGACAGTGTCTTTTACCGTGTCGACACTTAATTGTTCTCCTCGACATTTGACATACACTCGATTGGTTTGACGTAAAGCAAATAAATCTTATCTCTTGTGTTTGCAATATAATCTTCAATGTATTCTTCATTTGATGTCAACATAAAGGAAAGTTGATGCGGTGTGCTAGTATTTCTCTTGATGTCGTCTTCGATGCTCTTCTTGATGTTTATTTTTATCAAAATAAAAGAATGCAGTTGATGCCGATGGATAAATATTTCTCTTGAGATGCACGATTTCCTTTTCTGGCAGTGCATGACTTCTTGCGGGGCATGAATATCTTTCCGCAATGCATAAATTTCTGCGAGGTATGAAATCTTCTCGCTATGCATAACTTTCTGCGAGACATGAATATCTTCTCGCGATGCATAATTTTCGCGAGGTATGAAATCTTCTCGCGATGCATAACTTTCTGCGAGGCATGAAATATTCCCGGGATGCATAAATATTGACTCACGATGCATGGATCTTCCACGATGCATGAATATTGACTCGCGATGCATGAATATTGACTAGCTATGCATGATCTTCCGCGATGCATGAATATTGACTCGAGATGCATGATCTTAACTCTTGATGTCATCCTTGGTACCAAATGAAGATAGTGCTTAAATCAACAACATAGTGATCTTCTGGGTGCCTTCTGGATAATCATATCGTCTCGATTGAAAATTACGATAAAATAATTTTCCAGATAGTGTATTTTCTTGATCGATAATAAAATAAATGACCCCTCCGGGTAGTGTATTATTTTGATCGATAATAAAATAAATGACCCCTCCGGATAATATATTGTCTTGATCGACAATAAAATAAATGACTCCTATGGATAATGTATAATATCATATCTGACATTATGATACAAATGACCTCTTTTACGAAAACCACAAACTCTTTCTTGAGATTTTTGCTTGATCAAACTCAAATCTAGCTGGACGTTCTTTATAGACTTCATGTTGTTGGAAGTTGACTGAAATAAACCATTCATACTCCTAAGTCTTCGGTATAAGCAGTATAAAATGATTCATGCGTCTATAGAAACTCCTTTAAATTTTGGGAGAGCATCCTCCTTCCTTGACTTTTCCATATTCTTCGGTCGGAGGAATTTGCTGATATCAAAGTAAAGCTATAGACCTGCGTCCACAGAAAAATTTTTAGCTTTAAAATGGACTGATGTGTGTCGATTTTTCAGTTGTCTGCTCCTTGTCCTGCTATCTCTGATTGGTCTTCCTGATTTCCCAACTCTTGATAGATAAGACAAAATATTATGCTAGAGCAAATGAAACATAAAAGGAAAATCTTTAAGAAAATAAACTTTTTGAGAAGTAGTATTTTGAAAAGGGTCACTGCCAAGTGTCATGACACGTCAAGCTTAGCGAACTTCTTTGAGCCTGATTCTTAGAGGTATATCTGATTATTTGATGGGGAGTTTTCAAAGTCACCCTAGACTGTAGATAAACCTTTGTTGAAATTTTGAGGTCATCCTCAAAATTTCTGTATAAGTTAACTGTATCGGCTTATCTTTCAACTGTTGCCGAGCGAATCGCGGAATTTTAGAGATCCTCTCAAAAATTTTGTCCCAGTTGCAAATCTTAAAATATTTTCGGTCTTGACTTGTTGAGAAAAAAAATCTTCTTCTCGAGAATTTTTGAGTTCCTCTAAAATATTTTGTCCCAGTTTCTATGGTAAAGAAAAATAAAAATATTACGGGAAATATGACCGAACCCTTGTGGAGCCTACGTATCCCATTGAGGCAGGAATCAGGTTAAATGTAGTTCCCCCTCAAGGTTAACAACAAAAATTACAAAGAAACCCGATCGAGGCCGACATCGGCCGCCTACGTATTTCATTCTTGAGAATTCAGGTTAAACATAGTTCAAACACACAGCAATATTAAAAGGGATAAACGGGGTGATCGAGGCCGACATAGGCCGCCTACGTATCTCATTCTTGAGAATTCAGGTGAGACATAGTTCATTACAGAAGGGATAAAATTCTAAACAAGATAATTACAAGAAAATAAACAATTACAAGGAAACGATAGAAATGCAAACTGAAGCTTCATGCGTAGTATCTCTTAATAGCATCTGAGTTGATTGATTTCGGCCATGCGGTTTCGTCCACTCCGAAAGGACCAAAGCACCTCCAGATAATACTTTGCGAACCATGTAGGGTCCTTGCCAATTCGGTGCAAATTTTTCTTTGTACTCATCTTGATGAGGAAAAATGCGTTTAAGGACCAATTGACCAAGTTCAAAAATTCTTGCTCTAACTCTCTTGTAAAAAGCATGAATCATTCTCTTTCGATATAGATGACCATGACAAACAGCAAGCATTCTCTTCTCATCAATCAAAGTTAACTGATCAATTCTCTTGCTCACCCATTCAGCATTACTCAACTCAGCCTCTTGGATGATTCTCAATGACGGTATTTCAACTTCAACAGGTATGACTGCTTCTGTTCCGTATACTAGCAAATACGGAGTAGCTCCAATTAACGTTCAAAAAGTCGTTCGATAACCCAACAAAGCATATGGCAACATCTCCTTCCAACCTTGGTGATTGTCAATCATTTTCCTCAAGATCTTCTTGATATTCTTATTGGCGGCTTCTACAGCTCCATTCATTTGAGGACGATAAGCGGTTGAGTTTCGATGTGTAATCTTAAACTGCTCACATATGTCTCTCATCAAGTGACTGTTGAGATTTCCACCATTATCAGTAATAATGGATTCTGGCACTCCAAATCTGCATATCAGATTGTTGTGAACAAATTCAGCTACAACTTTCTTGGTTACGGTCTTGTAAGAAGCTGCTTCCACCCACTTGATGAAATAATCAATGGCAAACAAAATAAATCTATGCCCATTAGAAGCGGCTGGCTCTATCTGACCGATGACATCCATACCCCACGCTACTAATGGCCAAGGTGAACTCATAGCATTAAGTTCGTGAGGTGGCACTCGAATCAAATCACCGTGCACTTGACATTTATGGCATTTTTGCACAAACTTCAAACAATCATTCTTCATAGTCTTCCAGAAATACCCGGCTCGAAAGATTTTTCTTTCCAAAGTGAGCCCATTTATATGCGTGTCACAAACTCCAGCATGTATTTGTTGATAAGCTTCGCGGCTTCAACAACATCGACGCATCTGAGGAGACTTAGAAAGAAATTGAGATCCATACGACGTATCGACTTCTTCAGGTTGGACGGAGCATCTTCTGGATAAATACCAGACTCCAAATACTTCTTTATATCAAGATATCATGGCAAACCGTCTGGTTCTGCTTCAACATGAAAACAATGGATCGGATGTTCTTTCATCTCTATGTCCAGAGAATCAATATAATCAGTATCCGGATGTTTAATCATATAAGCAATGGTGGCAAGGGCATCAGCCAACTCATTCTGTATTCTGGGAGTATGTCTAAACTCCATCCTACGAAATCTCTTGCACAACTTCTGTACATGCTGCACATAAGGTATAATATTTGGGTTCTTCACGGCCCACTCTCCTTGAACTTGATGAATCAACAGATCTGAATCTCCGATAACCAATAGCTCGTGGACATTCATGTCAATGGCCATTTTCAAACCAAGAATATAAGATTCGTATTCGTCCATGTTGTTCGTGCAATTAAATCGGAGTTTAGCCGCCATGGGATAGTGTTGACCAGATTCTGACACTAAAGTCGCTCTGATACCTTTACCTTGATGATTTGCCGCTCCATCAAAGAATAATCTCCAGCCAGGATATGTTTCAGAAATATCTTCACCCACAAACGATACCTCTCCATCGTGAAAATAAGTCTTGAGCGGTTCATACTCTTCATCCACAGGATTTTCTTCAAGATGATCAGCCAATGCATGCGTCGTTATTGCCTTTTGAGTCACATACACAATATCAAACTCACTCAACAACATTTGCCACTTAGCTAACTTTTTGGTCGGCATCGCCTTCTGGAAAATGTACTTCAGCGGGTCCATTCTGGAAATGAGATATGTAGTATAAGAAGACAAATAATGTCTCAACTTCTGGGCGAGCCAAGTCAAAGCACAACACGTTCTCTCCAAAAGAGTGTAACGAGACTCGTATGGAGTAAATTTCTTGCTTATGTAATAGATAGCCCTTTCCTTCTTTCCTGTCCCATCGTGTTGATCAAGCATGCATCTGAATGCACTATCTGAGACGGACAAATACAACAACAAAGGACTCCCTTCTCGCGGAGGAACCAAAACCGGTGGATTGGACAAATATATCTTAATAGCGTCGAAAGCAGGCTAACACCCTTACGTCCACTTTGTCAGGGCGTCTTTCTTCAACAGCTTGAAAATAAGCTCACACACCACGATCGATTGAGCTATGAATCGACTGATGTAGTTCAACCTCCCTAAGAAACTCATCACCTCCTTCTTAGTCTTTGGAGGAGGTAACTCCTGAATTGCCTTGATCTTAGAAGGGTCGAGCTCAATACCTCTTCTGCTGACTATAAATTCCAACAACTTGCCGGCTGGCCAAAAGCGCATTTGGCAGGATTTAACTTCAAGTTGTAACGATGCACACAATCGAAGAACTTCCTTAGATGTGTCAAGTGGTCCGAACTCTCGCGGGACTTGATTATGATGTCATCCACATACACCTCGATCTCTTTATGAATCATATCATAAAATATGGTCGTCATAGCCCTCATATAGGTAGCACCAACATTTTTTAGGCCAAATGGCATCACCCTGTAATGATATACACCCCAAGGTGTAATAAAAGCTGTCTTTTCTCCATCTTCCTCATCCATCAAAATCTGATGATAACCTGCGTAACAATCCATAAACGATTGCATTTCATGCTTAGCACAATTATCGATAAGAATGTGAATGTTCGGCCATGGAAATTATCCTTAGGGCTGGCTTTGTTGAGATCCTTGAAGTCGACACAAATTCTGATCTTCCCATCTTTTTTAGCGACCGGAACAACATTCGGCAACCAAGTCGGGTATTGCGTCACTTCCACCAATCGAGACTCAATCTTCTTGGTGATCTCTTTTTTTATCTTTATACTCAACTCAGGCTTGAATTTCCGAGCCTTTTGTTTCACTGGACTGAGCCCTGGATTGATCGACAACTTGTGAGACACCACATTGGTACTCAGCCCTAATATGTTGCTGACTTCCCAGACAAACACATCAATGTACTCGGTGAGTAAATGGATCAGGCCCTTTCTTTGATCTTCATTCAAGTGAACGCTGATTTTGACCTCTTTGACACACTCTTGGTCTCCCAGATTTACAGTTTTAGTTTCCTCTAAATTCGGCTTATGCTGATTTTCAAACTGCAGAAACTCTTCAGCAACATATTCTGGTGCCTCAATTTCCTCTTCGTATTCATCAACCTCGTCATCACCTGCCTCATTTTGTTCGTTCAGCTCTTGACATGACATGACATTTGGCAGGTTTAAAACTTATAATACTGAAACCATAAACATAAAAAGGTTATAAAAGCAAAGTAAAGCAGATGAGTAAATAAACAAATTTTCAAATAAAAGAAGCTTTCATCCAAATTGGAAAAACAGTGCAAACCTTGGCCATGGCATAGGGTCATGTTGACTTTTTAAACATCACGATGGAAAATTAAAAATTCAAACAGTTAAAAAAAAATTGCAAAATAGTGGGTCTCGGGCCTCTTCCGGACTACCACCAATTTAAATATGCATAAAATGATGCCCTTCTACCAAGGAGTTCGAGGGATCAGGATGGGCGTGGAGGTCCAGTTCTGCAGCATCTCTCCGGCTCATCATCATGGAATCCTATCAGCTCAACCTCTTCTTCAATGATAACATCAATTTCTTCAAAAAGGCCACAGATTCATTCCCCAAGGTCCTCCTTCTCGGAATATTCACAGACTGGAAAGCATTGATATAGACGAGGGATTGGCTTGGCCAATTCTCGATCCTTCTTCTTCTTTGTCTTCTCATCATCATCTGTGGGAACGTACCCCAATCCATACCTTGCCCTTTTGACAGGAACTTGAATGGGCTCAACAATTCCTTAGGAATTCCTTCCAAATCCGAAACCTGGTTCAAATCCACTTTGCAAAATCACAGTAGCAATCATCTTATACACGAAGGCATGAGAGGCTGTAGGGCCAAGTCTTTAGCGGTGCATTTACCAGCTCCACCATGTATAAATCAGTAACTCGAGACACTTCATTGATAATCGGCGCCTGTCTACCAGAATGACTACCTTCGCCATGAATGACTAGCTCTTCGTTCTTCCAAACGAGTTTCATCATCTGATGCGGGGTAGAAGGCACAACTCCAGCCATGTGAATAAAAGGCCTTCTTAGAAGAAGGTTGTAGTTGGTGTCAATATCTAGGACTTGATATTGAGCGCTAAACTCGACAGGTCCCAATTGGATAACCAGATTTACGATTCCCAAGGTATTTCTTTGAACCCATTGAAGGCTCTCACGTTGACTTGATTTTGCTCAAGTTTTCCCAAGTCAAACTTCAACTGCCTAGCGTCGACAACGGGCAGATGTTCAGACCAGATCCATCATCTACTACGACACGATTGATAACTTTTTCGTGACAGGCGGCAGTGATATGTAGTGCCTTGTTGTGGGATTTGCCTTCAAAAGGCAGCTCATCGTCACAAAAGTTGATTCGATGCCCTCAAATAACCTGGTGGATCATAGCGGCCACGTTATCGCTGCTTGTGCCCGTGGGTACATATGTATCATCGAGAGCCTTCATCAAAGACTGCATGTTCGATTGAGAACTCATCAGCAGGGCCCGTACAAAAATCTGGGCTGGAGTCTTCTCCAAATGCTTGACAAATAGAATAATTTTTCGGCTTCATTCTTCTCCAGAATTCCTCTGCCTCACCCTTGCTTATTGGCCTTTTAGCTTGATCCTTCTTTTGACCTCCAAGATCAAGCTCCTCAAGAGTATAACATCTTACGGATCGGGTCATACCTTGTGCAGCAGCAGTCTCAATAACAATTTTTGGCTTGATAAGAGTTTTTTATGGCACCAAGGCAACAGCCTTTGTGAGTGTCAAGATAACGAACTCTTTCTTCTCTTTGATGCTCAAGGTAGCTACAATCCTTTCCAACTCGTCATGAACGATTGGAGTTATCACTTTCGTCCCACACCAATCATCGTCTATTTCTATCGTACTGACGTTGCCGCCTCCATGATTCGGCAAAGAATTGGTATTAACATTAGGTGCAGCTGGTTGGAGAGAAACCATCTCTTGGTCAATTAAATCCTGAATCTTGTGCTTGAGGTTGATACAATCCTCAGTATCATGCCAACACTATTGGAATGATAAGCATATCTCTGATCTGGCCTATAGAATTTCGAATTAATATCCACGGGTTTGGGCCTCACTGGGTGGATATATCCAGCCGCAGCTAGTCGCTCGTACAACTTTGTTCGACTTTCTGTGAGCGCGGTGAAATTCCTCGAAGGCTTCTTCTCAAATCGAGGTCACGAGGGATCATAACTTCCTTGTGGGGGAGGCATCTGTAGATAACCTCGATTGTTCGAACGGGGAGCTTAATTTCTGGGATATAAGTTTGTATGGTAGTTTGGCATTGGAGCTTGTTAGTTCGGGTGGGGATTTTGATATGGTGGAGCTTGGACCTAATACACAGGAGGGGGTGCTCGGTAGCTCGACTGCATGTTAGCACAGTTGGGAGCAACACCCTGGTAGGGAGATGGAATTTGGTAGGGTGGAGGATGATTTGGGTAAATGGGAGATGAATTTTGGTAATTCGGGAATAGACTTTGGTGTAGTGGAGCTTGGACGTTTGGATAAGTGGAGGTAGCATTCTGATAAATTGGAGGATTATTGGGATTACTAGTTTGCGCGTAGCAAGCTTGGTAGGAATTTTGGGAAGGAAGAGAACGACCTTGGGAATGTGACGAGCTTCTGGGGGTTTTCTTTCCCCCATATGATAAAGCAGCGATTTCTTCTATTTTCTTCTTCAACATTCCTGATGATCCGAGTGATGCAGCAACATGGTCTATCTTTCCTGTTTTCAACCCATCTTCGATAGTCTCACCAACTTTGACTATCTCGACAAATTTTGCTCCTGCGAGCAACAGGATTCAATCATAATACTCAAGCTCTTGCACCCGCACGAACACTTCTACAATTTCCTTTTCTGGCATAGGCGGTCTGACCCTTGCAGCTTCCTTTCTCCACCTATAAGCAAATTCTCTGTAGCTCTCGGTAGATTTCGGCTTCATCTTCTCAAAAGAATATCGATCAGGAATGATTTCGACGTTATATGCAAACCAATCGATAAAATCCTTTACTAGAGCATTCCAGCTGAGTCATTGCCTTGTTTCATGCGAGGTGAACCATTCAAGAAATTCTCCGCACAGGCTTCGACTGAAGAGCTGCATTAATAGAGCTTCATCCCTACCAACTCCAACGAGCTGGTCGCAGTAGGCTCTCAAATGAGCCATAGGGTTCGCCACTCCTCCGAAAGTATCAAATTTTGGGATTGTGAACCCTTCTGGAAGGTCCAAATTTGGATGAATACATAAATCTTCATAACTAAGCAAGACGATATCAAGGACGCATTGGAGCTCTTTCATGGCTTTCTTGATCTCTTCTTTTATGTCCACTTTTGCCTCTTCCTTTGCCCTCCACTCCCTTTCCTGTTCCTCATAATGATCCAGCTCAGAACCGTGCACATCGTGCTCGACAGGGATGGGAATTTGGAAAGTAGTTTTTTTAGGTAAGGGTGGAGCTAGGGAGGGACTCTGGGCATTTTGAGCGGTTTGATAATTCTGTGGGTAAGACTGAGGATTGGTATTCTGATTTAAGTGGTGGTGGGGTGCTTGGGGATTGAAAGTATTTTGGTTTTGATTTTGATTTTGATTTTGCGGTGGTGGAGCACTTTGATGGTGGGTATTTTGAGGGTGGGGTGGCATTTGGGGGTGGTTGTTTTGAGGAGGAGGTGGAGTTTGGTAGGATGAGGAAGCATATTGGCGATTTTGGGTAGTCAGATCTATAACCAACGGATTCTGAACATGTGTAGATGGCTGGTTCTGGGCTGAATCCATATTTGAATAAGGGAAGTAGATTGGGGGTCTCCCATCAGCAGCGTTAGCAGCAAATCCTGGTGGAGGTAGATCCTGTCTCCTTTGCATTTCTACCCTCATCTCTGCAATCTGTTGCATCAGCTGCAGAATCAACTCATTTTGGTCTGCTATGGTGGGTTTGAGCCATCACAACATCAGTAATACTTACTTCTTCATTACTATCCCCCATAACTGTCTTTCCTTTATCTGAGCTTTGTTCAGGGAAGGAATCTGCAGGACCTTTTGATCTGGTGAAATAAGGATGATCTGCCAGCTTTTAATCGACACAGATCAGTTTCAAAGTACCTGAGAAGGAAATCAACTCAAAGGCAGATTCGTCAGTGCAGATTCAGAACACAAAATGCATAACATCACACAAAGAGCAGATAAACACACAAGTTTCTTTGTTTGAGGATATCTTCAATTCACGAGTAAGGACGGAAACACATTTTTTAACAAGCAGGAGTTTGGTTGTTTTAGTTTTGACACTTTCAGAGAAAGGCTAAATCACGTTGAGCTAAGGTATTCTTGCAACTGCTCTTTGGCGTCCATTGATCTGGCCTTCGTATCTTCTCGTAAAATGAAGGGGGAGAATGAAAATTTTTAAAAATAGGGGCCGGGCCTGGAAAGGCTGCCTACGTATCTCACAAGGATAATTCAGGCCCAATGTAGTTCGGGTACAAAAGGAAATATTTTCATTCATTCGTTCATTACGATCACAAGGAAATTGAAAGGCAACAATAGAGATTTTAAAGATAAAATGATGACGACGCGTTAGTCATTTTCCTTCTTGTTGTAGTATAAGTCTCCTCTTTTCAGGTGACCCAGGAATGGAGGTTTGTAGATGATTTCCTCGTCGTCGTCTTCCCCAGTCGCTCCAGGTTGAGCGTTATCGGGACCACTATTAGCTTTCTATTCGTACACGGGGTATTTTTTGCGCATTCTCTGAAGTTTATCAATCATGTTGCTATGGAAGGCTTTGTTCTTCTTCCTCAGTGCGACCATCCTTTCTCTCATGGAGGCGAATTCTTCCATTTCCACTGTTAGCTCCTCATCAAGTGACACGTTTTTAGCTAACAATGCAAAGGTTTCCGATTCTATCCTCGACTCTCTCACTTCTCTTTCTTGCACTTTCAATCGAAGCATGTCCAACTTCTTTCGCAAGTCCTCTGTCTCCATCTTAACATTTTTCTTTCTCTTTATCTGTGATGCCAGATCCTCATCCAGCATCATAGTTGCAGCTTTGTAGATTGCGGAGGCCATGTCGACTCTGAGCCCTTTTTCCTTGGCCTCTTGAATTTCCCTAGTGATCCGTTCGATCCTTCTTTGTATTTCTTCTCCAGTGATTTCCATCTGGATGTTCTTATCTTTGTCCATCGCGGTGATTTTTACCTTTCCTGAAATGGTAGAGTAGTATTTTAGGATTCGTGGTATAGGAGGTGTCTTTTGAATGAGAAACTTAAGACTTGGAAATTTTGGTCGGACTTTCTTTTGTAATAGTGACTTGTTGTATATATCTTCTGGAAATTTTTGAATAGGAGTGGGTTTACGATATCCTCATTCACAGCAACATAGCACATAAACAATTGATAGCACATATATCGCGTCCTAACACATAGAGGGGGACCCTTTTATGCCAAGGGTAGGCCTAGAGCATTTGAATGATGTACGCATGAATTTGAACCAAATAAAAAATTCCCCCAAACTAAATTTCACAAGTGATAAAACATTAAAGTTAGACCCCCGCAGGGGCCATTTGAAAGTGTAATAAAGGCAGGCCCACGCAGGGGCTAAAAACAACATAAATACATATAAAAAACCACACAGGGGCGAAATCCACTATGTTGTGCCTAATGGTCCTGCTCCGTCGTCGTCCCCCTGAGTCTTGTATTGTTGAAAAATATATCTTAGCATCAGCAAGAATCCTTCACCCAGGCGTCCTTTGTCTTCCAAGCTTTCGTATCGCATCCTATCGATTTTCTCCTTGACCCAGGTATCAAAATCATCATAACCACGCCTTAGTCTTTCCACCTCTTGAGTCGCCTTCTCAAGAGTATCTTGGTTCTCAACAAACTTAGCATACACTTCTTGGGCCTCTTTATTTACCTCTTGTAGCTCGGCTACTGCCTTGGCTTCTTTGTCTATCACGCTGCAAAAGCTGCGCGGGGTTGGGGAGGAGATACTTTGTATGTCTTTTTTCAACCATTTTTGTAACCCTCATCATATCCAACATTAAATCGGTCTGGGGCGATGGTAGTTTTATCCATCCATTTGACACTTTTCCATTTTCTGAACATTTCAGACACATCGTGCACTCTATCATCTCCAATATCGTATACATAAGAACCATAGTACGCCTCTTTGGGTACAGTTTGTCTCCTCCCGAAGTGTCGCAAGACTCGAAAGGGTGTATAAGGGCAAATTCCCCGAATACCTGGTAGAGAAAGCACAATCTGTTTGCGGCTCTCCACGACGACTTCATTGGAGATGAAATGATCAAGCATCCCTTGGTGATCTTCTTCTCTCGATTCGGAGTAAATTCGAGCCCATCTCTCCCTTTTTCTCAAATTATCCATATTCGCCCAGTACAGCATGTCATTCAAATCTTTAAGAGTGTTATTGTGTTCTTGTTGTCGAGAGTATGTAGCTTCTGAGTCCCAGCACCCTTTGCCAAGTGGCTGAGAATCCACCACTGAATGAGTAAGTTGCATCCTTGGAAGTATCAATGTCCCTCTTTACACTTTCTCAAGGCTCAATACATGTCGGACAGGATGACCGGCGCTATAGGGTAGTATTTTGTTATTCCTTGGTTCTCGTACCCTTTGAATAGAGTATGCGCGAGTGTTATAACTCGGGTATTGATGCTCAAAATTGGGGCATGTGGGAAAACCATCGTTCCCAACAACGCTACAGTAAATGCTAGAGGACGAATTTCATTCCATTCTCTGTAGGAGATCTTTAACTCTCGGTTGTAAGTGCTGTAGAAGTCGCACGTCCAAATCTGATATAAAGATCTCTAAATGCTATGAGGGATTCTTGGCACCCATAGCTAAAGTCTTTCCCCAACCCGAGCCAGTCCGCAATATCTTCTATGGAAGGCTTATTAGGGATGAAAATGTCTTCTTGTTTTCTTGCCTTTCTTTCTATCCCAATACCTACTGTGTCTATGCAGTCTCTGATCTCCTCAAAAGTAGGGGTAATTTCAGCGGTTCTAAATCGGAACACCATTCATTGGCTATCCCAATATCCCGTGAGGACCTCAACCAGTTCTGGCCAACCGTTCATGTCGATCAATTCTGTCAATGCACCCATGTATTTGTTGAGAGTTCTTTTATGATCCCCGTAGAGATTATTATACCACATTGTGAGTTGAGGTGGCGCTGCTATAACCATGTCAAACTTTGGGAAATGATCCACATCTACAAAACATAAACTAGTTAGGTTTAACCACCCCAAATTGGTTTTCACACCTACATCATTCAAATGTCAAATAAAATAATGTGTTGTTAGGTCAGAGGCCTTAGACACGATTTTGGCGGTTTTCTACTATATGGACTTAATACACCTTGGGTATTAAGCCGTCTTAGGCTAATGCTTAATTTTTGGTTTTGGTTTCGATCTAGCTTAGGTTTACTAGCATAGGTTTCAAGTTGACGGTTACCCGAGTCGAACAAACCTCAGGGTGAACCTACCAAACAACGTCGGATGACCACATTCCAACTATTTGTTTGATACTTCCAAATGAATTTTTGTGTATCTCTGAAGAAAGACGTGGAAAGCCACGTAACTTTCGTTATCCCAATGCATCTATTTGTTGTTTGGCCGAAAAATACCATGAAAATGCAACAATTCAACAATAAGGTAAAGTAAACAAATAAACAAATATTATAAACAGCCAAATAAAGTTAGTTTTAAGGTTATAATCCTCCAACATTCCCCAGCAGAGTCGTCATTTCTGTTTTCTCCGAAAAATTATTTTTTATTTTGTTTTTGTAAAGTTTTCGACTTTTGAGAGTCGTCACTTAACAAAACAAATCGATGAAAATTGGAGATAAGCTCATCCAACTATCATGCTAAACCTATAATTAAGAGTTAACTTAATCTGGAAAAGGACCCTTTAATCTACTTACCGGAGACAAAAAAAAAACTAGCACATATTCATGCTCATAAAATTATTTGAATCAACAAACAACCGACTAGAATATAACGGAAGTCATGCTCTTATTTTAGACTCTCAGCAAACCCAAATCTACTCTTCTCAAATATAAAGTGAATGACCAATAATAGCAAATAATGAAGGAGCTGAAGCTTGAGATGGCGCAAGATACCACCATGATGAAATATAAACCGCAAGCAGGGTGTGGCTGAATGACATGGAGGCATGAAATAATTCAAACGAAACGAGATGCTAATCACAAGATCACAGAAACTTGGAGAGAAGAAGCAAAACAAATAGATAAGACAAGAACCAAAATACGAAATGTGTCTAAAGGACAAATGGATACAATATCATTAAGTCTCCCAAAATCACATGATATCAAGTTTCGGCGCAGCATTCAACACGACACAAACAAAACGGTATACCCATTCCACTCCTCAAAGAAATTCATTAGACCCAGAACACTACATATTCATAAAACTCAAAAGCAGCAAAAATCCCAATCGAGGAAGCAAAACAGTGAGGCATAGGGAAAAGTAAAAATTACCTCTTATTGTGCGACGAACAGGGACAAGACGAGCTGAGGCAACGATCTTCACCACAAGAACTTGGACACAGATGACCAAACGGAAATCTGGACAAAGTTAGGTACCAACACCAACATCTCAAACTCCCTTTGTATTTTTTACTCAAACAAGGTTCCGACTAAAACTCTCAAATAATAAACTGTCTGACCACTATGGTAGACAAAATTTCCTCCATTTTCCCCTCTTTTTTTTTAGCTTACCTCCCAAAAAAATCCCCTAAAGCCTCCAAGAACAAGAATATTTATAGGAGGGGATTAGGGTTTTCGAATTGAGGAGAGCGGAGGGATTTCTGAAGAAGTTCGGGGCAAAATCGGACACTCACTTCAATTTCTAAATTCGAATCCTCTCCAAGGACAAAGAAAAAGATGTTCTTGTACCAAAACTTTGCCAAATCCCACAAAATCCGGGTCGAGGAGAGGTGTTGGACGGCTCAGATTCATCTCACATCCTTGGAACTTGACGTGACGCTATCTCCTATCTTCAAGGATTAAAACGCATCTGCATCGCTGTTGTACGATCAAAAAGGAGAAGAAGACGCTGGAGGAAAATTTCAAGAAGTCTCGAATGAACTAATTCACGCGCTTGAGGGAAATCCCGTTGTGATTTTGCCGTGGTTCGTCATTACTTCGAGAGACTGTCGCCGACGCGCTGGATTTGCTGTCGCCTGAAGAGCTCATCTTGATTTTCTTGCATTTGCGCGTGAGAGGAAAGGGAAGACACGTTCGATCTTTCTCTTCTATTACGCTTCCGGATTTCCTCTTTGGGGAAGAAAGCAAGCTGGGTCGAGTCATTTGGTTGGAAGCATTGGGCTGGCATAAGGTGTTGGGTTGAAAAAATTAATGAATGGGTGGGAGTTGAAACTTTTGGGCCTGGATTATTTGGAGTAATGGCTTTGGGACACTGATGTTTAGAGGAAAGAAAGGTGTTGGGTAAGGTCAATTAAAAGAAAGAGGCACATATTTCAGCTCTTTTAAAATGCTTGAGGCCAAAAGGCATGTTTTGACTCTAGTTGCAATTAAATAATTGGCCCAAATACATTGGCATGTAACCAAATCGAGTTTGATTGACGAATTTGGTTAGAATTTAAGCAAGATGAATTACTATTAATTAATGAACAAGCTTCTTAATTTTAAATGAAATAATCGATGTAATTAAAAGATAAATTATTACATAGTTAGTAAAATATTTGAAAAGTAAAATTTTGATACGATCTTCACACATTTATAAGAATATGCTTGCACACACACGCACACACATATATGTATATAAATATATATGTATATATTTGAAAGTACATTTGAATTGCGTAACATATTAATTATTTTAAATCGCTTGGAATTTAAGAAAATCGTGAATTAATTTAAAGGTCAAAATTGGGTGTCAACAGAATGAACATGACCAACACTCTTGAGTTGAGTTGTAATGTTTGACTTCGCCTTAAGGTATTCTTTGATATTCTGATCATGACGTTTTCTTTAAGTGTCAAATTTGATAGTCAATCGTCAGAGGCGGGTTGCAGACGTACCCACACATGTTCCTCGTAGATGTGCTCACGTAGCATGAACCATTAGGAATTCCGCACATTCATTTACGAGGTCATCAACCACAATTCATCATCCTTAACTCCTCTGCCTTTGATTATATCAACTTAATTACACTTAAATAAGACAACCTTAAATTCTTCATAATAGTTTAACTCCACAAAATCATTCAATCTACCATAGTATGTGAAATTTTTTGACTTTGGAGCATTGTCACTTGTACTTGCATAACTTTTAGTCTTTAAAACGACCATAACACCACTATTTTGTGTCTCAGTGAACTCTTCACTTTGTTTAGTTCGGAATCGATGCCCATTATTTACATTCAATGCGTTGAATCTTCTAACAATAAAAGACAGCCCTTGTGCAATGACTCTAACATACTTTATGATGTTAGATATAGTCTCTACCTAACATGATTGAAAGATACAATTACAGAAAAGGACAAAAAAATACTTATGAAATATAAGAAAAGGTCTAAAATTACCCTTTATCCATCATTTGGTCCAAAAATACCTATCTATTCATCTTTTTGGTCTAAAATTACCCTTTCATCTACCTTTGTGCTCACTTATACCCTTGCAACTAATAACCCTGTCTTTTAGAAAAAGAATATTTATTATGGGTCATTCTTTTTTTGAATGAAAAAAAATCACCTCTATTAATTTCCCCCCATAATTTATCCAAATCAAAACAATATATCTTTTTTTAAGATCTAAAAAATATATTTTTTAAAATCTAGTAATTTTTATTTTCTACAGAATCGTTTTAGATAATTAATTTTTAAAAAAAAATATTAGTCAATTTTAGGATTTATATTAATATATTATGTCCCAATAATTGTGGCAAACGGCTAGCCTCAAGTTTCCATCAGAACTGCTAGCAATACAAGATGTGGACGAAGTTAGAAAAACTCCCCTATTCTGAGTTCTCAGCTGATGTTCTCGACTTGTGATCTGAAATTTGATTTCATTGATATTAAATATTGTAAACCTAGTAGCATGTGGTGTTGCACCATTTGCTAGAAACTGTCACATCCGCGGAGCACCCCCTAGACGTAACGGGGTTGTCGTCCTCGAAGAGGACAAAGACTAGCCTCTTAGCATTCGTCATAACATATCATAGGTTAAAATGCAAAAAATTTAATACTTTTCGTATACTTCTACATCATGAGGTTTACATAGACCTCTTGCTTACACATATATATACATAAGGAGTTTACATAGACCTCTCGCTTACACATATATATACATAGGGAATTTACTTAGACTCCTCACATAGGAAAGTTTATATAGGCTTCTACTTTTATTTCAAATATACTATATAGCAATATAATTTCAAAGGAAGTCTAGGATAAGTCTCATATTAAACCATCTAGGACAAATACAACATTTGGGCATATCCCATACTTCATTACAACAAGAGCCATATATAGGCTTATACAACGGAAGGTGAGGACCTACCAAACCTGGAGAATGAGATTCCAAGTCTTCTTCAATGGCCCTATAAAAGCTCAACGGTCGGAACCTACATAATTGTTTAAAACATAGAAATATGGGTTAGTACGCCACTTTTACCAAGTATGAAAACATGCACATAAAACATTTGAAAGAATGAATGAGAAAGGAACATTTACTTTAGAAAACATGCTAAGTCATTTGAAAGACTTTAATGCACATACAAGAGCATATAACACATAAGGACCACAATAACTCAAGTAGTGTTCATATTCAATATATCTCAACAAAAGACCCATGTCAATTTCAACATAAGGACCATATCAACTTCACATAAAATTATATCAACCTAACAAGTCCAATAGTTCACATCAACATAATCATACAAAACCCTTACCAACAATCTCATCACAAGCTTACCATAAGTAATGTTTTGCTACATAATACATGTCATCATAGATAGTCATCACTACATATAGCAATGTAGACCAACGTCACGTTCAACAAAATAATCATCATCATGTAAGATATCATCATATAGAGTTAACAGCATACATTTCATAATAGCACCATACATAAGATCATCTCCTAGGAATCCCTTTAGAGTTAACTTGTGCAATGTCTAGATTGGGTCCCATACAACCTATCTATCATAAGTAGACCCCTCAAGTCATCGTAATCAATAAATATATTCATTTACCTTTAGTCATTCATTTTACTTTCAGAAACACTTGTCTTAACTGACATAGACCACAAGAGCTAAATGTGAAATCCGTTATCATGAAATCCTACACCGACAGAAAGTGGACTACTTGTCAAGGTAGTATCAAAACATGAACGTAGCATTCTAGGTGGATCCACTAGCTAGTATTCCTACGGGGGAAACATAGTTCAACAACTTGAAGATATAATTGGGACCCTCTTTATGCACATTGCATTATAGTCTCCAATTATGAGTACAATAGTGAACCTACCTTCCCTACTTGGGAAGGGACATTCCTCACTACTAGTTCACTCAGTGCTAAGCTAGAGTCTCATTCTGAAATGTCTTTAAGCCTTTATTATTCATCATAGCTTAATTTAGGTCATAGGAGACTAACCCCTTGTATATCATCATCATTATCTCAATAGGAATTGCATGAGAACATCCTTTCAATACAACCCTCATATGTAAGATTAGCATATTATCATCATCATGTCATAATAAGGCACATAGGCAATTCATAACCAACATTATATCATTACATCTTAAGCATAATATCACAATCACATAATCAAGACATCTCAATTTCATCATCATACCAATACCTACCCAATTGAATCACAAGACATACTTCAATTTAACTTCATCACCATCACAATTGAAGAAGAGCTTTAAGATCACAAAATCTTATCAATTTCTCCTTCAAAAGCCATCATCATTGGTCTTATTCTCAACCAATCCGATTACACTCATCAATAGGTGTAACAACATCATAAAATAATAGTTAACACAATAACTAACTCGATTGCATCAATACTAATCAACTCAACATGAGTTCATCACATAGGGTTAGGGAATTTGGGTCAATTTGTGATCTATTCCACATACTAGGTTAAATAATCAAGATCTAGCATAATTGAACAATAATACATCATAATCTAATACCATCAACAACACAATTTAGAAAGTCAAATTCGTATTAGGAAGAAACCCATATGAAAATCATCTTTTTTAAACCAATTTTGGAAGAACCCCTTGACGAAAGGAATCCCAAAGGTGAAAGGTTCTCATACCTTGATATTCCTTGAAGATTTATAGATAAAAGTGATCTTCTTGAAGCCATAGAACCTTAGACCTTTGTCTTCTATGGAGTCTTCTTTGGGATAGAGAAAGTAGAGAAAAGGAAGAGTGATTTGGGTTTCGAAAAGTGATGTGTTAAGTTGGGTTTAGGCTTAGGGTAGTTTATACAATCACTTAACTAACTTAATTAACCACCCCTTAACCCTTAATTAACCCCCTAACCAATTAACTAATTAATCAAACCATTTAAAAACTTCATAGTGAAACCAGACCTGACCTACGAGACCCCGACTTACGGGCAGTAGGTCACTCGACGGCCTTGCCCCCCCCCCTCCCCTCTTGCACATCCGTAGTCTTGGTAAGAGACTGTGCATTTTGGCCACTTTGGAAAATGGCTAAGTCCTCGACGACGGAGGCATCGACGCCCCGTCGTTCAGGCTACGCCTCGTCGCCTGCAACCGTTTGTAGCTACTGCCTTGACAACTTTTTAACTAAAATGAAAGGGTTCTCCTCAAGGACCTTTAGGGTGGTCCTTCAGGAGTCGTACCCGGACGTTTCGACCCTAAATATATTTTAATACGTGTTTAACACCTTTCCACCAAATTTCATCAAATTCTGACTCCTTAAACCTCGTGAAATAGGCTAAGGTACACTAGCACCTCTTTCAATAGTGTCCGGACGTTATGGACGTCTCTTGATGTTTTGGCTCTAAAATTTCCTAAATGACTTATAAACATTATTTTTGACCTTAAAAAGTGTTACAACCCTTAGACACTCATGTGAGGCTCTAGATTAGGTCTTGGACTTTCGGAATGTTACATAAACTTAAGGTCATCTGGTACAGTGTTCAAAATGTCCGGGTTTAAAATCTGGAAAAAAAACGTGTTAGGAATAATTTTAAATTTACAACACTCTAATATATTATGAAACTAACCTTTCTAGGAAACCAATCAATGAAGTCTTTATTAACTATCTTCTCTATATCCATACTTCAAGGCTTTCGACCCTTCCACCGGCTTCCTATATGATTTTTAAATTCATTTCATGAAATGTTAATATAATTATCAACCTGCTCTTCTAGATTCACAGATAATTAAGGATCAGCAGTATTGTATTGTACAAATACTAGGGGAACATGTGATGGCACAATTATTCTCAGAAATTTTACATTGTTGACATTTAGAAGAGAGACAGTTCATCAACTAATAACCTGAACACGATGCATTTGATATGTTAGGATGCAAATATCGACACAACTAAAATGTTGCAACAATTGCTGAGAGTGATAATATTACAAATTGAAACACATACTGCCAAAACTAGTGGAAGAAGAAGCAAAAACAAAAGCTTGTAGCATATAGGTCTCCATTCAATTTTCAAAGTGCTGATTTTTTATATGGGGAATATATATATATGCATATGTAAAGTACATGACACAAAAATAGTATAAGATTAAAAACAGTGTAAATACTCACTCAGTGAATGGCATCACTTGCGGACATTTTAGTACCACATATCGATGAGCTTGACGTTTTACCATAGGTGACAACTCAAATGTTTCAGCTCCTACTCCTTTACCAACTGGTGGGAACAGACTAGACGTATTATTCAAGCATCTATTCCCAAGATTATCATTAACACGACGTGGTTTATTAATTCTTGTCTCAAACCCTTCAAGATATTGAGAGAAAAAGGTAAGAGTTTCTTCTGCTACATGTCCTTCCGCTATGGAACCTTCTGGTTATGACATGTTTCGCACAAAGGACTTCAAGTGTCCTAAATACCTAATCAAAAGATGAATAAATAGTTAGCACATATAATTTTGTATCATTGACTTAAAGAATAATTCCAATAAAAAATAAGAAATTGTATTTACCTTTCCACAGCATATATCCATCAATACTGCACTGGACCCCCAAGTCTTGCTTCAGCAACCTGATGTCAAATGAACCATGAATGTAAAGAATGTGGGAGGAAATAATATTTCTAAATTGTTAATAGTGTGAACATATCGTGACTGGAGCTTGTCAAGATCTGAGACTTAAGTTTTTGGCACAGAGGTGTCGAAAAATGAAATCAACTCCATTAGCACAATAGTCACCTTATCAAGGAAAACTTTACGTATTGCAACTAGTAACAAATATTGCATGAGAATGTGAAAATCATGACTCTTCATTTCAAATAGCTTTCGCTGTTTCAAGTCAATACATCTCGAAATGTTGCTTGCATATCCATCAGGCATTTTGATTTTCTTCAGAGTTCGCAAAAATACATTTTTTATTAAAACCATTTTTCTTTGTATTTAAAATAGTAAACAAAGACAGGATGATAATTTCCATTCTCATCTGGCCAAAGTTCTTTTGTTATACCCATTTCTCTAAGATCCTTTCGAGCTTGAGGATTGTCTTTTGATTTTTCAGAATCACTAAGCAAAGTATATATCACATTCTTATAAACATTCTTGTCAATGTGAATAACATCTAGATTAAAGCTGCTCGCATTTTAAATGTTTCATTTTTTGAAGAATCTAATGTCTCGACCCCATCATGCAATAATTCCTTTAACTATTGGATAAGAGGTTGTAAGTAGACGTCTATGTCATTTTCAGGCATTTTTTCCTTGGAATGATCATTGAGAGAATGAATGAAGACTGTTTTATACGCTCCCAAGGAGGACAATTATATAGAATAAGAATCATTGGCAAATACTATAAGTTGATGTCATCGCTCCAAAAGGATTAAAACCATCACTAGCTAGGCAAAGTTGAACATTCCGAGGATTTGAAGCAAATTCCAGATGAAGCAAGTCAAATGTTTTTCAAGCCTGAGAATCCCTATGAGGCCTCATCAATCCATCTTGGTTACCACTTAAAGAACGCCATCTCATAGACTCAGCAATTTTAGAGCACATGAACAATCTTTGCAACATCGGTTTTAATAGAAAGTAGAGTAAAATCTTTGCAGGTTTCTTCTTTTTACTATCCTTCCACCTAGATGTCTTTCTTTTTATGCATTCTTTCAAGCCTTCATCGTGTTCCTCAAAATATAACATACAGTCATTTGAACAAGCATCTATTTTGGTATAACTAAAAACAAGTTTGTTGATGGTTTTTTTTGCCTCATAAAAGGAGACAGGAATCTTAGCATCTTCAAAGACATCTTTAACAATTCAAGCACCATACTCATTGCTTTATCAGTCATTCGACACAAACACTTTATATGATATAATTTGAGTAGAAAGGGGCTAATTTGGAATACTTCGCTCACCCTTCATATAATGGTTGTTTGCCATATTCGATCAATTTATAGAACTTTGCATAATCTTCATTAGGCTTTTCAGTGTGCTCTTCATTAAATATTTCTTCTCCATTCATAGTCACATCAGGTTCATTCATATTGTTCCCAGTGAATCCAAATGCGTCATTAATCATAGATTCCATTGGATCACTAGGCTGCAAAGTTTCTGCTATGACCAGTGAACTTTGAAATGTTTGTGGTATAGTTGTATTTAAGCCTTCACCATGCAAATATCAAATTTAGTAACTTACTGGAAAAGGTTTTAACGTTAGGTGCTCTTGAACTACACCTCTTCTTTGCCAATTATTAAAACCGCATCTCGAACATAGACATTTAATTACATCACCGTCAACGAACCTATTCTCAAAGGCAAAATCAAGAAACTTTCTTACCTCATTTGCATATTCAAAAGTGTTTTGTGGTTTGACAATCCAAGATTTATCAATTGGAATGGCTAGAAGGGACAACATAATCATTCAACTAAAAGTTTAATAATATCACAATTTTAAAATAAAAGATAAGAAAATGACTTAAATGTTGTAAAACATTTTGGACTGCCACGTGAGCCCCAACAATTAGAATAGTTGCATCACTAGTAATTGTGTGCAAACCTATTATCCATGCCATATGGAACCTTCCCATTAGTAATATTTCATCACTTGGCCAATTAGAAGACCAAGTTATACATTTATACATTAGTTCATGGCTATAAATAGTCACTATATGAAATGAATACAATATACATATTTGAAATATATTACTTCCTCAATTTTCTTTCTTTTAGTATATTAATCTTAGTAAGTTCTTTTATAACACGTTATCAACACGAGTCTCTACCAGTTCAAGTAAAGACTTTAAAAGCCTCGAAGGTATAAATTTCTTTTTCTTAAATAATGTCTAATCTCTCTAAACTTAAATTTCTTGCTCTAGACATATCGAGAAAAAGCTATCTATCATGGGTACTCGATGCAGAAATTCATCTTGATGCGATGGGCCTAGCAGACACCATCCAAGAAAATAATCAAGCATCGAATCAAAACCGTGCTAAGGCGATGATATTTCTCCGTCATCACCTTGATGAGGGTTTGAAAATGGAATATCTCACTGTTAAGGATCCTCTGGTGTTGTGGAACAATTTAAAAGATAGATATGACCACCTGAAGATGGTCGTCCTTCTATAGGCACGTTATGACTGGATCCACTTGAGACTTCAAGATTTTAAATCTATCAGTGAGTATAACTCTTCCATGTTTAAAATTATCTAACAATTAAAAATATGTGGAGAAAATTTCACTGACCATGATATGCTGGAGAAAACGTTTTCCACTTTCCCTGCCTCGAGTATGCTTCTGCAGCAGCAATACCGAGAAATGGGATTTAAAAAATATTCCGAATTAATTTCACATCTCCTTGTTGCTGAACAACATAACGACTTACTGATGAAAAACCATGAAAGTCGACCTACTGGTTCTATGCCATTTCCTGAAGTAAATACGGCAATTTTTCACCAATCTAGGCGTGAAAAAGGTCGTGGCCCCAGTTGTGGCCGTGATCGTGGTCGAGGAAGAAATTTCAATCATGGTGATCGTCTTGCACTAAATAATAACCTTCAACACCAGCAGTGTAAAAAGAAAAATGAAAAACATGATGTAGTGCAGTAGAAAAGTTCAGACAACAAATGTTATCGATGTGGATGAAAAGGACATTGGTCACGTACCTGTCGTACGCCAAGGCACCTGGTTGAGATATAAATCAAGCTTCCCTGAAGGAGGTGAAAAATAACGCAGAAGCCAACTTTATCTCGGAAGATATTGTTGAACCCATGCATCTAGATGTAGCGGATTTCTTTGAGAATCAGAAGGAAATATAGATCACCTGATAGGTGATGGGTCTGTGATAATGTAAATATATTTCATGTTCGTCGTTTGTATGAACTAGTATGAATATGTTTTCCTAGACTTGTAAATAACTAAAAGGTTGTGTAATGTTTTTGTTAAGTAATAATATTATAATGTTTATTTCGTTTATATCTTTTATCTTGAAGAGTATATGGATACCTCAATGATCAATCATGAAGATATTTATGTAATTGATAGTGGAACAACGCACGCCATATTCAAAGATGAGAAATACTTCTCCTACTTGCTTAGAAGAAAAACAAATGTTACTACAATTTCTGGTAATTCAAACTTAATAGAAGGCTCCGGAAGAGCTACTATATTTCTACCTAAGGGGACAACTTGTCATAGAAGATGCATTGTTCTCTTCTAAATCCCTAAAAAACCTGTTAAGTTTTAAAGATATTCGCCGAAATGAATATCATGTTGAGACAATAAATGAAATGAATTTTGAATACCTTGGTATTACCAAGATTGTCTCAGACCAGAAATATGTGTTGGAGAAATTATCAACTTATCTTCTCGCCCGTATTATGCAAAACTAAGTACGATTGAAGCACACTCTATCGTAAATCAGAAGTTTACTGACTTAAAGACTTTTGTGCATTGGCATGACCGAATAGGTCATCCTGGATGAATAATGATGAGACCAATCATTGAAAACTCAAATGGACATCCATCAAAGAACCTGAAGATTCTTACAAATGATGATTTTTTGTGTGTTGCTTGTTGCTAAGGCAAATTGATTACTAGGCCATCACCAATGAAGATTAACATTGAATCCCCTCAATTTTTAGAACGAATACATGGGGATATTTGTGGACCTATTCACCCATCTAGTGGGTCATTTAGATATTTTATGATCTGATAACGTGTTATAAAAGAACTTACTAAGATTAATATACTAAAAGAAAGAAAATTGAGGGAGTAATATGTTTCAAATATGTATATATGTATTCATTTCATATAGTGGCTATTTATAGCCATGAACTAATGTATAAATGTATATAACTTGGCCTTCTAATTGGCCAAGTCATGAAATATTACTAATGGGAAGGTTCCATATGGCATGCATAATAGGTTTGCACACAATTACTAGTGATGCAACTATTCTAATTGTTGGGGCCCACGTGGCACTCCAAAATGTTTTACAACACTCCCCTTGGATATCTATGTAAAAGAAAGTACATAGATATACATAATACGCATTATTACTAAGATTAATATACTAAAAGAAAGAAAATTGAGGAAGTAATATATTTCAAATATGTATATACGTATTCATTTCATATAGTGGCTATTTATAGCCATGAACTAATGTATAAATGTATAACTTGGCCTTGTAATTGGCCAATTGATGAATATTACTAATGGGAAGGTTCCATATGGCATGCATAATAGGTTTGCACACAATTACTAGTGATGCAACTATTCTAATTGTTGGGGCCCACGTGGCACTCCAAAATATTTTACAACACTCCCCCTTGGATATCTATGTAAAAGAAAGTACATAGATATACATAATACGCATCTTACAATTGATAGCAAGACCTCTACTTATGAAAAGTGAGTTGCCTACTACTGTTTGGGGTCATGCTATCTTACATGCAGCATCACCTGTTCGTCTCAGACCAACTCATTATTATAAATACTCCCCATCACAATTGGTATTTGGCCATGAACCAAATATTGCTCATCTTTGAATTTTTGGATGTGTTGTATATGTGCCTGTAGCACCACCTCAGCGCACCAAGATGGGCCCTCAAAGAAGGTTAGGCATATATGTTGGGTTTGATTCACCCTCCATAATTCGCTACCTTGAGCCATTGACGGGAGATTTATTCACTGCAAGATTTGCAGATTGTCGATTTGATGAAACAAATTTTTCGCAATTAGGGGGAGAGAAAAACAAACTTAAAAGTGAAATTGCATGGAAAGTTTCATCATTATCTCATTTTGATTCACGCTCCCCTGTGTGTGAACAATAGGTTCAGAAGATCATCCATTTGCAAAACATAGCAAATCAAATGCCAGACGCATTTACTGATTCTAAAAGGATAACAAAGTCACATATTCCTGCAGTAAATGTGACTATCCGAATTGACGTCCCAAAAGGACCATCTACAAGTGTCATAGCTTCTGAATAACAAATACGCCTGAAGCGTGGTAGACCATTGGGTTCAAAAGATAAAAATCCTAGAAAAAGAAGTACAAAAAATGACACTACAAAAGAATCTCACGAAGAAATTCAAGATCTGATTAATCCTGATATTTCTGAAGAGATCAGTGAACCCGAGACTCAAGTGAATGAAGAACTCTCAATAAGTTCTATAGGTGATGGATAAGTTTAGATCGATCAAAAATCATAGTGGATGATGTTTTCGCATATGATGTTTCACTTAACGTTATGAAAGGAAATGAGGATCTTAAACCTCTATCTGTCGAAGAATGTCGACAAAGATGTGATTGGCCAAAATGGCAAGAAGAAATTCAATCAGAATTAAGTTCACTTGCTAAGCGTGAGGTTTTTGGACCAGTAGTCCAAACGCCTAGTGATGTTAAATCAATTGACCATAAATGGGTCTTTGTACGAAAAAGAAATGAGCGAAATGAGATTGCAAGATACAAGGCACGCCTTGTTGCACAAGGATTCTCTCAACGACCCGGTGTCGACTATGAAGAAACACATTCACATGTTATGGATGCAATAACTTTTCGATATCTCATCGGTTTAGCTGTACATAAAAATCTTGAAATTCATCTAATGGATGTGGTTACAGCTTACCTTTACGGTTCACTTGATAATGAAATTTATATGAATGTTTCGGAAGGACTTAAAATGCCTGAAGCATATAGTTCAAAATCTCGGAAAATGTATTCAATCAGATTACAAAAGTCATTATATGGCTTAAAACAATCAGAGCGCATGTGGTATAATTACCTCAGTGAGTACATGATAAAACAAGGTTATATAAACAATGTCATTTGTCCTTGTATATTTATTAAGAAAACAACATTGGGGTTTGTTATTCTTGCTGTTTATGTTGATGACATTAATCTCATTGGAACTACAGAAGAGGTTCAAAAGGCAATTGAATATCTAAAGAAAGAATTTGAGATGAAAGACCTTGGAAAGAAAAAAATTTGTCTTGGACTACAAATAGAATATTTAGTAGACGGGGTCTTCATCCATCAATCTACCTATACTGAGAAAATCTTAAAACGATTTTACATGGACAATGCACATCCATTAAGTACTCCAATGGTTGTCCAATCACTTGAAGTGAGTAAGGATCTATTCCGACCTCAAGAAGAGAATGGGGAACCCCTTGGTCCAGAAGTACCTTATATTAGTGCGATTGGGGCACTTATGTATCTTGTTAATGCTACGAGACATGACATGGCATTTTCTGTTAATTTGTTAGCAAGATATAGTTCTTCCCCTACACGAAGACATTGGAATGGAGTTAAACATATATTGCGATATCTAAGGGGAACTAGTAATATGGGTCTGTTTTATACTAACAAAGATAGTGCAGATCTTGTTGGTCATGAAGATGCAGGTTATTTATCTGACCCACATAAAGCTCGATCACAAACAAGCTATATGTTCGCATACGGAGGTACTGCTATATCATGGCGATCTACGAAGCAGTCTATTATCGCTACTTCTTCAAATCATGCTGAGATAATAGCCATTCATGAAACAAGTAGAGAATGTGTATGGTTAAGATCAGTAATACATTTTATCAAAGAAAGATGTGGTTTGAAGTGTGATGTCAAGATACCCACAATGCTCTTTGAAGACAATGATGCACGCATAGCTCAATTAAGAGGAGGCTTTATAAAAGGAGATAGAACGAAACACATTTCACCAAAATTGTTCTTCACACGTGATCTCCAGAAGAATGGTGATATTGATGTGCGACAAATTCGGTCGAGTGATAATCCAGCAGATTTATTTACCAAATCTTTACCAGCCTCAACTCTTGAGAAGATGGTTCACAAAATTGGAATGCGAAAACTTAACCATCTGAATCGTGGTTTTTATCAGGGGGAGTAAAATACGCACTGTACTCTTTTTTCCTTAGTCTAGGTTTTGTCCCACTGAGTTTTCCTAGAAAGGTTTTTAATGAGGCAGCAAATAATGCGTATTATGTATATCTATGTACTTTCTTTTACATAGATATCCAAGGGGGAGTGTTGTAAAACATTTTGGAGTGCCACGTGGGCCCCAACAATTAGAATAGTTGCATCACTAGTAATTGTGTGCAAACCTATTATGCATGCCATATGGAACCTTCCCATTAGTAATATTTTATCACTTGGCCAATTCGAAGGCCAAGTTATACATTTATACATTAGTTCATGACTATAAATAGCCACTATATGAAATGAATACATATATACATTTTTGAAATATATTACTTCCTCAATTTTCTTTCTTTTAGTATATTAATCTTAGTAAGTTCTTTTATAACATTAAACACCTTATATAAAAGATAAATTGAAAATCAAAAGTTGAACTAGAGAGTTATTGCATAATCAAAAATCCTCTCAAGGCCAAAGGTTTACTTATTTACGTCATTATTATACAAAGACTTTACTCATATAATTTGAATTTCACTTATTTACAACATGTCACTTTCTCTGTTGGATAATGTGTTGACTGATACACACATGTCCACTAAGATATCATACTTGGTTCAGCAACTATGTTTCAAGATTGTGAAGTGAACCTACCACAAATTTCTTGTGTCATTGACCAAAAGCCTAAGGCCTTGTGTGTTGAGAATTTTATATACATTTCAATTAGCCAAACTGAAGTTTCAAACTCAATGTAAATCACTTAAACATATTAAACATTCACTAGAAAACTATCAAAAAGTACACATAAATAGAGCCTACAAACACCAACACAACTAAGACAAAAAAGGAAAAGAAAAAAAGGGGATCAGAAAACAACTAAATCAAACAATCAAACTAGATCAATGTACCATATAAAACAACTAGATCAATATAGCGATTAGATATTACACTGATTAGAGATACCTATCAAACGATTTACCGTCATCAGCAGATTTCGATGCCTCGACAACCTATCAAACCCAGAAACTGGGTTGAACAGAAAAACAGACAAAAAGCTGACAATCGATTCACTATTGTAAACCTAAACAAAAACCTTGAACTCAAACATGCATGAATTGAGATTGGGAAAAACAGACAACTAGCTTATATATGATTCACGATTCACAATAAGAGTAGAATTTCTCACACAATATTTGAGAGAGAAGTTTGAGAGTTTACCATATCTCCTTCAGTGTGCGATTAATGAGAGAACAATCTTCTTCACTGTGAAATCTGGGGAATATTAAGACCTAATTACCAAGAAATTTGGGGAAATATTGGGAGCTAATTATGGAAGAGATTCGAAGAAATTTGGGTATATTGAGAGCTAATTAGTTGAAAGTTCTGGGAGCTCATAGTTTTGGGAGAGAATAGAAATCGTAGCTGGTAGCTAATTAAGTTTATTTTGTTCACTTTGGAAATCTTAGAGATAAAAGGAAAATATATATTTGAAATTTGTTTCACAAAGAGAGAGAAATATAATTATTTTTTAATGTAGGAAGAAAGATAAAAATTTTCAATTAATTAAGGAAAAGAAATAAAGTTTGTGTGTATAAATATTTTTATTTAATAGCTTATATTTCAAGAAAATATTAAATTTATTAGGAAAATTTTAAAATTTAGAAAATGTTAGTGACGATTGAATGCATCGTAACAAAAATATAAATCGTCATAATTGAAATATTTAATATGGCATATTTAAAAAGGTCATAACATGTTATATTTTTGACGGTTCACTAGAACCCTTGTAATATTTCAATTTTTTGTAGTGAAGGAAGAAGAAAAAGAGAGGGGTTGGGTTATGCATTTATACATTAATCAATTGATATAATTATTTTTAAAAAGTGTTTAAGAAAAATAGTAAAATTAATGGCGTAGTTCCTACATGATTATGATGTAACACTTACGTGCCTACAATGTAGCGGGTGAGAGTGGTGTTATAGTCTCAGGATGAAAAAAATCACTTGAAAGATATTAAGGAATATTTAAACGTCTGTGTAGTTTAAATGTTAAAGTAAATTATGTTTATGTTGCCAAGTTTAGAGGATATTTATGTATTTTTTTTTAAAAAAACAGTGGATAAATAAAGTGAACAAAGGAATTAATATATAGGTGGTATAAATAGTTGACTCTTAGCGATTCTATGTAACAACTTCATACCTATTTTATTGTATTCTCTTACCATGATCAACTATAAAATGAAGTTCTAATCATATGATTGTAGTTTCATTAGGACCACGACTATAGTTCTCTCATTCACTTCTTTCTTAACTTACAACAATCAACCGCACGTATGGTTCAAACTCACTCTAATTAATTAAGTGGACTATCGATTTAGGCCAATATAAATAAGAGATAAAAAAAAATATAGGTTAAACCAATTAATGCAATTAAATAGAACATACTGATTACAATTTTAGGCAAATTACAGCTTGACATTATTCATATCCATCATTTGATGAAAGAACTTTCAGGATAACTCAGTTGGTTTGGAGGGTGGTTATCCATACAGATGATCCGAGATCAATCCTCTCTTAATGTCTTCTGAGTCAAGCCTATAGGCTTGCCTAGTGCAATTTACATTATAATTTCTAGAATTCTCAACTCATTACCACTTCACAAGAAGGTTTAAAATGGAAAGGACAAAATAAATAGAACAAAAAGGTTAACAAGACGAAACAAATACCTTTTCTTTTTATGTATTAAAAAAAAGCACGATAATTTGTCACCTCTTTAGACCTTTAAAAGATATTTTTATCAAAAAATAAACCATATCTTCAAATTAGATGATCCAGCCATTGACATCCATTGCTAATGCCCACGGAACAAGTCAAAAATTTACTCATGGAAATAACAAGTCATTTGATCATCCCAGATGGTATTTGTAATGCCTTCCATTTAAACGGGGCAACAAAACAATGTTTAGTATATTTTTACATATCTACGATCACATAAAAAACGAGATTAACTCATGCAATATGCAGGCAGACAACAAATTCAAGCTAATCAAACACCGCAACTTTGCCAGTTTGCACAAGCTAGCAACAGAATATCATATCTGCAGGATAAATTCCCCCTTCCATCCTCTCACTTGACTTCGCACTGCAAAGAATCCAGACCAATTAAGATAAAACAGCAGACTTCTTTGATTTCCTGCTCGCGTAAATCTTTGAATATAAGCTCCTGGTTCTGATCGATAACAAGACATCTAATCCAAATCCAACGATACATGCTATAGCCATAACTATGAACACAAGCCTGTAACAATGAGCACCTATACATGTGTTGCCACCACCCGCTGTCTTTGTTGCCTGAGCATCATAAAGTAAACCAGCAAGCAAACCAGAGAAGAGAAATGAGCCGACGGGAAGGTTGAGGATAAGAACATTGTAGATGAGACCATAGTACTTGAGACCAAACAGTTCAGAGGCAGTAGGAACAGTGACAGCAAGACGAACTCCATAGCAAATTCCTACAACAATAGAGCCTATGTATAGTGATCCTGGGATAGCCATGGCCATTAGGATATATCCAACAGCCATTAGAATTTGTGAAGCTGCATTCCATACAGGCCTTGGTATTGCAGCTTTCCTTCAAACACGTAAACTAAGATCAGTAAACGAATGCGACTGATACAATTAAGACGTAAAAAGAAACAAATTACCCATAGTTCTTTATGGAATCCTTTTTCTAATCTTTTAGAAAAAAATTCACTTAACGTTAATGGCATGCACTCTCATTAGTATCAAAAGTTTTCTTCTTAATCTCCATATCCAATCAAACGGATAAAGTCAGTATTTAATCTACCAACAAAACAAAGTTGTATAGAATGATCAGTTTACGTACTTGATGAAGTATTCAGAGACAGATCCGGAAAGAATACGCCCGAAAAATCCCCAAATGCTTGTGAATGACACGAAAATGGACACATCCACATAACCCATAGCCAACCCCATTTGCCCCAAGTTATTCATCACTGCCAAACCTGTTCCAACTCCACAAAGGAACGAGAAAAACAATATCCAAAAATCCACAGTCCTCATTGCCTCAAATATTGTGTGATCTTCACCAATCACTGGCACCATCACCATTTCCTTCTTCTCCACAATTTGTTCAGCCAAAAGAGGCACAGTTGCAATATTGTTACCTTCAAAGTCCAGATTCCCCGAATTGGAACGAATAAAATTCTTCATCATTAGATACAGGGGAATGAACAGAGGCGACGCCAATAAAATCAGTAATATAACAGTAAATAATTGCGAAAAAACAGTGCCATGAGGGCCTGAAATGTCAAATGCTAATAAATAAACAGCTATACAAACTGCGACAACATTTATGATGCTGAAGTTTTTAACTTCATCTTGCTCTTCAGCAGCGGTAGAAGAAGGTGGAATTTCACGGAGAAATAAAACCGCCGTGAAACAAACAACAAAAGGGACTACAGCAAGCAAAAGTAAGAAAGATGAAGGGTCATTTGCAAATAAAGCAGAGCAAATGTCAGTAAATATAGCTGTACTTAAACCGACGTACCCTTTTAAAATTCCCGAAACAGGGCCTCTATTTTTTCTAAAATTACGAATACAAGTAACTAAAATGGCAGTATTCATCCAAGTCGTACTGTTCCCACCCATACACAAGAAAATACACATGACCCAGTACGGGAGTGGTTGAATTCGACCACTAACAACGAGCCACTGAACGCCATAGCCAATGAAACCTTCTATTGAGCCAATGAGGAGAATGGCCGGAGTAGCTAATCGGTCGGAAGCTAAGCCGGCGAAGATGCCGAAGGCTTTGCCGACGTCTTTAGCGACGGAGAGGTTGTTAAGCTGGAGCTGTGTGAGGGACATGAGGGATTTAAGAGCGTCGGAGTAGTTTGAGAAAGTGTAATTGTTACCGGAGATGGCTTGGACCCAGACGGCGGCGACGAAACCAAGCCATTTTCTGGCCGGAGAAGTAGAAGGGATGTGGAAACCCATTGGAGTTTGTGTGAGTGAGAGAGTTGGGAAGTAGAAAGATATATACAGTGAATTTGAAAAGGCAAATAGTTTGGAAATATCCAACAATTTAGCGGGTGTTTTGCATATTAAATTATGTGATATTTTAAAAGAATAAATAGTTTGGTAAAAATAAATATTTGAAAAGAAATTGTGTCAATTTAATCGTGAACAAAATAATCCGAAACAGAGGAGTACCTACTAATTAGACTTAATTGTAGGTTGTTAATTTGATAGTTTGTGCAACTTACAATATTTAGCCATGAGTGCATAGGTATAAAAGTGATTGTGAAATTTTCGAACAACGATTAGCCTATTGATATTATAACTAATATTTTTTCTAATGACTCAAACTTTACAACTTTTGAGTAGAAATAGAGAATGTTTATCATTCAAATAATTTCTCTTGTCAATTTTTGTTACAATTTAAATATAAAACTAAACGATATTTAAATTTATAAATTCTTTTGAAAGAAAAATGGCACTAATCCGACAAAAAGAGAGAAGGAAAAAAAAGTAGGATTGCGAGTACGGAAAGTGCAAGGTAGCTAGCTAGTTTTTGTTTCTTTTTGGAAGAATCCAAATAACATGTATGTATCATCAATCAATCACTTATCATCAATTAATTACTTACCTCTTTAATTTTCGCAATAGTCATTTTCGAAAATTTTGATTAGGATATGCTAAAATATTAAAAAAATTAATTTGTATAGAAGTCAGAATATCAATATATAATATACCTACATAAAAAATATTTTTGTCTAACTATGTTAGTATAATTTCCTTACAAAAAAATATCGATCAATACCCGTCAAGTGTATATTACTCCGCCACTGAATATACATGATCAAGGACGGACATGAACGGGATATGTATAAATATCAAGGGTGGACATGAACAGACTCTGATATTAAATTATTTATGTATCTCAAATTGTGTACGTGAGAATTCATATTACATATAATTCAAAATACGCTTAATTTACGCACTATTCAAAAACTCTTCATGAAAACTATACATGTTTGAGTGGCCACCAAATTATATTATCTTTTTTTTATTATCTATAAATGAAATTAAAATCAAGGAAATTAATAGGATAGGCCTTTATTAGCGAAGGCCGTCCAAAAAAATGTTTCCTAAGTTTGAAGACAAAAAAATATTTGTCAGGATTTAATGTGATTTGACCTGTATATTTGTGAATTTTCTAGTATTGTCATTTTCTATGCAACACAGCAGCTAGCTCATTGTAGATGTGAAGAGCCAGCCAAATAATTATATCATCCCTAAATACTGAGAGTTCAATCTTCTGCTTCTTAATTGGTTTAAAGTTGTTGGCCTTCCTAGGCATAAAGAGATCAATAGAATATTACAAAAGCCATAATATATACATAATATATACGTGTTAGCGCTACGAATTGAGTGTCAGCACTTGATTGTGTCGTCAGTAAGAAGATAGCCAATGTTTTTTTGAAACATTTTTTATTTTAGTTAGCGTTTTTTTTTATTGAAGTAGGCGCTTGACTAATAAGTGTTTTTTAATTTGGTTTCATTTTACTTTATGTCATTTAATTTTAGGTGTGCATGTAGAAGTAGACACTTAAATTTATGTAAAGTTGAACAAATAAACACACATATTCTACATAACATCCTATATGACAAATTGTGTCTACATAGCGTCTTACATGTTATGCCAGATAGATCTAATTACAAATCCTAGAGAAAAAAATATTCTATTATTTTCAAATCTTATTTTGTGAAATTACACTGAATTTATTATTGTTATTCCGGTACCAGCTAGAGGAGGAACGTGCAGGCCAGGTAAAGCTTGGGATGGATAGTTTAATTATCAATCCCACAAACATTCTACTGAATATAACTTGGCTGACATTTTAGAAATTAGAAAACGTAAATAAGAGATAATATGCACTTCTCATCATTATGCCTAGGAGGGCCAAATACTTCATACAGAAGTTCTCGATATTTTTCTAAATAATATTAGCCTTTTCTTCCTCAATTTATCACTTTTATTTATCTTCTTCTTAATTGAGGGTTGTCACTTCATTTAATCTATCTCTTGTTTTAATATCTTAGTGTTAATTAACCAAATTAAGTAGAATTATGAACTAGTTTGTGACTAATTTAGTGATGACATAATAGGGAGGTAATGGTCCTTGGTGCCCCTATTTGTATATTGTATATGAAACTCAATTTGTCCAACCTTTTTAAGTTTGGACGAAGTATTGACCTGTCCATTCATTAGCTCAATTTCATTTCAAACCCTATAAAAATTAATTCAACCGGAATCAATACATCATTCTGTTGAGGGAAAATATTTACTCAAGTCTCACACAAGTTATGTGCGGCCTTCTCTTTGATAAACATGTGGAATGTAGGTCCAAACTTATAACAATTTGAGAACTTTAATTAACTAACAACGTTACATTGGGCATAATATATAAAATGTCCTTTTTAACTTGATCTCAATAGGTATTTATAGTCTGTGACTCAATTTTGTATGCATAAATAAGCACTTAAACTTGTATGTAATTAAACAAGTAGACATGCACGTCCTATGTGGCATCAATAGGCATTTATAGTCTGTGACTTTCAATTTTGTATGCATAAATAAGCACTTAAACTTGTATGTAATTAAACAAGTAGACATGCACGTCCTATGTGGCATCCTACATGGCAATTATTCATCCTACATGGTGTTTTACGTGTATTATGTAACGTAAGACGTATATATTTAATAACTTATTCAACTTTATACAAGTTTAAGTGTCTACTCATGCATCCAAAATTGAAAGACATAAATGCAAGATGAAGTGAATTTAAAGAATGCGTTTATGTATCATGTCTAAACATTGATATGTCAAAAGTAGAAAAAAATAAACTTACTTTCCATAGATGAAGAAACGTAATATAATCCTCCCCTTTTTTCTCAATCAATTCCTAAAATAATGCTAATAAATAACTGGAAAATTTGTTTAACTTCAAGCCATATTTAAAATTTTCATGATCAAACAATATTTTTTTCATTAAAACAAAATAACAACCTTAAAACGGAGAATAATTCTCATGATCAAATAGATCCTTAATCTTGCCATAGCAAAGAAGTGGGATGGTATTACCAAAAGAAAGTACTAAGTTATAGCGGATATACTACTGGATTATTTGTTAATTTAGTCATTAATAGAGTTTTTTTTTTCAATGGTTCTTTCATTATGTATTATTCGAATTGAAAATGAGTACATCAGTAATAAGAGATAGATGGTTAGTATCTCACCCCCCATCGAACCAGACATAGAAACAGACGCTCTAGCAAGACAATGAATAACCTGGTTCGCTAATTTCTTAACAGTTAACAAAGAGAGAAAAGGTAACTCTTTGATAAGTTCATGATCCCTATATGTTCCTAAACAAGTGATGTTTAAGATATATATCTTAGTTCCAGGCAAACATGTCAAAAGTTGTTGCGCCTGTATAAATTTTGTGCCAATATCGTTCATGTATTCTTTCATTTTATGGTTGAGAAACGGGAGAATTACCTATCAATATAAAATTAGACTCATATTCACGAAATGTAGCAGGAGATTTTCATTTACCAAATATTGTAGAAGTTTCTCTTCAGAATATATACAGAATTTGGAAATTTTACTCAAAATTTCTTGTATGAAAACTGTATAAGATATGTATATCTTCCTTAAGATTAGTTTTGTGTGTGTGTTTATATATATATNCTATCTGAAATAACTCAAATATACCCTTGAACTATATTTTGGCTCAAATATACCCTTCTCGTCAAACTATTGGGTCAAAAATACCCTTCTCATTAACAGAATCTGTTAAATGTCACTTGGATGCCATGTGGATGCCACATGGCACGCCACATAAGCCAATAGAGTTCCACTCATGCCACGTTGACTAATAAACTTACCCCTAATTTTCCCCAATTTTCTCCATTTCCCTTGAAATTTAGAAACGATTTCACTAAGAACATAGAATCTCTTTCCCTCATTTCTCCATTTCCTTAGAAACAATTTTGCAGATAAGGTTTCAAATACATAACTTTTTAATTCTCTTTCTTAATTCTAACCCCTCCTAAGCCTCTTTCTTAATTCTAATTTTGGTTTGTATCATAACAGTAGCCACTCAACCCATCCCTGAACAACTTCAATAAAAATGGCTTTCTTTCAAATGGAATTGGAATGAAGCAAAGTAAATCAACAAAGTAGTGCCTTGATCCAAGCAGTATTTCTGGTGCTCTGTACCATAATGTCACCACCTGAAAAATGAAGTCAGTTGTTGGAAGTCAAAAAAAAAGCTCAAAAGGGTCAACGATATGCTAGAAATGGAGAAATGAGGAAAAGGGGTTCTATGTTCTCCTGTGAAAACGTTTCTAAATTCTAAGGGAAATGTAGAAAATTGGGGAAAATTAGAGGTAAGCTTATTAGTCTATGTGGCATGAGTGAAACTCTATAGGCTTATCCACATGGCATCCAAGTGGTGTTTAACAGTTTCTGTTAATGAGAAGGGTATTTTTGACCCTATAGTTTGACGGGAAGGGTATATTTGAGCCGAAATATAGTTCAAGAGTATTTTTGAGCTATTTTGGATAGTTCAATAGTATTTTTGACCCTTTTCCGTATATAGAAAGAGAATAAATTTGGTATGAAATATATAGACACACACGCACGCACAAACGCGCGCACACACACACACTTCATTTTTAATATATGACTCCCTCCTTTTCGATTTATATGAACTTATTTTTTTAATTTTATTTCGAGAAGAAAATAACTTCTGAATAATTTTGTTATATAGTATATTTAAGATCACAAAATTAAAGGATATTTCAATACACAAATTAAATATACATATAAATTTTAATTTTAATTTTGATTGATTCCACCTAATATTATACTTGATACGTAATTATTAAAAGCTAAGCATAATCATTATTTATTTACTTCCATATAATAAATAAATATCACAATAATTCATAAAAAATGAAGAAATAACAAAAATGAGGTAATGCTAATAATAATAACTAAAGATATTTCTAGAACTATTTAATTTTCTTGTTATCATTCTTGGTAGATTTTTGCTTTCATGAAATTATATTTTTACCTTTGATCATTATTCACGTCATATATAGAAAGATGTTTCAAAATTATTTGGGAAAATACCCAAGTACCCCCTCAACCTATGCCCGAAATTCCAGAGACACACTTATACTATACTAAGGTCCTATTACCCCCCTGAACTTATTTTATATGTAATTTTCTACACCTTTTTAGCCTACGTGGCACTAGTTCAAAAAAAAAAGTCAATCATCGTTGGGCCCACAAGATAGTGCCACGTAAGCTAAAAAGGGGTAAAAAATTATTAATAAAATAAGTTCAGGGGGGTAATAGGACCTTAGTATAGTATGAGTGTGTCTCTGAGATTTCGGGCATAGGTTGAGGGGGTACTTGGGCATTATCCCAAATTATTTATTCTTGATAGATTTTTGTTAGAATGAAATTGCATTTTTATTCTTGGTCGTCTTCAATACAAATATATCATCCTATTCATTATTATTGTATAGTTACTTTTTAACATCTTTTTCTTTAATTTCAATCTAATATATATTATTAATTTTATCACACTTATTTATTTTCAAGTATATTAATTAGAGACAAAATAAATATGGAAATAATTAATTCATGATAAATTTTTATATAAAAATAGGCATTTTTTGTAAGCATAATGAATAGAAAAAATATTAAGAATTAAAATAAAATAATAGTAAAATAGAGTAATAATAAAATAGATATTACAATAACTCACAAAAGAAAAGAAAGTGAAGTATTAACAAAATAAGTTAATGGTAATAACAATAACTTACGATGTTTCTAGAACTATTTCATTTTTTTGTTGTCATTCTTGATATATTTTTGTTAGCGTGAAATTACATTTTTGCCCTTGATCATTATTCACTTCATATATAGAAAGATGTTTCTAGAATTATTAATTATCTTTCTTAATAGATTTTTGTTAGCGTGAAATTATATTTTTGCCCTTGGTCGTCCTCCCACTTCACTTTTCTATATAACAGAATAATAAGATATAACGTATACACTTGTTTGTACTTGGTGTGTATAATTGTGTATATTTAATATAAAATATGCATTAGCTATACACTATATACATATTTTATAAGCTAGTCGGATAAAGTGTTCGGTGTTGTAATTATCCCATTTCATACAGTCCTTGACTAAATTAGCATGTTATAAACCAAACATTTTGTTTAGCAAATTAAGCCCAAAAGAAATGACATTCAGTAGTCATCTCCTATAATATCTCCATTTATTTGTTTTTAATTCAACTTTATACAAATTTAAATGTTTATTTATGTAAGCTCAAAGTTGAAAGATATAAATATTAATTAAGATCAAACTAAAAGTTATATGTATTTATTATGTCTGATATAATTAAAAAAGTTGAAACTCTGAAGAAAATATATTTATGTAATTTTCAGAAAGTAGTTGTAACTTTTTTTTTTTAAAGATATATACCTCTTTAGAAAGTTGTACATCAGTATAATTTCCTATTTCCTTTCTTTTAAGTTTGGGCCGGGCCTTAAACCAAATTGATTTTCAAGAAATATCTTGAAAACTATATAATGGGTAAAAAAAATCAAAATAATTCGAAAAACTTGCATAAATATACTATATTAAGAAAATATCTATCATTTATAGCAATAACATCTTCTTTACTTGATCATTTTTAATATAATTGTAACACAACTCTAATACATATTACAGAGAATAATAATACAAATTTTATTGATGAACCATACATTTATCATACATTTTAATACAATGTGTCAGTTTCTTATCAAACAATTATAGTATATTTTAGAATAATTATAGTACATATATATTGCATACATAATTCACTTTTAGTACATATTACAGATTTACCATAGTTTTTGCTATGTATTTCTATAAATGAGAATAAATAAAAAGTATCGCTAAAATCAGTAATTATTTATTAGAAAATACTCATCCAAGTAATTTTTCTAAATAATTACATGTTCATATCCCAAACCAAAGTAATTCAAGAAATATTCATTCTCTCAGAAATAAATTACAGTTCATATCTCATATTCATTAAGACTGATAATTTTCGCTAAAATGATACTAAATATATTTTTATTGTATCATTAAGGTTTTTTTGTTCAAAAATTACGCATTAGGCAATGTCATTATAAGAGTATACCAATATAGTTTGTGTGTGTGTATATATATATATACCAATATAGATATTATCTATCTTAATGATACCAATACAATATATGTATACTTATACTGATTAGTATAAGTTACACAAAATTATCAACCTTAATGATAACAATAGTACAATATATATACTGATTTAGTATTAATTAAGTGAAATTAATTACGCCATATAATGTAATTATTTAGTAGAGTATGAATCTAAGGAAATATATGTTTGATGTTTATAATTATTTTACTTTTATGAAATATTTGTTTTGTTTTCCCAATTTGATTCGAGGAATTTTATGGGACGCCCCATTTTGATCGCTACATTTAATCAATATTTGACTTGTATTTTTTACACAAATATCTTCTATTAGGCAACTTTAGTTTAACGTCCAGGCTTCTTTTTAATTTGGGAAAAAGGTCTGATATACCCCTCAACTTAGTCATTTGGAGCTGATATACCCCTCGTTATGAAAGTGGCTCATATATGCCCTTACCGTTATACAAACGGCTCATATATACCCCTGCCGTTACAAAATGGCTCACATATACCCTTCATTTAATGAAAGTTAAAAAAATTAGTTTTAAATTTATATTTATTACTTTTAATTTTTGAAAAAAATATTTTTAGGGTATATATGATTCTTCTATCAAAGTTCAAGGTATATTTTAATTTTTTAATACATAAATTATTTTTTGACTTCTTTTATTATAATTATTTGAGTTTCTTATTCTTATTTTATTTTTCTCTTTCATTCCTTTGTTTAAAGAAAAAAAATTTAAACTATTTTTTTGTCTATATTGTAATTTGATTTTTGTATTCGAAGAAAAAAATTTGGTCATCTACAATAAGTTTTACAAGAATATTAGTGAAACATAATAAATTTGATTATCAAAATAATAATTCTAAATTAGTCATTGAAACCAAAATAGTCAAAAAAATATGTTTGACGAGGATTAAATTTACTCATATGGGATTATATATTGTAGAAAAAAATAATTAAAAGTTAGATTAAAATTATCTCTTTTTTTTTCATTTCCATTAGAGGAAAAGGGTATATGTGAGCCATTTATATGAGCCACTTTCATAACAAGGGGTATATCAGCTCCAAATGACAAAGTTGAGGGGTATATCAGACCCTTTTCCCTTTTAATTTTGCTTTTACAGGCAAGACAGACTAAAATTTTAATTAACTTTTACATGTGTTTTTACTGAAGTGCAAGCATACATTCATTTTAAATGCATTTATTTACATTAAGTTTAAGTATTTGTTTAATCTATATAAGACATAGTTAACTATGAAGAGATTGAATAAAGTTGTAATAGTATTAAGTGTTATTTTCGTGTGGATAATTTTCACTTTTATTATGTGGATAGCCATCACCATTAACAGTTTCTGCTATGAGAATCATTACTATCATTATTAGCGACAGTCACTAACCACTTCTGCAGTTTTATTATCACAATCACCATTGTTGTTCACTATTATTGTTAGTCAGTACAAATCTATCACTTCTATTCTTATGATTATATCTGACATCTGCTATCACTATCAGCACACTATCACTATCAAGTACTACCATAATTGTGAGCAATCCTTACTATCAACCGTCTTCACCATCACAACTAGCACCATTGTTGACTAGCACCAATAACATCATGATCGTCAATCACCACAAATCCTTTTGTCACCATTATCAACTTTTTAACTATTAACATCAACTAACTTGACCAGCAAAATCACCACCACAGCTGCTGTCACTATCAATCACCACCATCACGCCAACAGAGGCAGACTCGCATATCCATGTGAGTGTGCATGTGCACCCGTTAACTTCGAGAAAAATTATGTATGTATAACTTGGGATATGAGATATATTTCATCAGACACTCTAAGACACTAAAACTTATTGGGTGCTCTAAAACTAATTTAAACATAATTGTGCCACTCGTTATTATTTATCATTTTCATCTGAGAAACTTAAAAGTATTGGATAAGACAAGGGGCTGGTAATTTCAAACTTGCGACCTTATGGTTTTAAGTGAAGTTCAAAACTAACACTTCAGCTTTATCTATTCAAGTCATTTAATTCAAATTACATTAGCTTTATATTTCTCTATTTAATTAAATTATTATACGAATGGATATTGGATGACATGCTTTAACTAGCATGCATTAGACGTTGGTGGTGCACCCATCTTGTCCAAATTCTGGTTAACGTCTGCATGCTAGTAACTACAACATCAATCATCTCCACTATATATTTACCAATTATCACCACTATCACAAACCGTCATTATTATCACTAACGAATATCAATTTTTGTTATTTTGGTTGGATCATATATTTATTATGTGTAAAAATAAATAATTATGTATATTCAGATATTAAAAAGCAAATAATCTCAAATTTAATATTCAAGTTTAAAAATAATATTTTAGTCATTCATAGTTACAATTAGATCAAATATCTTAATCTTAATAAAAATAAATAAGTTCTAAAATAATTAAGTCATAAATTTACTCCAGGATTGAGACGATGATTTGATTTATTACACCGTAGGCAAAAAATAGATCTAACTTTTGGACGAAGGAACTTTGTTTTTCTCGTTTCTATTTGTTTGGTTAATTTTTATTTTTCATTTTCAATTTATATCTCTTATTTTGCTTTTTTTTTTTTGAACTTGTTTTTGTGAAAAATACTTATTTGTTATAAAATATTTGTATTATAGTGAATGTCTATTCTGTGGAGTTCTTTTAGGATATGGCTAAGAGTCCTACTTGGGGACCAAGTTAGATTTTCCCTATAAATAGAGGGCTACTATTCATTGTAAAATCATCCATCAGAAGAAATAATAAGTCTTTTCTTCTCTCTAGTTTCTTCTTCTTATTCTATAGTTTCATAATACGTTATCAACACGAGACTCTACTTTCTCAAAAAGTGAATGTTACTTTTGAAGAATTAATAAGTATTATCTATTCTTTTATTTTTAATTTTAATGGTCAATCTTACGAAACTAGAGTTTATTGCCCTTCAAAGTTCGGGCAGGAACTACCTCTCATGGCTGCTGGATGCTGAAATCCACCTTGATGCAATGGGTCATGGAGACACCATAAAAGAAGAAAATAAAGCCACGAGCAATGATATTTATTGCGTCATCATATTGACGAGATTCTGAAAATCGAATATCTGACAGTTAAGGATTCACTTGTTTTGTGGAAAAGCCTAAAAAAGAAAGATATGACCACTTGAAGATGGTCATACATCCAAAGGCACGATATCATTGAATGCATCTAAGGCTACAAGACTTTAAGTCTATACATGAGTGTAATTCTGCCATGTTCAGATGCATTTCTCAGTTAAAATTATATGAGAAACGGTTAGTAAGATTGATATGATGGAAAAGACATTCTCCACTTTTCATGCCTCGAATATGCTCTTGCAGCAACAATAACGAGAGAAAGGTTTTAAAAAGTATTCTGAACTAATTTCTCATCTTCTTGTGGTTGAGCAAAATAATGATTTATTAATGAAAAATCATGAGAATCGGTCTACTGGATCTGAACCACTTCCTGAAGTGAATGAGGTGTATGCCCACCATGCTAGACATGGAAAAGGTCGCGGCTCTAATCGTGGTCGTGATTATGGTCAAGAACGTAATTCTTTTCCTGGTGTTAATCATATATATAATAAACATCACAATCAAAAGGAAAAAGAGAGGATGAGAAACGTGAAGCAACTAGGGAAGGATATTTTCGATGTGGTGGAAGAGGTCATTATGCACGTGATTGTCTTACTCCCAAATACTTGGTTGAGCTTTATCAAGAATCGCTAAAGAAGAAAGAGAAAAATACTGAGACAAATTTTATCTCTAAAAATCAACTTGACATCACGCACTTAGATGTAGCAGATTTCTTCGCACATCCTGAAGGAAAGATAGATCACTTAATTGGTGATGGTTATGTGAACATGAAGAGTGATTTTCTTCGTAGTAGTTATTAATAAATTTCATGTAATGATAGTTGTTTACATGAGTATTAGTATTTTAAATTAGTTTAGTCATATTTTTGTAGTTCATTAGTTTTTTCCATCTTAATTAAATAATATATATTTTTTTATTGATTTATTTATATGATTCTAATATGATAGTGTCAGTCAAATACTAAACCTTATCAAGTGTTTGTATTATATTAGGTCCCTAACTTGATCTAATGGTAAAAACATGCAGTCTATTATTAACTAGGATTTATCATGTGTTTGTATTATATTAGGTCTTTAACTTGATCTAATGTTAAAAACATACAATCTGTTATTAACTAGGATTTATCATGTGTTTGGATTATATTAGGTCTTTAACTTGATCTAATGTTAAAAACATGCAATCTGTTATTAACTAGGATTAAATAATGATTTTTATTTTATTATTTCCTAACAACTCGTTTTTGACTTAGAGGAAGCAATAAATTAAGGCTCAATTTCTAATATTTAATTATTAGTTTATTACTTTGAATATATTGTACTCTTTTGACAACACTAATATTTAACATATATTTATTTTGTGAATGTCATTTCATGTGAAGATATGGATAATTCTAAAAACATATTATCGAAATATGAAGACATTTGTTTGATTGATTCTGGTACAACACATACGATATTCAAAAATAAGAAAGATTTTTCTCATTTAAATATGGTGAAAATAAATGTTACTATAATTTTCGATAGTATTAATATGATTGAGGGTTTTGGAAGAGCCATTGTAATTTTGCCAAAAAGAACTAAATTCATCATTAATAATGCTATGTGTTCTCCAAAATCTAAGAGAAATTTATTGAGTTTTAAAGATATCAATTGATAAAATTGTTGAATGCCTTGAATCGGACCCGTTACAAACAGAAAGGACGGCTATGGCAAACCCTATTCTGTAATTCTGTTCTTGCCTCTCCATAATAAAACTGCTCTCCCTCTTCCCCGTGGACGTAGCCAATTTATTGGTGAACCACGTAAATCTGTTGTCTTGTTTTTCGCGTTTATATTTTCTCGTATTATCTCAAATTCCGCATAACAAATTGGTATCAGAGCCTCTCGGTTAATCGGTGTTCTTGGAGAATTCGAGATGTCTGTTTTGAACGTGAAAATCGACAAATTCACAGGGAGGAACAGTTTCAGTTTATGGCAGATCAAGATGCGGGCTTTGTTGAAACAGCAAGGTTTCTGGGCGCCGTTGTCGAAAGACAAGAA
>NC_028646.1:67665815-67673838 GCF_001406875.1 Solanum pennellii
TTCCACAGAGCAAGTTTCAACACTGTTTGGACTTGCTCAACATCAGAAGCTGTTAATTGCCCTGCGGGGCAATTCTGAGGAAGAGGGGGAGGCCTGGCACTATCATAGTGCGTCTGAAGAATCTGTTCGGAGAATTCAAGTCAAGGTGGAGATTTGTTGAATGCCTTGAATCGGACCCGTTACAAACAGAAAGGACGGCTATGGCAAACCCTATTCTGTAATTCTGTTCTTGCCTCTCCATAATAAAACTGCTCTCCCTCTTCCCCGTGGACGTAGCCAATTTATTGGTGAACCACGTAAATCTGTTGTCTTGTTTTTCGCGTTTATATTTTCTCGTATTATCTCAAATTCCGCATAACAAAAATAAATCTTGAATATCTTGGTATCACCAAGAATGTCTCTAGGCAAACATGTGTTACAGAAAAATTCCTTGATTTATCTTATCACTTGTCTTGGACAAAAATTAGTGCAATTGAGGCACATTTCATAGTAAATAAGAAGTTTACTGATTCTAATACATTTGTACATCCTGGGTCTATAATGATGAGGCAGATTCTAGAAAATTTGAATGGACATTCATTAAAGGACCTAAAATTTCTTTTAAATAGTGAATTTTCTTGTACTGTTTTTTATCAAGGCAAGTTAATTGTGAGACCATCACCAACGAAAGTTGAGATTGAGTCCCTGCGTTATTGGAATTTATACATGCGGATATTTGTGGACCTATTCACCCACCTAGTGGGTCATTTAGATACTTTATGGTTCTAATAGATGCTTCTTCTAGATAGTCTCATATGTGTCTATTGTCATCTCGTAACTTGGCATTTGCAAAATTATCGGCACAAATAATAAGGTTAAGGGCACACTTTTCTGATAATTAGATTAAGTCTATTCGTCTTGATAATGCTGCAGAGTTTTCATCCCAGTCATTTAATGATTATTGTTTAGCAATTGGGATAAGAGTTGAACACTCTGTTGCTCATGTTCATATTTAGAATGGTCTCGCTGAGTCATTAATTAATTGTCTGCAATTAATAGCAAGACTATTGCTTATGAAAACTAGGTTGCTCACTTCTGTCTGGGGACATGCAATTTTGCATGCTCCAACACTTATTCGTCTCACACCGACAAATTATCATAAGGTTTCTCCATTGCAATTGGTTATGGGTTAAGAACCTAATGTATCCCATCTAAGAATTTTTGGATGTGTTGTACATATGCCTATGGCACTATCAAACTGCACCAAGATGGGCCCTCAAAAAGGTTAGGAATATATGTTGGGTTTGAGTCACCCTCCATTATTTGCTATTTTTAACAATTGACTGGAGATATGTTTACTGCTCCATTTGCAGATTGTCGGTTTGATGAGACAGTTTTTCCAAAATTAGGGGAAGAGAATCGTGAAATAAAATGAGAAATTTTATGGAAAAAATTTATCATTTTCTCATATTGATCCATATTCTTCTATTTGTGAGCAAGAAGTACAAAATACTACTCATCTGCAGAAAATTGCAAATTAAATGCCAAACGCATTTACATATTTGAAATGGATTACAAAATCACATATTCCTGTAGAGAATGTCTCAATTCGAATTGATGTCCCTATAGGACCATCCACTACTGTCATAGCTAATGAGTCAAAAGCACGCCTAAAGCATGGTAGACCATTGGGTTCTAAGGATCAAAATCCAAGAAAAAGAAAGATTAAATGCCAAGATGACACTATGAAAGATCTCATATGGAAGTTCAAAATTTGAGTAATTCTAATATTCATGAAAGAATCAATGAACTTGAAACTCAAGGACATAATGAACTATCCATAAATTTAAGAGATGTTGAAACTAATCTAAATCGATCAGAAATAGTGGTTGATTATATCTTTGCATATAATGTTGCAATAAATATCATGCAAGATAATGAGGATCTTGAACCTCAATTTGTTATAGAATGTCGAAAAAGAAATTATTGGCCAAAATGGCAAGAAGCAATTCAATCAGAGTTGAATTCACTTGCCAAGCGTGAAGTTTTTAAACATATAGTTCAAACACCTAATTGTATTAAACTTGTTGTTTGCAAATGAATTTTTATGCGAAAAAAATGAGAAAAATGAAAGACAAAGGTATAAAGCACGCCTTGTGGCACGAGGATTTTCTCAAAGACCTGGCGTCGATTATGAAAAGACATACTCACCCGTTATGGATGCAATAACATTGGCGTTATCTCATTAGTTTCACAGTCCATGAGCAACTTGAAATGCATTTGATGGATGTAGTTACAACCTACCTTTATGGATCACTTGATAATGAGATATACATAAAAATTCCTGAAGGATCCAATGCCTAAATTATGTAACTCAAAATCTCGAGAAATGTATTCAATTAAATTACAAAGATCAGTATATGGTTTGAAGCAATCTGGACGCATGTGGTATAACTGTCTTAGTGAGTATTTAATTAAAGAAGGTTATACAAATGATGCAATTTATCCATGTGTCTTTATAAAGAAAACAATATCGGAACTTGTTGTACTTGCTGTTTATGTTGATGACATAAATCTTATTGGAACTCCAATAGAGCTTCAAAAGGCAATTGATTATTTAAAGAACGAATTTGAGATGAAAGATCTGAGAAGGACAAAATTATGTCTTGATTTGCAAACTGAGCATTTGACAAATGGTATTTTTGTTCATCAATCTGCCTACATAGAAAAAGTGTTGAAAAGATTTTGTATGAATGAAGCGCATCCATTAAGTACTCTGATGGTTATTCGTTCACTTGATGTAAATAAGGATTCATTCCGACCTCAAGTAAAGGATGAGGAAATTCTTAGTTTTGAAGTACCATATCTTAGTGCAATTGGTGCACGAATGTATCTTGCTAATACTACAATGCCTGATATAGCTTTTGCTGTTAATTTGTTAGCAAGGTATAGTTTGCTCCTACTAGGAGACATTGGAATGAGATCAAACACATTTTGTGATATCTTAAAGGGATGACTGATATGGGCTTATTTTATTCTAATAATTGTAGCCCCAATCTTGTTGGTTATGCTAATACAGGATATTTATCTGATCCACACAAAGCTCGATCCCAAACAGGCTACGTGCTTATATGTGGGGGGGCCTGCCATATCTTGGAAATCTACAAAACAGTCCATCGTAGCCACTTCATCTAATCATGATGAGATAATAGCTATTCATGAAGCAAGTAGATAATGTATGTGGTTAAGGTCTATGATACATCTCATTCGAGAGAAATGTGGTTTGGAGTGTGATAAAATACCCACCACTTTATATGAAGATAATGTAGCATGCATAGCACAACCTAATGGAGGATTCATAAAAGGAGATAGAACAAAGCACATTTCACCAAAGCTTTTCTATACACATGAACTTCAAAAGAATGGTGATATAAATGTGCAACAGATTCGTTTAAGTGCCAATGTGGCTGATCTATTCACCAAGTCTCTACCAACTGCAACTTTCAAGAAGATGGTGAACAAGATTGGAATGCGAAGATTCAAGTCTCTGGATTGATGTTCTCATTAGGGGGAGTTAATACGTGCTATACTCTTTTTCCCTTACGAGGTTTTGTCCCACTGGATTTTCCTTGTAAGATTTTTAATGAGGCAGCCTAGATGCGTATAAATAGATATGTGTACTCTTTTTCCTTTACTGGAGTTTTTCTTTTCTTAAAGTTTTTTTAATAAGGTTTTTGACGAGGCACATCATCTATGAATTACACATTCAGTAGAAGTGTTATAAAGTATTTGTATTATAGTGAATGTCTATCATGTGGAGTCCTTGTAGGATATGGTTAAAAATCCTACTTGGGGACCAAGTTAGATTTTTCCTATAAATAAAGGACTCCTCTTCATTGTAAAATCATCCATCAAGAAAAATAATCTCATCTCTTCTCTTCTCTCTAGTTTCTTTTACTTATTCTATAGTTTCATAATATTATTTAATATTTAGTAATTATCCAATTTTAATGTTAGACATGACATATTTAAAAACTTTTTTATTAAAGAATATTTCTTATTAGATTAACTTTCGTATTCAATCAACTTGTTCTTTGTAAGTCATAGCCTACTATTCCATTTGTGGAATAAGTAAATTATCCCAAAAAATTATTTCTTACTGAATATAACATGTGTCATGATTTTCAAATACAAAGAAGTTAGATAAATACAAAGAAGTTAGATGGCACCTTGGATGTAACTTATTGGTTAATAAAGTGGTTAGAAGTTATGATATCTTAGGTTTAAATTTTAGCAGATCAAAGATATTAGGTAATTTTTCTTATTTGTTTTAGCCTTAGTGTGTAGAGTTATACAAGTTTAAGTGTTTACTTGTGCACACCTAAAGTTGAAGAGCAAAAATGTAATTCGAAACCAACTTAAAGGACATATTTATGCATTATGCCTAATAAATACTATTGTAGCATTATATTGTCAAAATGCATAATTATTGACTTAATACTTAGCTAGGTTGAAAAATATGAGACACATGCATGTTGAAAATTCAACTACACAATTAATGAGATATTAGTGATGGTTGAATTGAATAATAACAATATTAAGTGTCTTCTATTTTTAAGCAGCCTTCCATGTTTGAATTTTATAGATTCTTATTTTGGAATATCAAAAATATTATTAGTAAAGTTATTTATTTCTCAAGGCTGAATTAAACTATCCAAATTCTTACCTACTAGTTGAAATTAAGAGTAACTTACCAACTTAAAGGAGTACATTTGTATTATTGTTTTCTTCTCTACTTTTTCTCCAAAAGGATTTCATCTTTAAATATAGTAACGTGGAATTGAGGAAATTATCCATAGTGAGATAATTCAACATATGCAATAAGTAAATACTCTCTCTGTTTCAATATAAGTTACAAATTAGTCTAACTTTTGTTATATTTTGAACAAATACACACACGTCTTACATGTTATTCTATATATCATTTTTTGTCCTACGTGGTGTCCTATATTTATTGTGTCATGTAGGACTCATATGTTTTTATTTATTTAAAAGTTGAATAGTTAAAGTGCATATTTGCGCATTATGAAAATTGGAGGTCAAAGTTAAAATTTGAAGCCAAATTTAGAGTTCAATATATATATTATGCCATAGTATTAATTAGCCACAAACATATATAGGTGAATCTTGAATTTTCATTAATGAAGTTCAAAATATGACTGAATAAACATACAACGAAATTGAAGAGAGTTCAATATTTTAACTATATATAAACAACATAACTCTTCATCGAAGAAGATATGGATTAATCTCCAGACCCTTAAGTGATCACAAGACAACTAGAAAAAAAGATCGTCAATGCACCACAAATACGTGTTACATATGTTTCATTTATTATTTTTATTTTATTTAATTTTGGAAGGGCAGAAGGCTTCCAAATGAATTGAAGAGAAGAATTGACCAAGAAAGAAGAAAAGAATATGAAGATATAAATTTCAAAATAGAATGAAATTGGCACCAACCATAAATGACTCAAAATGGTACAACATTAACTTAATTAAAAATTTATTGTTACTTTTCCTAATTAATTTCCAGTCAATTCCTACCAAATTTCTTTTATTCCTTCATCTGCTACACTTGACAGGAGTACGAAATTACACTATATTTATACTGTTTGTACATATATAATTAATTGGCTGAACATATATATATATATAGAGATAGATATATAGTCTGTTTGAATTGACTTATTTTAAGTATTTGTAAGTTATTTCGAAGTATTTGCGTAAAATAAACAAATGATTCTAAATTTATGACTTTTGACTTATAAATCATAAGTTATAAGTCTATCTAAACATGTTTAATACGTTATATTATTTAATTATACACATTAACATCAATTTAAATACACTTAAAACTTTACGATTTATTGAGATGTGAACCCCTCCCTAAAATTAGATATAGTGCATAATTCGATTTTTAATTCTATAGGTTAATTGCCGAACTTAAATGGAGTCCGAGCCTAAAGGGTATAAAATATTAACAAAAATTTTAAAACGATATATAAAATTTTATATTAACCAAAACGGCAAAATCGCTGCAACAACAGCGATTTACTCCACCGAAAAAAGCAAAATCGCTGCCACTGCAGCGATTTTGCAAAATGTGATTTTTTTTTTTAAAAAAAATTGAAATCGCTACCTAGGCAGCGATTTTCAATTTTTTGTAAAAAAAAAAATGGAAAATCGCTCATAGGCAACGCTTTTCAAAAAAATAATTTAAATCGCTGCCTACGCAGCAATTTTATAAAAAAAAAAGTTAAAATATTGAATCGCTGCCTTGGCAGCGATTTTATTAAAAAAAAATTTTTTTTTTGAAATATGGAAATCGCTGCCTAGGCAGCGATTTTCAAAAAGAAAATTTTTTTTAAAAAAAATTTAAAGCAGCAATTTTATAAAAAAAAAAATTTAATAATATATTTTTGAAATTCAAATATATAGCTTATAAGAAAATATTCATTATTTTAAAAAAATTAAGAATAAGTAAGGTAACAAAAATATTTTCTTTCTAAAAAAAAAGATATTATATTGAATTTAAATTTAAATGATGTTTGAGTTCAAATAGAATTCTAAATTCAAATAATTAGATTTTTTTAAATAAAAAATTAAAATCGCTTTTATTTTGGATCGTTTATTTAAAAAAATTTAATTATTTGAATTTAGAATTCTATATGAACTCAAACATTATTTAAATTTAAACTCAATATAATATCTTTTTCTTAGAAAGAAAATATTTTTGTTACCTTACTTATTCTTAATTTTTTTAAAATAATGCATATTTTCTTATAAGCTATATATTTGAATTTCAAAAAAATATTATAATTTTTTTTTTATATATAAAACCGCTGCTTTAAATTTAAAAAAAAAATTGAAAATCGCTGCCTAGGCAACGATTTCCATATTTAAATTTTTTTTATAAAATAGCTGAGCGATATCCATATTTTAAAAAAAAAAATTCATATTTAAAAAAAAAAATTTACAAAAAATTGAAAATCGCTGCCTAGGTAGTAATTTCAATTTTTTTAAAAAAAAAATTCACATTTTGCAAAATCGCTGCCACTGCAGCGATTTTGCTTTTTCCGGTGGAGTAAATCGTTGTTGTTGCAGCGATTTTGCCGTTTTGGTTAATATAAAATTTTATATATCGTTTTGAAATTTTTGTTAATATGTTGTACCCTTTAGACTCCGGACTCAACTTAAATGCTGGTAATTTACATGTATAATATTCTAGAACCTAACACACATCAATTCCAGTTCAAACACGATTTTGATAAACTAATTAACTCTGAGCTCTAACTTCAGATCTGGTATACGTTGCATGTGCATTAATAAAACAGTCCAAATTGATGTCGAGCATAGTTTACGTGTTCATAATAAATATTCAAAATTTGAGATTGTAAACTCGGTTATTATTGTATATTAACTTGCCACACTATAATAACACTCTCTTTTGGATGATGTTACTAATTGTATTGTACTGTATTGATGTATTATTTTAATGAGTACAACGTTTTTGGATATATTGTACCGTTCTATGTTGTTATATAATGTGATACTGTTGGATTTTATTTGCCCTAAATTTCTTACCATAAATAGGTTTTCCTTTTAGGAAAAGATTTTGGATTGTCTAATACTTTTTCTAGTTGGAAAAGGTTTAGGGCTTTATAAATAGAAGCATGTTCATTCTAACTTAATCAGCATTCACAATATAGAGTGTGTTTTGTATGAAATGTTTTCCAATTTTCTCATGTTTGGCTGGGTAAAAGTTTTGGAAAATGTTTTCTAAATCAACTCATTTTCCTCAAAATTAGGAAAATGATTTCCCTTAAAAAATTGAGGAAAACATTTTCCAAAACTCTCCTCCAATTTCAAATTGCATTTTTTTTTCAAAAAATATCAATTTTTAAAAAAATATTTTCAATTTTAAAATTTTATTTGTTTACCCGATCCCTGACCCCACCCAACCACCACCGGCCAGCCCCCCC
>NC_028646.1:67674212-67679245 GCF_001406875.1 Solanum pennellii
CCCGGTCAGCCCCCCTACCCACCCCCAACCCCCAAAAAATTAATTTCATTCATAAATCAAACACACGGAAAATATTTTCTACTCACCAACCAAACATGAGAAAATAAGTCTAGAATCTACTTGTTTTTCAGGAAAACATTTTCCTTCATACCAAACACCCCCATAGTCTTAAGGGCTTTGAGAGTTTTGGTTAGGGGGAGAATTTGTGGCTCACAAGCTTGATACGTTATCACTTGTATGAACCTCCCATGTATTCCTAGTGGATTAGTTGAGGTTGTTTCTCTCTGTATTTGTACTCTTATATTTATAGTGGATTGCTCATCTCCTTTGTGGACGTAGGTCGATTGACCGAACCACGTTAAATATTTGTGTCTTTTGGTATATTTCTCATTTGTCTTCTTAATCGTGGTCTTTCGAGGTTTGCTTTGCTAGCTTCCGCATTACACCTGCTTATTTTCGATCCTAACACATACATCAACAATTTGAATGACAAACATAGCATCCTACCTGAAAAGTAAGATAAGAGATAGAGCTACTATGATCAAAAGGTAGGATAAAGGATAAAATATAATAGTTTAATTATAAGTAAAGACAAAAGGAGAAGAAAATATTAAAGTAACAATGTGATAACACCAAATCGATCATTATATAAAATGAAACTTTTATTATTACCTAACGATGAAATAAAATGTAAGTAACAATAAAAACAAATAGGCTTCACTTAAGGTAGCAAAACAATAGAAAAGGTATAGTATATCATAGCCATCCGATTCAAACAAAGTCTACAAATTTATAAATTTTAAATTCTAAATGTGTTAAGTGTAATCACACTTGGTCTCCTTACTATTCCAACTACTATGGAGCTTTTAAATTTTCAAACATTTGCATAAACAAAAAAAGCATAACTAGCTCACTTGTCCTGACCAAATAGACCACAACTCAAACAAGTACCACCATTGACATTTCTAAATCCTGTGCACAGAAGATTTTCCTTCTTTTTTTGTGGGGTAATTAATTATAAGGTGACCAAGTTATTTTAATTAATTAAATAAAATTGAAAGTCTTTATAAATTCAAGGATTAATTAAATTAATTAATATGAGTCAAGAGTAAAGACCACATGGCTTATCTATTTGCTCAAACACCAAAATTTCTATAAAATTTGTTACACAATAATTGCGGGTCCAAGATGGATTGCATCTTTTCAAAAGGATAATAATTTAAACGAGCCAAAAATAATCATAATTATACTTAGAGAATAATTCAGTGGCTGATTCCCTTCGGAAAAATTATAAGCTTTCCCACCTTTTTGCAACACTAGGATAAGGGACGGAGATGGTAAGGGTTCAGGAGTTCATCTGAATCTCATTCGATGAAAAATTATATGATTTTATAAATGATTAAAATTATCTGTTATGTAATAACAGATGTTGAATTTCTTTCGATTTTTTTTATATATTTACTTATTCATATTTTAAATTCATTTAGTGAAAATTCTTAGTCTACGAATGACAATAATGCTACTTTTAGGGCATAATTGACGTTGATTACGTTAGCTTAGGTAGCATTTTTAGTTTTCCACCAAATTTTGTCTCTCCTTTTTATCTTTGACCAAGAATTTCTCCATTAACATAAAAGTCATAGCTTCCAAAAATGACATGCAACCCACCTTGTATCATAGTGCGTTATGGAAAAAGGCTATATTCCACTAAAATAAGATTATTATTTGGATTAATTACATGCCACATGCACATATATACACTAAATTATATTTTACTTAATTATAAACTGGCTAATCTTGAACCCCCTTAGCTTCATGTGTTGCCTAACATTTTTATTTTACCGTAATCTTAGAATCACGCATAGCTATAGAAGAGCAATAATGATAAGTTGATGAAGATATATAGTTATACGATCATTTAATTTATTATCGAATAAAAAAAATAAGAATCTTCTACACATAATTTTGAATTTTCTGTTACATCCTTCAATTTTTTTTAACACAGAATATATTCCGTACGAAAAGTCACAATAGTCACTATGAAAAGCAAATTCGAGAAAAGTGAAAAAAGAACTTCTATTCCAATATTAAATTAGGCGTTAGCCATTCGAAAAAAGAAACGTTTAACATTTTAGTCAGTATTTTTAAATTTTGGTAGATGACACAATCTAGACCTTCCATATTCATAAAATTAGCTTATCTAATTTATAATATATTTCAATTGAGTTGCTTATATTTCAATCGGTCAATATAGATTTCAATCTATAGTCAATTTATAAAAATATATACACAAATATAGGTATTTATGTTTTATCATGACAAGCCAATTGAAATAAAATATATTTCTATAAGAATGACTAAGAAATACATAATTTATTTTATTGAAGGGCAAGCATGTTGAGTCATTTACACAAAAATACAAATCAACCTTCGAGCGTTTAACGCCAAAAACTTTTATTTTTTAAAAAAAATGTAAAATTAACCTCCCGAGGTCAACTTTTTTTTAGAAAAATAATATTTTCTTTTGCATAAAAATTATGTTCTTTTCTTTAAATTTAACTTTATTGGATATACATATTTGACCAATTTAATGTGTAAATCTAATTATGCTTTTCTCATATTATAATTCAATAAAGATACTTCTAAGATTAAAAAAAAAAAGATAGCCAAATATAGATAAGAGAAGTAAAATAAAATAAATACTGGAGAAGGGAAGAATTGAATAAAGAAATGAGGAAGATTGAAAATAGTTTAGGGTCATTTTAATTCAATTCATATTTGATCAAATTCATTTTTATGAATATTTCTATAAATAATAAATTACAATTCAATTTATTTTTTATCTATACAGTACGCTCATTTGTCATCCCTATATAATGTCATACAACAACAAACAATTGTTTATTATTTGTTTGGTTATAAAACAATTGATTGATAGCAAAATAAATCACCCATTATTTAACCAAAACTCCAATCAGTAGTATTTATTAAGTGGTAGAAGGTACTTGTTTTCAATCACCTAGAACTTTCAATCCTGTAAATAGTAGTCATACCTATAATATCATATCAATTTATTATGTCACTATAGTTCCTTATTATAACAATAATTGGTAAAGAGTCTACAATGATTTAACCCAAATAAACCAAAACAAACAAATGGAAAAAAGAAAAAAGAAGTAAACAACCACACTTGGCAAGTGAAAAGCATCATTTTGCCACCACCAAAATTAAAAAAATCTTTGTCAAATACTTATCCTTCTAGAAGGAAGAAGGTAGAGAAATTAAAAAAAAGAAAAGTAGGTAGGTGGTGAAAGTGATGATTGTACTATTTTTGACATTATTTCCAACCGACTAAATTGATACATAAGAAAAAGATGTTAAAATAAAGACCAAAGATTAAATATATCTTATATAAATTAAATATGTGTCACTCAACTTTTAATTTTCGTAGTTTATTATTACTAAAAAATTTATAGTTTGACTCGAAAGAGAGAAATTAATTAAGAAATAAAAGAGCTAGAATCCAACCAATAATGCAACAATAGAGATATAAATCAATTATCAAAGAGAGTTGTCATGTGATATATATTCTTTTATCATTAATTAAAAATTTCAAATTAAAATCTCCTTAAGTACAGAGTCTCTCTTTACTCCTTAATTTCGATACAAATCTGAATTTAATAAAACTTTAATGTAGATACTAAATATCGAGCTACGAAACCAACCCAAAGAAGATATAAAGTAGTTGGTCTTTTTCCATTTCCTACCATCACTATGTTTACTAGTTTTGCTCTTTATTTTTCTTCCATGAATTGAACTACTAACAATTGGTTATTATTTCCATATATTAGTGGGGCATGTCTTCCATTTTTAGATTGAGTCGTCTACTAGTCAATAAGTGTAAAATTGAACACAACACACAAAAAAAAAAGAAGAGTAATCTTTCTTTTTGGTTTAAATTAAAGAAATCGTGTATGTTGTATTAATACCAAAAGTACTTATTTCCTTTAGATAAAGACAAAACGATTAAAACCGTTTGGTAAATTATTTTTTTATGACTAATCAATGCACACTTTACATTATCTTTCACAGAAATAGTAAAGAAAAAAGTGAAATACGTGTATGGATGGATAAATAAAATTTCATCTTATATCAAATTATAGTAGCAACTGTTTATCGAAAAATTAATATAGTTGGATTTGTCATAAAATTATAAACACATGTCTTGATTTAATTCGATAGATTCAATTATCAACAGTTAAATATGTACGGGAATATATGAAAGACTAAAAAATGTTAACAAAATAGCTACTCCATCCAAATAAAAAATTCTTTTACTATGGTTAGGTGAATTATTAGTATTAACGTTAATCATGGGTTAGTAATACCTTTATGGGTCTAACGAATATTTACATAGCTTGCACGTAATTACTTTGTAAGTGAATGAGATTAGAATGTAACTCATTTATGGACAGTGACCAAGCCAACAATTCTGATAATGGGATTCAGAAAAATCTGAAATTAGTAGCGGATAAAATTTTATAACTAATTTCATTTAATCACGAATTAGCAATAAATTATAAGAAAACTCAAACAACTAAAAACATTTTAACGACAGATTGCCAACTAATTATGTATCTAATTTAATGTTTTCTTGTACTAGTCATACCTAAAATTTGAACATATATGTCTCTCGTGTTTAGGGAATTTAAAATTTTATACGTACATAAATATATAATTTTTATCATTCTATTTGTCTGTATGATTTTTCAAATGAAGGAATTTCAATTCATTCATTGCATGTTATATATGGGTTTAATTCATCCACAGCAAAAACATTTTCCACTCCTACTTCCCCTTTTTCCTATTTGCAGAATTAGTAAAATTCTAATTACAACTCTTATATACGTGCAAAAAGTGTTGAAGTTTTTATCGAAATAAAATATTAATTAAAGCAAAAACTAAGCAAATACTTTATAAAAGTAAAATAATTATAAACATATATTTTTCCACATTCATACCTCCACTATATA
>NC_028646.1:67680118-67685309 GCF_001406875.1 Solanum pennellii
ATTCCAACTAATTTCGCTTAACTGATATTAAATCAGTATCATATATTGTATTTGTATCATTAAAGTTGATTACTTCGCTTAATTAATACTATATAGTATCTTCTTCAAAAATTACTATACAAGTATATATTATAGTATTCATATAGTATTATTGAATAATGAGTAATTTTTTAGCAAGAAATCTTAATGATTTGGCTCAATTTACGATTATAAACATATAATTTTTTACCGACATTCACCCGATTTCAAAATTATTATTAAGAGATATTTCAAATTTCAAAACCAATCAATCGAGGACCTACACTTTTACCCATACAATGCCTCATAAGAGATAATCTAATTAAATATCAACATAAAAGATTGTTATTACATACGAACTCAATAAAAGATAAGTGATCACTTTTAAATTTTTTGAAGTCCATCACGCATGTACAAAGCTATCTAGATATGATAAAAATATGTTCGTTTTATCTAAATATTTAAGTTATTACAAAAACACAATTATTTATCCTATTATATTAGTATCGCAATTTAAACTCAAAATTAAGAAAGTGAAGAAAGAGAATTGGATGATCTAACATAGTGGAAGACAGTGAAAATTAAAGGCAGTGGAACATCACTGTAATTATTGCATGAAACTTATGGTATGAAAAAAATTTGTCATCTCAGGAGATAGATCATAAAGGCTAGTTTCCAATTCCAGTTGTAAATATTTTCCTATCTCTACCAACAAAATAACCTACACCAACCACCCTTGACCCTACTTAATTTTAGATATGACAATTTTTCATAATTAATTGATCGATAAATATACACTTGTATTATCTGCATGGGAATATGATAGAAATGAATGGAATCTCTTCACTCTCTCGATTTAGAACGTTATGAACGAAGAGTTTTTTTTATATATTGAGCGCGTATGTTTAGAATACCTTAAATAAAATAAAAACACTTTGCGAAAAAAATAATTTGTAAGATTATGAAAATTAGTACCAATTTCATTTCATTTTTGTATAGTTATGTGATTTATCAATACGGAGAAAAATGTTCGTGGGAAAAGATAAATCTACGTATAAGTTTTACCTGAAAATCCGATGTAATTTCTAGTCTACATTTAATTAACATGTTTCTTCTACTCCAATAATTTCTTGACAACATTTTATTAGACTTTAATTTAATTTAATGATGATTGTGATTAGAGAGGATTTACGTTCTCAAAATTTTGAAATAGAACTATTAGGGAGAAGGGAGATGATTCAAATACAAATTAAATTAAAAACTAAATAAGGGCATTATATTATAGGGTCCACATATTTATAGAAGGGAAAAGGAGATGATGCATTAGATGTTGAGAAGTTGGACCTATGAACTATTTAAAGCAAAGATATATATATATCAAATAATGTGTCCATTGATAGAGAAAGATGCAATAATTTGGTAGAGGTAAGTAGTTATCTTCGTTTTGTTTTAATTTATTTGTTCTAATTTAATTTTGATGTGAAATTTAAATGTATAGATATCTTATGGAAGGTTCTAATGTCACTACCTAACACATTATAATAAAAACAAGACGATGGAAAAAGCAAAAGCAGATAGGAATAAAGGTTGAAAAGTAAGTCCTTTTCGTTGTGCGAAGGGCCATTCATTTGTTTTATTTTATTTTTTGGGTTAGAGGAATATGAATATGATATTATGTGATACATCTTTTTGATTGGATATGTCACACATGCTTTTAGATTGCGTTTTGAGAAGGTTTTTTTTCTTTCTTTGGAGCATTTTCAATCGATTAATAATTAATAAGTGGACGTATTAAGATAACTAATATACTCTTTTTTAAAAAAAAATTAAGATAATTCATGGTCTCTATAACCTTTATCACAATCACAGTTTTATCCTTCGGATAAACGTTATGTGGTGAACTCTTTGTGCACACTGAAGTAGTGATGGAGTCACCTTACAGTTAGGGGTTTATCCGAATCCTCTTCGATAAAAAGTTATATTATTTATATATGATTAAAATAATTTTTAGATATATACAACAGATTTTAAACCCCCTTCGATTACTTTATATGTCTATTACTAAAGCCCTAATATGCTTTGAAGAAACTAAACTAATTTGTGTTGTAAATTAATTAATCAGAAGAACATGAAATTAAATCAAACCAAAATTCTAAAACTCATCGAAGGCGCACGTCAATGAAACAGCTTTAGCAGTAATAAAAATGCATAGTGCTAAAGTTTTTATCGTTATTAGTTAATTACTATTAGATCAAATGTCTCTATAAGCTTTACAGACATTTACAAAGAGAGTGAATTGCCAAAGAAAATTACATATTTAGTAGCAATTAAATCATTGTATTGATTAATTACCACTAAAGATCAGTTATTGTGTAGGAACATAAGTAGTAGAAGAAGATTTCCAGTCTTAAGTGGGTATATTAAGTTACGTAAATTTTCATTAAAAGTGTTTGACTTTTTTTTATCGAACTTGATCGTTGTAAATTCAATTTTTTTAATCAACATATTTTATAAACTAGATGATTATACTAAAAAGTACATATATTGGATCATGAAAAATGAATAGTCATACAACCAAAATCAATGAAGTCCATTCAATGAAAAGTATAATTCAGTTCAACATTGATTGACTGCCACCAATACTAATTTTAATTAATTTTAAAAAACGCCAATTGTGGGGAAAAAATTGTACCAAATATTATACAAATTAGAACAGGTATACATGTTATGCTTTATATGTACTGTATTATTGAACTACAAAGGTGAAGATGTATTATAATTTTCTCTAATATTATAAATTAGATCTTTTTGTGATCATAATTTTTTAAAATTCTAATTCCAATATAATAGGAGTTTATTAGTACAAGTCAACTTAACACTACTTTTGATGCATGTTAGGTTCAAAAAGTAGGCTTGCTGTTTATTATATTATTATTAATAAAAATTGATCATAAAATCTCATTACCTTATAATGTGACACATGGTTAACATTATCATAATCAACAGAATATCGAATGAGACTTGAAGCAGAAAATACAAAAGCTACTCATCAATTATGTTGTTATGATTTAATTTATGTTTTGGCAATCTATCAAATTATATAAGAAGATAATCCACAACCAAGTTCATAGAGTATTTTCATTTGGTAGACCAATTAAGAAATAGGAAGTTTGTAGCGACAATAAATACATACTTAATAAATAATATAAAAAATTTAACTAATATTAATTAATTGTTATTAGTGTCAATATCGCTATAGATTTTAAAGACATTTAGAAAGAATGTTTATTACTATTTAAAATATATAATTAAGAGTAATTATATTATTATTGTTAATTAATTGCTGCTCAAAATTATTATAGATGTTGTGTTCGGTGTATCAATCAAGAAATTTTTTATTTTTAAAGATCCAATCTGAAATTAGGCCTAATTAAAAAACAAAATAATACCAACCAATATCCCACATATACCCTTTTTGATGGAAAGTGTCCTAATTATTAGAAACACAAAAACTATTAAGTTGTGCAGAGAAAAATATCCTAACAAATACAGAAAAAATTAGATCCCACAAAAATTTGGTAGTGTGAAGAAATTTAAATTTTGGGATTAGAGCCCAAGAGGGGAATGGCAGGTTAGTTAGATCACGAAATAGAATAATAATTGTTAGGTTGGTGGATTTATGGACAGTTGTTAGCTGATTCACGCATTGTTTATGGCACTATAAAACATTTATATTATTAAATTACTTCAAAAAACTCTTATATTAATTATAATAAATATTAATTATAATAAGTATAATTAATTATTTAATTATATTTTCAACACGCTTTCTTATGAGTTAGCCTGATTCTTTTTCTTAAGCCAAACATATAAAAATCCTTTTAAATATGGATCTCTACCTGCTTTAATACTATGTTGAAATGTGTTGATATTTTATCTTAAAACTTAAGTTATCAGAGAGCACACTTTTATTATCTAATTGTACTCTCAACATATACACCTCTGTCCGATCCAAAAATAGTTATTTGCTTTCCAAGAGTCAATTTAACTAATCTTCAAAGCTAAGTTAGAATAGATCAACTCAATATTTACAACTAAAATTCAGATATTCAAAATTATATGATAAGTTTTACAAGTTATAATTTTTCTCACATCAATTTATTTTTAAAAATTATTGATCAAACTTGTAAATATGAAAATTAATTTGAGGTTGATATAGGGGTAAGAATTTTTTATTTTGTTTTATATTACTTAAGTCAAATGTACAAAATTGTCCTTTAATCTTGTGGCCTTAAATATACAACATAAAAAACTAAAATTAAAATATTATAAGAAAAAAAGAGATCAATTTTTTTAAACAGATTAAAAAGGAAAGGAGATCAGTTTTTTGAATCAAATGGAATAGTTATTATTATATAAGTATTATAAGTAATAATAGAGGAGATAGGTTACCAACCTGTTGGCCATCTTCTTTTCTTCTCATCCTTTCACTGCTTATCCAATTGACCCCACATAGAGACATACAACTAACAATATAAATCTCAAAACGAATACAAAGAATAAAAGAATCTATTTTAATCAACAAAATTCAATATTGCTCTAATTCAGCCCTTCAATATTAATTCCACCGGTCTACACATATTATATATCACAATGGGCCATACATATATTGTACATAAGATAAGAACGAAAAATAACCTTCTGTTATTTGTTGGAATATCAAGATTTACAAAATAATAATAATACTCCCTTTGTGTTATTTCTCAATTTATTATGTGATACATTTTGTTTTTTTTAGGATCTAACAGTTTAAGTTTGATCGAGAGTTTGCGTATGAAATCTTTAATTTTTTCAAATAAAAGTTTTATATTTATAAATCATGTAAAAAGTATTAAGTCACAATAATTGATAATTTAAAATATTTAAAAAATATATAAAAAATTTAAAACAAAAATTAAATTTGTTTGAGTCTTGAGATCCGAAATGTCTCCCGTAAATTAGGAATAAAAGGAGTAGTAAATAGAGTGAAAAAGAAAGAAGATCTTTTGAAGATGTGAAAAAGAACACAACTTTTGTACAAATCTTCTATTTTACTGTTATTTAACTGAATATATTTTATTTTATTTTTGAAGAAAACAACATTTAGGAGGGTTTTTTTTCTGGGGGGGGGGGG
>NC_028646.1:67685526-67687674 GCF_001406875.1 Solanum pennellii
AGGAGATCGAGAGAAATCACCACTATTACTACACAAATAAGATATATTTCATGGCTCATTTTACATATATATATGAAGATTTTTCGTTTAATTTATTTTTTAAAATGTCATTTTCTCTTTTTAGAAATGATTTAATGAAAAAGGTCAAAATTTTCCTCTAAACTTTGCAAAATACGTCAAATATGCTCTCTCTAAATAGTTAAGATAAGATCTACCTTTGTCACCAGATTAGATTTATTCTTATTGACTAACAACAGAAGCATATATCAATACATGAGCTTCTTTTATGAAGGAAAAATGTCAAATATATCCTTAAACTATGGGAGATTTTACATAATGTCAAATTTATTCATAGCTAACAAAATTTGGATCATTTTGCATAATTCAAGCAAAAAAAATTAACTTTTTTTGTCTCATGTGTTGAAAAGCTTATGTGGTTAATTAGATAGGTATTATTAAGAGCAAATCTTGCTAGTTTTGGTGCGTCAACGGATAAATTTGACTTCAATTATTATAAAGTAAAAAATAAATCTTGATAAGTTTGCAAAGGTCAAAGGCAAATTTAACCTTTTTATATTTAACAACTTCGTTAGGAGACACTTGATATAATCATATAAATATATATTAAAAAAACAAATAACACATGAAACTCTACTCTCGAAGCACTCATTTAAAAGTACATATTTTGAATATACTTTGATTTACAATGCTTTAAATCATTTCTTAAACTCCATTTCAAATATGAATTAGAGGGAAAAAAAATATTATCACCATAGAATCATTAGTGCTATATTTTTACTGCTTTGAATTAAATGTAATTACTATATTGTAAAGTTTACAACCATGAGAAAATTATTAGCTAGAAGAATAATATCCTCAAACTCTTTTTCTTTTCTACATATACATCAAATTAAGATGATGATGCATAAATTCGAATCGAATCGAATCACTTAGTTTCCAAAGTTCTATAGTCCAAAAGACCATTAGTCTTCAAGCCCAAAAAGTCATAACCAGCCATAATGTTCATACTTACCATATTATTACTCCATCCATTTCCATTACTTTCACTTCCACAACTGCAATCTTTACTATTTTGAATTCCCAAACTACACGTAAAACATAAAGAGCTTGATCGACGATGATGATCGAGTTGTTGATGATGTGGAGGACTAATTCTGAGTTCAAGATTTAAGTCAGGAAGACATGATGATGACTTTTCTTGAATTATTTCATTATTATCTGATTCTTTGCTTGTTTCGATGAATTCAGCTTTGATATTTATCATCTCATCTTGTTGATCAATATCTTTAATATTTTCATGAGCAGCAGCAAAAGTAATCGTTGTAACTTTTGGTATTGTAGTAGGATCATTGATTGATCTATGTGTTGTTGGATCAATACCTCGACTCAAAAGCTTTCGTCTTATATGTGTGTTCCAATAGTTTTTTATCTCGTTATCTGTTCTTCCTGGTAATCTTCCTGCTATAAGCGACCACCTATCATAAGGAAACAAAAAACATAATTACTACTAGTGATCCATATAACCACCTCATATTGAGTCGGGTCAAATTTAAATTCTGAATCTGTCTCAGCTCGTTAACGATTTAACTAGTAGGACAAAATAAAATAAGATAGAAATGTTAAACATACTTGTTTCCAAGGAGGCTATGGAGTTTGATAATGAGTTCATCTTCTTCTTCAGTAAAGTTACCACGTTTAAGGTCAGGTCTTAAGTAATTAATCCATCGGAGACGACAACTTTTACCGCATCGGAGAAGTCCAGCAGCTTTAGGAAGAGACCTCCAACAACCTTCACCATGAGCTCTAATGTAAGAAATAAGTCTTTCATCTTCTTCTTTAGTCCATGCTCCTTTGTTTGTATGTGCCTTCTCACAACAAGGTGACCTTCCCATTTAGACAAATAGAGTATTTAAGAAACTATACCTTTTTTTTTTCTTTTGGTTTTTGCAAGTGTGATATACCAATTGAGAGAAGGATAATGGAAGGTTTTTTTGGCTTTGTTGTGATGCTTGAGAATCAAAGCCTGCCTTTTTAAGTCTTGAAGTGGGGTTATATAAGCTTTTGACTCAATAGATAAAAGAGACTCCCTAGTGGGGTGGGGTGGGGTAGGGGGTAGGGTGGGGGGGG
>NC_028646.1:67687969-67706479 GCF_001406875.1 Solanum pennellii
TAGGGGGTAGGGTGGGGGGGGTAGTGACACTAATTGCTTCTAGATGTGAGTTGGTGAGACAGGTTTGTGGGAGTGGCTGATCTGATGGGCATTCTTTCTTTTAAATATAGTATTTGCATCTACATTATCATCACTATATATTTACGTGTGTAATTTTATATCTCAGATGGAAAATCGTCTCTTTACCCCTCAAAAGATGAGGTAAAGTTTGTTACATTCTATTTTATCATACTTCATTTATGAGAATTACACACTAAGTATATTATCATTAATGATCTCCTATGGAAGATTAAATTGCACTGATAGTATGAATATTCTTTTTAACTTTCACTGAGTATAAGACAAATCAAATTATTGAGACAAGCACATGAAAAATCGTTTGGCATATGAGTGGTAGCGAGATTCGATCTCAGAATCTTTATCTCCTCTGATATCATGTTGAAGTGTGTGATCATCTAATCTGATTGAATTTCATCGCTATTCATATAAAAAAATTCCACATGTTTGGTCCAGAAAAGAAATCAAACTCACACCTGATGGTGTCATTCAGAATATAATTAACTAATAAAAATATATTTTAATATATTAAACTTTTAAATTATACGATTATACACTTCAATACTAGCTAAAATTTACTAATAATACAAAAAATATATATACTGATAATAATTAGAGGAGTAAAAGTGAGAAAGTCATTAACTATGAGGTAGGTATAAAGTGATGAGTTATTAAATTAGTGGTTAATGAGGAGAAAGGGGCCAGGAGTGTGATTTGATTTAATTTGTCTTTCTTTTTCGTTTCTGTCCAAACTCTGAACAACCTGTTATTAATTATTTAGCTAACCCAACCATATGGGCAACATGTACCACAATTATTAACTCTACCAATATTAATTAATTTTATTGTTTATAAACTAACAACCTTATCGGATTTTATTAATTTATGGTGCTCCATCAATCTTAGATAAATTCTATACACTTTTTACCCCACACATCACAAAAGAAAGTATATCATCACACATCAATGATCAATCAAATTGTACTAACTAAGAATTTATATTTTTATGATGTAATAATATTTATCATTATAAAAATATTTAACAGTAATTGAGTTAATATTATTGTATTAGAGTCGCTAAAGTCTTTAGTAACACGAGTGTTGATAGTAAATATTCATATTTATTATTATTGCTAATTAAATATATTAATTGCTGCTAAATACTTTATTGGTTATAGTAACGTGTGTCATGTAGAAACAGGAAATTCCAAAAATAAATTGACTGTAGTTGGAACAATTTTTTTTTATTTAATCTATATATTCTGACGGTCGATAAAATATAAAGATTCTAAACTCTTTTTTAATATATAGAAAGTTATAAACTCTTTTCGTTTTCATTTATAATTTAGTAATAATGATATCTGGTAAGTTAGTTGTAGCGAGCGTTTGGTGAAAAATTGGGCGATGTGCTTTTGGTTTACAATATTTTACTAATTATAATAATTAATACAAGTTTTAGATGATAAGATATGGTTGGAGGTTTTTTTTTTCTTTTCATTATATTGGTATTCTAGCATACAAGTAAACTAGAGATTGAGAGAGATTGAGCTTGTGTGTTGCTAGAGTTTCTAGAAGACATAGTACTAGGCGGAAGACGAAGCTAGAATTTCAATTTAATGGGTTCTGAATTTTATATTAATAATTTTAAGTGATAGTAATTGAATTCTAAATTTAATAATTGTGTATATTCAATAAATTTATTAATACAAATATACTATTTAAATAAAATTAACTAAATTCGATCAAACTCACATACATACTATTAGTTCCGATGCTTTACTACTAAAGAAGCAAAGGAAATTTGAAGGAAAAAAGATTTGAGTGTGGGGTGTGATGGTAGTTACTCATGGAGTTTGGTTCACCTTCCACTTCTCTCTTTTTATTTGTTTCCTCTCTTTGCTTAAAGAGTGTAAATAATTATATAAATTATCAATGTAAAAAGAATTATATAATCTTTAAAAATAAAATAGATTATTTATTATAATTATATGTAAAAATAATTTATACTCTCAGACAAACTCCTATCACAAACCTTGTGGTTCAAGTTTTGGCAACAATGTAGGGTGCAATATAGTGGAGGGTTGTTGTTTATTCACTTTTTTTTTTTGCTATATGATAAAGTATATAAATATTATTTACCTCCTACTTGGATTTTCTTGTTTTGTTTTTTTTAAGCACCCACCACCACAAATATAATGTCCTCTATCTTTGAAAATAACTTTGATAACAACTCGTACCTATGAATGAAAGTTCCTAAAACTTTTTCCATTATCTTGGCTTTGATGGCTTGAAAGAGAAAGAATTAAAGAGAGAGATGTCCACTTGTCTAGTCTCATATGTGTAATTTTACCTACTCGTTTCACCTTTTGGATTCTTTTTGAGTCATATTCTAATTAAACAAGGGGCTCCCCACCTCTTTAATTATCTCTATCTGATCACTTTATTTGTTCGATATTTTATTTTCACTTCTATTTATCATATTTAACATGACAATATAAATATTACAGTAAAATATTCATATTAATCGTTATCTATTAAGATAAATGCGTGCAAAATCCAAAATGAATAAGTAAGAGAGAGCGGAGGGTTGCAATACTCATGAATTTTACTACCACACTTACCTCTAATTATAGCTTATGTTTTAATTGTACCACATAAAATATGATTGACTTTCATGAAATTATTACTACTTGCTACTAAAAAGTGGCTCATTTCAATGATATGGAATTTAGTTTAAAATAAAATATTTATTTTAAATTCAAATTTAATTGGTTATTTGTCTGTTAGTCCAATCCTATCTAACATCCAAAGCATTAATTTCTTGTGTCCTTTCTTTAACTCCCCCACCCACACCACACCACCCTCCACCAAAGTAAGTTGTGTTAGGTACATTTATAGAGAGTAAAGTAAGTTGGTGCTCCCTCAAATCGATCTTTCCCTTTCCTCACTAATGGGGATACAAAAGAAGAGTGTTGAAAATGAGTAAATAACATTTATTTGTTCATAAATATCGAGGCAAGAGGGTGGACGAACTTACATGCATCATTGGTTAAGTAAAAGGGGTTTTAGTTTATCTGAAATCAATATTTTCGAGTTAAGACATAAATTTATAAATTTATACGTAAAAATCAATAAGTTGAAGACAATGTTTTAAAGCCATGAGTTTTGAAAGAATAATTCCATGACTCTCTCTAGTATAATATAAACAAATTGTATTGATATTTTTATTTATTTATATAAATCTCAGAGTTAATTAGTCAGATACACTTAGTTTACAATATTGTGTATCTCATCATATATTGGTGCCTTCAGATACATCCATATACATATATCTCAACTAAATGAGGTCAAAAACAAACGTAACTTATTCTAATTACATTGTGTCCAAGTGAATTCCATGTATGTAAGATACATAACAAATCTCGCTCGTCTGTCTCTCATCCCACTCGTCACTTTCTTATCTCACTCGCCACTCTCTCATGTATCTAGTATCCCAGATACATGCAAATCACATTAGATACATGCATTATATGTATTCGGTCATGTGATTCACTGTTCACATGTATCTGAGATATATACTAATCTCGCTCACGTCTCTTCCCAATCTCGCTCGTCTCCCTTCCTATTTTTATTATTATTGTTGTTATTATTGGAGATGAGAGGAGACATGAATCGTGAAAGAGAAGTGAGGGTAGGCAAATGATAAGGTAAGAGCCAACTCATATGGTTGTGGATATCATGTGCTTAATTAGGTATGCACAACAAGACTCGTGTGGCTGTCCTAAAACACCCTTACCTACCTACCTACCTCTTCACTTTCTCTATCTCTTCCCATGTGATACTCCTAATTTTTTTCATTTTTTTTGGGTGAGTGGACCTAGAACGGGAGAGGCCAAGATATTATTTTAAATAAAGATAAAGAGAACTTTTTGATGAAATTAGAATTCTACACTACGTAAAGTTAATATTCTCAGATTCAAATAATATATAGGATCCTGAGTTTGGCAGAATCAGGTGCTTTGCAATTGAACATAACGCGTATGTGCAAAAAAACGAGTATGGATAGAGTTGTTATCAAGATTTAAAGTATTAATAGAATCGATCGAAGACTTATGATGATTGTTCGAGTTAATTAATAATAATGTTGACTAGTGATTTTTTAGAATCACACTTGTGTATTTAAAAGTTTGTGATTGTAAAAAAAACCTAAAATATCCTCGAAATATTGGAAATAGTATAAAATTACCCTCCATTCATGTATTGGCTCCAAAATGCCTTCTCATCCACCTATTGGCTCCAAAATATCCTTGTCATCCACCTTTGAGTTCAAAATTGGCCACTTATTTAACGGTTTTAAAATTAAATTGTTTAAATATTTTTTAAAATACTTGGCGCTCAACTATTGGTTATAATTTAATTTATTAATATAATTTTTAAACCAACCCACTACCCACTCATAACTATCTAAACCCCACCCAATTAATAAATCAATTATAATATCAAAATCGCCATAAACACTACTAAAACACGACAAAAATATAGATTTCTAAAAATGACATCCAAAATTATTCGAGTCTGAATCGAAGACCAATTAAATTTAAGTTGAGCCGCTTATTTAGGAGGACACTTTCAATAGGATTCTCTTTCAAGCTTGAATTCGAAATTTATCATTAAAGGTAAAAGAAGTAGTTCATCCCGAATTAATTCATGCATTTTTTAAAATATAATTTTATAAATATTTATGATTTGTTTTAAAACCTTTAATATATTATTTTTTTTAAAAAAAATTATCTATAAAGTAACATCACATAATTAAGACGAAAGAACAATTAAGATGAACATAGTCAGACTTTTAAATTTATCGGTAATTTTTATTTAGACACTTGAATGTATGATAATTTACATCTATAAATATTTTCGCTCAAATTTTTAAAAACATTCATTGGCAGTAGCTTTTCTGTTGTTGCATTAGTAATTTGACGGGTTTATTAACTTGGTGGAGTTTAATTAGTAATGAGTGGGTAGTGGATTGATTTATAAATTATACTAATAAGTTAAATTATAACAAATAGTTGAGTCCCACGTATTTTAAAAAATATATAAATAGTTTAAATTTAAAATCGTTAAATAAGTGGTCAATTTTGAACCCAAAGGTGGATGACAAGGGTATTTTGGAGCCAATAACTGGATGAGAAGGGCATTTTGGAGCCAATAGGTTGATAAAGGATAATTTTGTACCCATTTCCAATACTTCGAGGGTATTTTAGGTCCTTTTCCCAATATTTATTTATAAAAAGAACATTGAGATGTGTGATTTATCAATGTGGCGTCTTAGGATATTGTGCTATCTTGTCTATAAACTATAATTTGTTCATTGATAAGATTATATCAGTATTGAGGATTTTAATATATTTTTTTGCAATTTGTAGGGTTTATATATTTATGAAGAAAAGTTTATATATTTATGAAGAAAAACACAATTTTAAATTTTAAATTACAAATCCAAATAAAATTTAAATTTCATATTATAAGTCCAAGCACACTCCAAATTTATTTATTTTAAGTGAAAGGTGGTGACAATTGAAGACGATGGAAAACAAGAAGAGATTAAGGTGTGTTTGGTATGAAGGAAAATATTTTCAATATTTTCATGTTTGGTTGGCAGAAATAATTTAGAAAATGTTTTTCAAATCAACTTATTTTCCAAAATTATTTTGACCCCACACCTCAATTTTCCTTCCTAATTAACTTAAGTCTAGAGTATCAATTCTCAATAGTACTATTCGTATAACCAACTCATGATTCTCAATTTAAGACTCAACTCTCGACCTCAATTCGAGACCAAGCTCCTGGATTTTGGATAGAGCAGGGTCGGATCTTGAATCACGTGTTGGGATAGGTTTTCAAGTTGGGCGTCGTGGTCAGATGTTAGGGTCTAATGTCGAAGACGATCTCGTTTTGAAAATTGGGTCCTAAGTGAGGGTCAGGTCCCAATTCGAAATCGTGTCTCGATTCAAGTGTCAATGTTAGTCAGGGTTCGAAAATCGAAAGCCCAATGTTGATGTCAACGTTTATCAAAGTTCAAGATTGGGGTCGGAGTCACGTCTCAAGTCGAGGTGGGGGTCGGGGGTCATGTCTCGGATTGGGGTCGAGTCTAGGGTTGGGGTGGGTCTCGGATTGGGTCAGGTCTTGGGTCGATATTAGGTTTCGAGTTGGGTCGGGTCTCAAGTCGGTTCAAGGTCGAGGTCGGATCTCGATTCAGGGTCGAGGTTTCGGGTCAAGATCGGGTCTTGGGTTTTGGGTCGAGACCGGGTCTCAGGTCAGGTCTGAATCAAGGCTAGGGTCAGGTTGGGGTTGAATTTAGGGTCGGGTCGGGTTTCAGGTTGGAGTTGGGTGTTGGGTCAATGTCGGGGTCGGTTGTCACATCAATTATCAAGATTGAAGTTTAGGTTGGAAACTATTTTTTTGAAAAAGTATTTTCTACTTATACAAAAAAGATATTTTTTAAAAAATATTTTTCAATTCACTAATCACACACAAGAAAAAAAAATTTAAAATACTTCTTTGTAGAATTTTATTTTATTATTTTTTTCAATTGTTTTTTTAAGCTTGGACATGGCTCTCAGCTCATATAATTAGAATATGGCCTTCCTTCTTTTTTCGTTGTCGATTATTTTTCTGTTTTTGCGTCAATACTGATAAATAATAAGGGGTGGTAAAATATAACTTATACAAATACAATCCACCTAATCCCCATATATTTAAGGAAGGTTACACGTTTGATCAAGCTAAGAAACTGGAAATAATTACATTTGCTAATATATGTATATTCTGTATAAAATATGCATATCAATTATTATTTATAAAGTATGTATGTTAATTTTAATATATACTCATAAAAATATATGTTTCATCGATTATTATTTCGATAAACGGCTATACAATATAAAAAAGAAAAAGTTTCATAGATATACTATACACTAATTGTATTCGCACCAAATATAAGTTTTCATCTTCATATAAAATAGCTTAGAATTAGTTATACAAACTAAAAAATATATTTTCTAACAAAAATGTACTCGTGTCTAGATGATGTATAACTATATGTAACAAAGATGTATATTTTCCTCAACGAGTTGATATTTAAATTCAATTTCGACCAGTTCAAATCTCCTCTAAACATTCTCAATTTTATATTTGAGTTCCTCTCCAAATTTCAAATCCTTTCATATATTACTCTAAAAAAAAAATTCATGTTTGAGATAGGTCAGATTTTAAAATTGGAGACATCCCGCTCAAATCTCCTCTAAAAAACCAATCCCAAAATTTAGAGATGAGATCCTCTCGGTTTGTTCTTTTCCATATATTATTCAATCAAAACAATTCAAATTTGTCACAAGCCAAATTTTAACTTTGAGCTTTGAAACTTGGAAATTCTACACAAATTTCATAGTAGTAAGAGCTAATTACATCTTATCCCTACTCTTTTTTTTTAAATTACAAAAATCTTTTAAAGTTGGTGAAATCCGGATACATCCCAATACATTGTTTCCTGATTTCATATATATCCCTCAAAATCTCGATACATCGTGTCTCGATTTTGGATACATCACCAATGATCCAATACATCACGTATGTCCTGGTACATCACATAAAGTGATGTAATCGATCGTTATATCGTGTAAAGTGATACATTCGAAAATTAGAGAGACTAGAAATTCTTATAGTTGTTTCAAATAATAGAGAATTTTAAATAATATGGTAAAAAAATATATTTAGATAATATTCTTGAAACTTTTTAATGACGAAAAATATAGCAAATATCGGAGAAAATACAAAATACCAACAATATACCTTATCAAATGGATGAATTATCATATATATTTATATAAAAGAGAATTCTAGACCCGTCTATGTGACGTCACCACAAATTGGGATTCTCTTTTTACTTATTTATTTTCAAAATTAGTCTTTCTTTTTATGAAAAGTTGTGACTTTAGGAAAAGTTGTAATTTTTACGTAGATTTGCAACTTTTACGAAGAGTTGCAACTTTAATGAAGAGTCATGACTTTTATGAAGAGTTGAAACTTTTATGAAGAGTTGAAACTTTTATAAAAAAATTGTGATTTTTATGAAAGATTGCGACTTTTCCAAAGAGTTGTAACCTTTCCGATAATGCACAATAAGCATTTATTCACACTGCCCTTTGTTGTCTATAAATAAAGGAACTTTTCTCACATTTTAACAGAACAAAAATTCTTAACTACTTCTTGTTCTTTTGCATAGTTAAATAATTGTGCGCTTTGCTCCTGTTGTGTATCTAACTGACACCATTGTTTTTGTATCAACACACTGGTGAATAGAATCGTTCGATCCTGAGAGGATCCATTCCTTTAAATCTCGGGTACTAGAATGAAATAACTTTCTTAGGAGACAATGTGCATTCAGTGGACTCAATTTTTTCCTATACATTTTATTTTAGTATTAAAGATCCTGGTATGTTTTTTACTGTCATTAATTTATGCTTATTTTATTAATTTTTATTTTTGAGTACATGTTTTAAACTTTGTTGTTTATGTTTATGCTTTTGATCATTATGCTGAAGTAAAAATATGTTAATCAAGAGGTTAATGTAATCATTTGACTATTGTGTCATGTAGATTAGAGTTCTTAAACTTGTAAAATTAATGACTTTAATCTTCATAGAGTTTTCAGTGGCTAAAAGATCAGTGAGATATCCAAGAGGGGACTTTGAGTGTTCAAAAGTTATGGTGGTTCCACACTACTTTGAAGTTTTATTTATTCAACTTTCTATCTTATCGAGACATTTGATCGATTAGTAACATCTAAAAAATAAAGGAATGTAGTGGGATGGTAAGTATTGTACTCAACCTTAATCAAATGTTTGGGGTTCAAATGTTGGGTAGGATTCAATGAATTACCCTGTAAATTAGGATGAATCTGTATTAATCAAATATTAAAGAAATAATTATCTCCTTATAAAATTTAGATTAAAAGTTCCAGAAAATAAAGTTTTAATCATATTGATCTAAACATAAACAACAAATATACCTTTTGTCTATCAAAGTAGTGTCATCGACTGCATATGATTTTGATAAGGAGCATGCCAAGACATCATTTAATCCAAATTATTTGAGCGACATTCGTTATTTCATTGAAATCCAAGAGATATGTTTTTATATTTTAATAAACTTATCAAGTACACAACTAATTGTATAAAATGTATAATATTTAGATTCTTTATGTAGATGCCTTGAATAGGAGAAAAAATCTCGCAATTGATGAATAATATGTTTGTACCACTTTTTGAAAATACAAATATAGACAATGAAACAATTACATATCTTTTCAGAAGACTTTGGTGATGAACAACTACAATCAAATGAAGAATTAATAACAAAATCCATAAACACTTAGAATCAATCTTTTTCGTTTTAAGATTAAAAAAAACATTTCATATCTTTTTAGGATAAAATATTCTATAAAATTTATCATAGGGTTGTACCATCTTGAAAACACTTATATTATCAAATGTTCACAAGTAGATTATTGGCGTAGTTTACCACCACAAAGCGCGAACAGTTTACCTAATTATTATAAAATATAGGAATAATGCACAAGTACCCCCTCAACCTATGTCCGAAATCTCGAAGACACACTTATACTATACTAATGTCTTATTACCCCCTGAACTTATTTTATTAATAATTTTCTGCACCTTTTCGGCCTACGTGGCATTATCTTGTGGGCTCAACACTGATTGACTTTTTTTAGTTAGTGTCACGTAGGCCGAAAAGGGGTAGAAAATTATTTATAAAATAAGTTCAGGAGGGTAATAGGACCTTAGTATAGAATAAGTGTGTCTCTGAGATTTTGAACATATGTCGAGGGGGTACTTGTACATTTTCCCTAAAATATAAGAAGAAGTAGTTGGACTGCCCAATTCAATCCATCTACAAGTTGAACCATATGCAGCCCAAATTTATCCATTCAAAATGTCAAAATATTTTAAAATTATTTTCTATTAAAACTGTCATATAAAGTTGTGATAAATTTTATGAGGTAACTAAACAAATTATAAGAAACACCAATCAAACTTAGAAAAAGTTAGGCGGATTAATCTTTAACCCAAAGAAAAATTATACAAGTCAATTTGGTCAAAATTCGTAATTCAAAACAACTCAATTATTACTTATTACTCAAAATGATCATTTAACCACTATTCTTGTAAGTGAAGTGCATTTGGAACTGCAATTTGTTGCAAGGTAATGGGAACTTGTCAATTTAACTATGCTCTATATATATTTTTTCATTTTTGGGTAATTATATTTGTTGAACTTTGTTAAGAAAGTGAATTAAAAGAAGAAAACTCCATTGAAGAGTGGTAGAGAGAAACAGAGAAGCAATGAAGAAGAGAAGAAAATTTCTATATCAAAAACTGCCTCTGCAATGATACATACCAACCTATATATAACAACATGTCATGACTAATATCCTCTAACTAATTTACTGACATATTCTAACTAACTAACTAACTAACTAACTAACTATATTTACATCTTTAACAATGTACAATTACAGCTAGTATTATTAGGGAACTTGTATACATTTAGTTAGTTCTTTTACACCCCCCTTCAAGCTAGGAGCTATGAAGATGTTCTTCATCCCTAGCTTGGACATTAGATACATGTGAGGGCCTTTCCCAAGTGCCTTAGTAAGTATATCTGCAGGCTGTTCTGAGGATGATAGATAGGCAGTGATAAGCAGTCCATCTTTAATCTTTTCTCTGATGGTGACAATCAATATCTATGTGTTTCGTTCTTTCATGAAACACAGGATTGGCTGCAATTTGTAATGCTGAAGTACTATTTGAATAAACAGATACTGGTAGAGAAATATCAACTCCTAATTCCTGAAACAAACCAATAGTCCAAACAATCTCTGCAACAGTTGAGGCCATGGCTCTGTACTCAGCCTCAGCTGAACTTCTGGAAACTGTAACCTGCTTTTTAGACTTCCATGAAATAAGAGATTCTCCATATTTGATTAAGTATCCAGTGATTGACCTCCTGCTGTTTATACATGAACCCCAATCAACATCACAAAACACCTGTAAACTATTTTCTCCAGTTGATGACATTAGAATTCCCAAACCTGGTTCTGTCTTCAAATATCTGAGCAGTGTGAGTGCTGAATTCATATGTGAAACTTTTGGTGCATGCATAAATTGACTTAGACACTGAACTGCAAAAGATATGTCTGGTCTAGTGGTCGTGAGATACAATAACCTTCCAATCAATCTTTGATAACTTGCAGGATCCTCAAGAAGTGTATCATCATGTGAAGAATTTATGTGATCATCATATTCTGTGGAGGTGAGTTTTAGATTCATTTCCATAGGTGTTGACACTGGTTTAGCATCTGATAGCCCCATATCAGCTAATAACTCCAAAGTATACTTCCTTTGATGTATGAGTATCCCAGTGTCACTTCTAGCAAACTCCAGCCCAAGGAAGTATCTTAGTTCTCCTAAGTCTTTAATTTTGAATGCATGATGCAATGCTGTTTTAGTTTCATGAATCATATTGGAATCACTTCCTGTTATCAGTAAATCATCTACATATACTAATACAACTACTAATTTGTTTTCCTTCCTCTTAGTAAACAAAGAGTAGTCTCTATTGCTCTGTATGAAGCCTCAATCAATCAAGGTAGTGGTTAGTTTAATGTTCCACTGTCTTGAAGCTTGTTTAAGACCATAGAGAGATTTCAACAATCTGCATGCTTGATCACTGCCAACTTTTCTATTAAGACCATTAGGAGGTGTCATATATACTTCTTCATATAAATCTCCTTGTAAAAATGCATTGTATACATCCATCTGATGTAATGTCCAATGATTTGTAGCTGCAATAGAAACAACAGACCTCACAGTTGCCATTTTCACCACTGGAGAAAAAGTCTCTTGGTAATCAAAACCTTCCTTTTGATTGTACCCCGTAGCAACTAGTCTAGCCTTGTATCTCTCCACACTTCCATCTGCATTATATTTGATCTTGTATACCCATTTACATCCTATGACCTTTTTATTCTTGGGCAATGTCACCAATTCCCATGTTCCATTTTCTTCTAGTGCCTTGATCTCATTCTTCATAGCATCTACCCATCTAGGATCTTGTACTGCCTCTAAATAGTTTGATGGTTCAGTCTCAACAGAAAACTTGAGACAAAACTCTGATATGTAGGTGATAATCCTTCATAGTCTAAAACTGAGGCAAGAGAATAGTTACACTTCTTGGAACTAACTTTGATTACATAATCTTTGTGCCAAACAGGATGTCTAGAACTCTTGCTTGATTTCCTCATAGGTGATGAAATAATGTCACATGGAATTGAACTATCTGATGAATCAATTACACAATTCTCACAATTCTGAGAAGAAGAAATACACTCATTGTCTTGGCAAGTAACTGAAGAAGTAGAATCTGCAACTAAGACATCATAATCAAACATGTCTGATGAATGTATTTGTTGTGTCTGTTTAGGAGTGTTATCATGGAAAGGAAAAACTGTTTCCAAAAATATCACATCTCTGCTAATGAAGAATCTTTTGTTTTCCAAATCATACAGCTTGTATCCCTTTTGAGTTGTACCATATCCCATCAAAACAGCTCTTATTGCCCTTGGACTAAACTTATCATGTGTGGTAATATTAGTGGCAAAACACATGCATCCAATAACTCTCATGTGGTCTAAAGAAGGAGGTCTTCCATATAGTTTTTCAAAAGATGATACATTCCTTAAAGTTGTAGAAGGAATTCTGTTTAATACATGAGCAGCAGCATGAATACATAAACCCCAAAATTTATCAGGAAAACCAGCTTGAAATTTGATAGCCCTTGCAGTTTCTAAAATATGTCTATGTCTCCTTTCCACCACCCCATTTTGTTGAGGTGTATAGGGACAAGAACTCTCATGAATGATGCCATGAAGTTTGAACAAATCATCACAGTTGGTATTGAAAAATTCAGTGCCATTATCAGATCTTATCCTTTTGATCCTTTTATCAAATTGAGTTTCTATTTCAACAACAAATTGTTTTAGCAAACTAACAACATCAGATTTAAGTCTCATTAAGAAAGTCCAAGTCCATCTAGAATAGTCATCAACAATAGTCAAAAAATATCTCATACCATCATATGTTTCAACTCTATAGGGACCCCGAACATCCATATGTAGAAGCTGAAAAATACAAGTAGAGCTACTAGTACTGTGTGGAAAAGGTAATCTTGTCTGTCTAGCAAGAGGACAAATATCACACTTATGTAAAGCAAACTTGTTACCAAACTTGTGAAATGTTGAAATTTTTCTGATGACTCCCATGGGAACATGTCCCAGCCTTTGATGCCATATATTTGCATTTACCTCCATACTCTGAATGGTTGTCATGCATTGCTGTGGTTGTAATATCTTGTGACTATACTTGTTTTATCGAAAAATAATCTGAAAGAGTTTATTTTGTTTTAAAGATTATTTCGACATTTTAGGAGTCGCCACTTAATTTTTTAAGAAAAATTAAGAAAACTCGTTTCTAAACAACTTAAACAGAAAAAATTGTTTTGAAAACATTTTAAGGGTTCGGGATTCTTATTAGCGTCTTAGGAAGGTGTTAAAGGCACCTAAGACGCTCCGCTTAATGCGGTTTTCCGGCGATTAACTATTTGACTATTTTTGTTTTGAAATTTGCGAATCTATTTTGAAGTTGAACTTCTTAAGGTTTTTATCTAAACAAGCTTTACAAATTTTGAGATATTTATTGTTTTTAAGATTCAATTTTAGTTTTTAAATTTGATAGAACAGATAGGCGTTTCGACAAGGTTTGGAGTTTTCTAACCCTAAACTATACGACATTCGAACAAACACGAAAATGCAACTAATTAAAAGAGAGAGAGAGAGAGAGAGGGAGAGAGATTTTTGGGTCCAAATTCGGGTTCTGTTCGCCTTGACCGAATTTTGGACCCACCTGTTTTCGGGTTTTAACCCATTTCACCTGTCCTAACTAAGCAGATAATAATACAAAATAAATATGAAAAGTAAAGAAAACGATAAGCGCTTAGGCCCATTACAAATAAAAATACAAGGAAAATAAAGGAAAATCTTCTGATCCATTCTTTGACTTTCTTCAATCTTCATGAGATTTCGAATTTTTCTTGCCGCGTCGTGGCTTTACTCGATGACAGAAAATGTGAGTCTTTACGACTCCCTCGAAATGCAAAGGGGGAGAGCTCATAGGGAACTCCAGCAGATTTACATGCCATAATAAAGAAAAATAAATTAGAACATGCTCTTTAATAGATTCTCAATTTCAATTAGAAAAGAAACGTAATCACACGGCCAAAATAATGAACCTCCATAAAATGACGCACATAAATCACCACATGAACCAAACTTACTTTCTCTATTCTCATACTAATCAAACTCCCTCCCTTTGCCAAATTTCATTTCATCGATAGAAAATCAACACTCCAATTATCGAGCAAACAAACGAAATACTAGTGCCTAAATCAAGACTCTGCCTTAGAAGACAAACAATACTTTCAACAACATAAGACATCAAACCTATCCCACAAAGAGCTTTCTAAATACTTAAAGAAATTAAAACATACACAAGTCACGTGTTGAGGCAATCAAAAGTAATACTCAAGCCATTAAGAGAAGGAGAAAGAAACATCAACAAATTTGCAAGCATGCTGTCTTGGAAACAATTATAAAAACCCATTTGCCATTGAAACAAAGGTTGATACTTGTGAACAAAATGTAAGTAGCCGTAAGAACACACCTCATGCTTCAAAATGATTAAAACGAGTATAACACTTTGAGAGCTAAACATATGCGATCAAGGAGATGCTTAAACAACAATGTAATGACTTTAAAGCTTAAAAAAAAAGAAAATTTCCAATATATACCGAGCCCATGCCTATACACTCGGACCACATTCCCACATAACCGACTCCAAAATACCAAGAGACAAACTTGACACTGCTTCACGAACAGACCCAACAGTAAGACAGAATAAAACCAAAGAAAACACAAAGCGAGCTCACGCGCCATCCTCTACATTCATGGATATTCGGAGACGAATATCTCGCATGAGTAAATCACTTGGCGCGTTAACCGACTGGCTAACTTCATTCAAACCAAAAATTTGTTGATACAGCAGCAACGAACCAAGCAAAGAACAAAGCTATCCGACGAGCAAGACGACAAATAAACCTAATATGCCTCTCTGCGACTAAATACACCAACAGAACCAATGTCCATATCGATTAAAACAACACACCACGCAGCCTATAAGCTGTCCAACAATACCGAAACACCAAGATTCACTCGAGGAAGAACACAAAAAATCAAACGGGAACCAAAAAAAAAACAAAATCGAGACAGAGAAAACAACAAATAATCAAGGCATTGCGTTCGGCGCTTGAACCAAAACGTGAGTATAAGGGGACATTACCTTTCTCCGAGCAGCAAAGCTGGGACGGAAACGAGCGGAGAGGCGACGACTTCACAACCGGAATGCTGCTGTTCCAAAGCCACGAACGAGGAAACTTTATCCAAGAATCGCAACTGCTACTACCCTCTTTCTCTTCTCTCAACTGTTCACAACGCTCTTCCGTTCCAGCGAAAACAAATCGACAGAAGGGAGCAAAGATTTGCTCTTAAAAATTTCCTTAGTTCTCTCGGAAATAAACAGAGCAGCCAAGAGAGTTTTCCCAAAAAATTTCCCAACCTAAACTTTCAACAAAAAGTTCCAAACTCAAAAATCTCTCAACCCAAATTTTCTCACCCAAACTTTCCAAATTTTTTCGTAACCCCGTTTCTGAAGCAAAACCGGGTTTAAATAGGAAGAACAACTAGGGTTTTCGAAGGAGGGGCCTCAGAAACCCTCAGGCCCATTTCGAATTCAAAATCCCCAAACCCTATCCGCATCCGAAGAATATTCTGTTTTGATGCTGAATTCCAACGGATGGGAGGTGAGGTGGAGGGTCGAGATGAGCTCGTGGTACTGGCGAGCTTCGTGGCGCGATCTTAGCGTGGCAAGGACGAGAGTTTGTCGCTTTGTGCTCACTGCGAGGCTGTGTACGAAGGGGCAGACTACAGGTCTCTGTTGCCCTGCTCGTTCACGCGCGATGGGGAGGGGAGAAGAGAGAGAGGGACGCGTGAAGGTGACGAGGGAGAGAACGTGAGGGAGACGCGGGGCGTTTGGGGGGGAGATTTCCGTTTTTGGGTCTGTTGCTTTTTCTGCGCTTCTTGGTGTTTCTTCTGTTTTCTGGAAATGGCGTGGGGGGGGGGAAGAAGAAAGGGGGAAACGGGTTATTGGATTGGGTCAGGTGTTGGGTCGGGTAAGGTGTTAAGTTTAATGGGCTGGGTTAGAAAGGGAGTTGGGCTTGAGGGATTGGGGTGCGTTGGGCCGGGTAGGTATGTTTGGGCCTGGGATTAATTTGAGAATTATTGGGCTGGGAATAAACAAAATTGGGTTGAAGATTGGTGGGCTGGGAGAGAGAAGAAGAAAGGTTTTTTCCTATTTTTTTCTTTTTTCGGAAAAATTAATTCTCCCCTCCTTTTTGACCTAGTTAATAACTTGAATAAAAATCACAAAATGGGCTCAAATGACGGGCATAGCATTGTGGCCCAAAATTACGAATTTTTTGAAAATCTTAGGTCAAAATTGGGTGTCAACAGCTGTCCCTTTCGTTGTGTATGATTGATGAAAGAAATCGTGGACAACGAAAATTGACAAACCCAATTTTGATCGAACACATGACCTTTGTAGAGAAGTGTGGTTGAATGTGGTGGAAGTCAATCCCAGACCTGTCTCCAAAAGGTTCTATGAAGCGTTGCGTCCTTGTTGAAGCAGTTTGCACCTGTTTTTTTTTTATTTTGATTTTGATTCTTTTTTTTGAAATTCATCCTTTCGAATGCTCTTGACAACGACTGAGATAAAAATCGTCAGCTTAAAAATGCAATTTAAATGGGAGACAGTGTCTTTCACCGTGTCGACACTTAATTTCTCTCCTCCACATTTTACGTCAGTTGACGTTGAGGGATAAATATTTCCTTTGAGATGCACGAATCTCTTTTCTGACAGTGCATGATTGCTTGCAGGGCATGAATATCTTCCCGCGATGCGCAAATTTTGCGAGAGATGGAATCTTCTCGCGATGCCTAAAATTTTGCGAGGGATGAAATCTTCTCGCGATGCATAAATTCCGCAAGGTATGAGATCTTCTTGCGATATGTAAACTTTTGCGAGGAACTGAATCTTCTCGCGATGCATGAAATTTTGCGAGGGATTAAATCTTCTCGCGATGCATAAATTCCACAAGGTATGAAATCTTATTGCGATATGTAAATTTTTGCGAGGAATTGAATCTTCTCGCTATGCATAAAATATTTAACTCGCGATGCATGAATATTGATTCGCAATGCATGAATATTAACTCGCAATGCATGAACATTAACTAGTGATGCATGAATTGACTCTCGATGTATGAATATTAACTCTCGATGCATGAATATTAACTAGTGATGCATAAATTGACTCTCGATGCATGAATATGAACTCGCAATGCATGAATTAACTCTCGATGCATGAATATTAACTCTCGATGCATGAATTACTAGTGATGCATGAATTGACTCTCGATTGACTCTCGATGCATGAATATTAACTAGTGATGCATGAATTGACTCTCGGTGCATGAATATGAATTCGCAATGCATGAATTAACTCTCGATGCATGAATTTTCTGTGAGGTAGGGAATCTTCTCGTGATGCATGGAATTTTCTGCGAGGTGTGAAATCTTCTCGCGATGCATGAATTTTCTGTGAGGTATGAAACCTTCTCGCAATGCATGAATTTTCTACGAGGTATGAAACCTTCTCGCAATGCATGAATTTTCTGCGAGGTATGAAAGCTTCTCGCGATGCATGAATTTTCTGCGAGGTATGCAATCTTCTCGCGATGCATACATTTCTGCGAGGTATGAAATCTTCTCGCGATGCATGAATTTTCTGCAAGGTATGAAATCTTCTCGCGATGCATGAATTTTCTGCGAGGTATGAAATCTTCTCGCAATGCATGAATTTTCTCTCAATGCATGATTTTATTCCATCTGTAACGAGGTGGATGACTCGATAATAGTCCAATTGTAACAAGGTGGATGGCTCGATAATAGTCCAACTGTAACGAGGTGGATGGCTCGATAATAGTCCAACTGTAACGAGGTGGATGGCTCGATAATATTCCAACTGTACCGAGGTGGATGGCTCGATAATATTCCAACTGTAACGAGGTGGATGCTCAATAATATTCCAACTGTAACGAGGTGGATGCTCGATAATAGTCCAACTGTAACGAGGTGGATGC
>NC_028646.1:67706716-67764073 GCF_001406875.1 Solanum pennellii
GCTCGATAATATTCCAACTGTAACGAGGTGGATGCTCGATAATATTCCAACTGTAACGAGGTGGATGCCCGAAAATAGTCCAACTTCAAAAGAATTTTTGAGATCCTCTCAAAAATTATGTCCCAGTTTCCATTATGAAGAGAAATGGAAATCTTATTGGGTATATGACCGAGCCGTTGTGGCGCCTACGTATCCCATTGAAGCAGGAATCAGGTCAAACGTAGTTCCCCTCTTGTGGATGATGAGTGCTGCAAAGAATCTGAAAGATTATCAGTAGAAAATGCACAATATGAACAATGATGGAATATGCAAATGGTATCCTTTGCTATATTCAAAACCTAAAACAAGACGTGTCACATTTTGGGAATGGACAATCCAATGAAATAAAATAGGCGTCTCACACATATAAGATTAACTTAATGACACCTTTTATAATGAACAAGCTCAAAAGATAATTTTTTTTTATTTTTATTTTTTCAAAATAAAAAATGTGATGAGATAGTCAAGTCTTCACCACGATTGGTACCAACAGTTAGGATTGCAGGTAAATCTTTTTTTTTTTCAAAACAAAAAATGTGATGAGATATCAAGTCTTCACCACGATTGGTACCAACAGTTAGGATTGCAGGTAAATCTCCTTTTTTTTTTAAGATTGAATTAAGGTAATTCCTACAGCTTCAAGTGGTTCCTCAAATATACTTAAGGATCGACAAGATCCGTTCATCTTGTTTCAAACAAAGATTTTGAATTGTATCAATACTCATGTTTCAAGTGCCCTCACGACAAGGCTAGTCCTATTTCACACATATTTGAAACATCTGATTATAGGACATTTTTCAAAGTGCACTCACACTCACAAGAATGTTCAATGTACACAACTGTGATACCATATGCTTGACCCTTATGTAAATCTCCACTAATGTGAGAACATTTGGAATGAGATCATGTAGGGCTTGTCATTGACTTGTAACGTAGGCTTAGGGATGGGTAGGATATTTATTTGAGATAAAAGTGACTGAATTCCTCCTTGAGCATCACACAGAATTTGTGCTCTTAATGATTGGTACGCCTTTGGCGTCAGATCCTCTTCATTGTTCTCCCAGCTTTCAAATTCTTTTGAATTCTCGTTTTGAACACTTTCCCCTTTTTTTTTCTTTTTTTTTCATTTCTCATTTTTTGAGCTTTTCTCTTCTTCTCTTTTTTTTTTCTTCTTTTGAGTCCTTATTCGTTGGAGCTTTTCTTTATTCACTTCTTTATTATAATAATTTTTCCCTTTTTGTTGGAGTATTTTCCTTCCCTCCTTTCACTGACCCTGTAAGGGTGTTCTTTACCTTTCTTTATTTCTTCCACTTTTCTTTCTTCCTTTCTCTCTTTTCTCTAGAGGTATTTGCTTCCTTTATTTTGGGAGACTCAATATCTTTGCTTTTTGAAATTTCAAACATGGATCTCCTCTTATAATTTGCACATTCTTTGTGCACTCAAGAAGGTTGGGCCAAGAGAGGATAGTGCTCGTAAGCACTCAAAAGGGTAGTGGTTAAGATGTGGTTGTCCAAATGAAGGTTTCAGGCTCAAAATGGGAAAACTAGGGATTAATGTAATTTGGTAGGCTTTGAAAGGCACAATCGAGTCAAAAAGGCCTACACTCCTTTCTCAAACCAAACATTACTCATGATTTCGCCTCGAAAAACATTCAGTTCAAGTTCTGGATCAACAGTGTAACACAATTGAACTTTGATCAAAATCTCACCACACAATGCACAAGAAACATAAGGTTAGTTTTATTCTTATCTTGATTGAATGCCAGAGAATTTTCAAGCATCACAAAAGTACAGATAAGAGGTACCACGAGAATCTGTAGTTCACCGCAAAGTCAGTCTTTCAATCATATCGAATATATTTACATGCTCTTAACCAGATAGGTCCCAACCGAGCTGAAGACATGACTCTCACAGTATGTAATTTTTATTTTTTTTTAAAATGATTACCGAACCCGAGAAGGGCTGCCTACGTATCTCATCAACATGAGAATCATGTGTGCGTAGTTCATGCAGATATGACTTGGAAAATATGCACAAACTATTTTATAAAATCCTTTTTTTTTGAAGATAATACCGAACCCAAGAAGGGTTGCCTACGTATCTCATTAAAATGAGAATCAGGTACGCGTAGTTCGGCAGATATGACTTGGAAAATATGCCCAAACTATTTTATAAAATCCTTTTTTTTTGAAGATAATACCGAACCCAAGAAGGGTGGCCTACGTATCTCATTAAAATGAGAATCAGGTACGCGTAGTTCGGCAGATATGACTTGGAAAATATGCCCAAACTATTTTATAAAATCCTTTTTTTTTGAAGATAATACCGAACCCAAGAAGGGTGGCCTACGTATCTCATTAAAATGAGAATCAGGTACGCGTAGTTCGGCAGATATGACTTGGAAAATATGCCCAAACTATTTTATAAAATCCTTTTTTTTTGAAGATAATACCGAACCCAAGAAGGGTGGCCTACGTATCTCATTAAAATGAGAATCAGGTACGCGTAGTTCGGCAGATATGACTTGGAAAATATGCCCAAACTATTTTATAAAATCCTTTTTTTTTGAAGATAATACCGAACCCAAGAAGGGTGGCCTACGTATCTCATTAAAATGAGAATCAGGTACGCGTAGTTCGGCAGATATGACTTGGAAAATATGCCCAAACTATTTTATAAAATCCTTTTTTTTTGAAGATAATACCGAACCCAAGAAGGGTGGCCTACGTATCTCATTAAAATGAGAATCAGGTACGCGTAGTTCGGCAGATATGACTTGGAAAATATGCCCAAACTATTTTATAAAATCCTTTTTTTTTGAAGATAATACCGAACCCAAGAAGGGTGGCCTACGTATCTCATTAAAATGAGAATCAGGTACGCGTAGTTCGGCAGATATGACTTGGAAAATATGCCCAAACTATTTTATAAAATCCTTTTTTTTTGAAGATAATACCGAACCCAAGAAGGGTGGCCTACGTATCTCATTAAAATGAGAATCAGGTACGCGTAGTTCGGCAGATATGACTTGGAAAATATGCCCAAACTATTTTATAAAATCCTTTTTTTTTGAAGATAATACCGAACCCAAGAAGGGTGGCCTACGTATCTCATTAAAATGAGAATCAGGTACGCGTAGTTCGGCAGATATGACTTGGAAAATATGCCCAAACTATTTTATAAAATCCTTTTTTTTTGAAGATAATACCGAACCCAAGAAGGGTGGCCTACGTATCTCATTAAAATGAGAATCAGGTACGCGTAGTTCGGCAGATATGACTTGGAAAATATGCCCAAACTATTTTATAAAATCCTTTTTTTTTGAAGATAATACCGAACCCAAGAAGGGTGGCCTACGTATCTCATTAAAATGAGAATCAGGTACGCGTAGTTCGGCAGATATGACTTGGAAAATATGCCCAAACTATTTTATAAAATCCTTTTTTTTTGAAGATAATACCGAACCCAAGAAGGGTGGCCTACGTATCTCATTAAAATGAGAATCAGGTACGCGTAGTTCGGCAGATATGACTTGGAAAATATGCCCAAACTATTTTATAAAATCCTTTTTTTTTGAAGATAATACCGAACCCAAGAAGGGTGGCCTACGTATCTCATTAAAATGAGAATCAGGTACGCGTAGTTCGGCAGATATGACTTGGAAAATATGCCCAAACTATTTTATAAAATCCTTTTTTTTTGAAGATAATACCGAACCCAAGAAGGGTGGCCTACGTATCTCATTAAAATGAGAATCAGGTACGCGTAGTTCGGCAGATATGACTTGGAAAATATGCCCAAACTATTTTATAAAATCCTTTTTTTTTGAAGATAATACCGAACCCAAGAAGGGTGGCCTACGTATCTCATTAAAATGAGAATCAGGTACGCGTAGTTCGGCAGATATGACTTGGAAAATATGCCCAAACTATTTTATAAAATCCTTTTTTTTTGAAGATAATACCGAACCCAAGAAGGGTTGCCTACGTATCTCATTAAAATGAGAATCAGGTACGCGTAGTTCGGCAGATATGACTTGGAAAATATGCACAAACTATTTTGTAATTTTTTTTATTTTTTATTTTTGAAAAGGATAATACCGAACCCAAGAAGGGTTGCCTACGTATCTCACCGAAATGAGAATCAGGTACGCGTAGTTCGACCAGATAAGGCATATAATAATTTCAAGACTTAGACAACTCAAACAAAGTTGATTTTTTTTTCTTTTTTTTATTTATTTTTTTTTAATCAATATGTTTTATAGCCTCTTAATCGTCAATATTTATACTGTCTGTTGAACGTAACCTACGAATTTCTACAGTAATGATTTGTTGTACTCTTTTTAGATGTTTTCTTGAATCTTTGTCTCTTCCTGATTTTCACGAGATCCAAACATCGTTATGACCATCCCCGACTGATGTCGGGGACGGTATCCCTACAAAAATATGAGAAATATGTGAGAGCAGAACCAACATGCAAAATAACAATAAAAATAAGTGGATGCGACCTCATAGTCAAATACTCCCCTGATTTATCGTTTTGTCGTGATATAATTGAGTAATGCGAGGACTCTAATTTCGCTAATCCTCTTGTCTCTTGCAACTTTGGACAAATAATGATTTCTGAATTCGGACAAAATCAGCATTTCGCTCTTGAAGAAGAACAACTCAAAAATGTAAAAGTGTTAGTTCCTGGAGGTGGTAAATAATACAAGATATCACATATAGGCGTAAACACATAATAGTTGCTTTATCCGGAGATAAACTGGCTCACAAATATAGAGAAACCAATATAGAGAAATGGTTAAATAGACAGGAATTTGTCTACTTGACTTTGGGATTAGTGAATAAAAATGTCGACTTGAGTTGAGACAAAGTTGACGGTATCTTTCATCACCGTACTTTGATTTTTGATTGAGATGTAACTCTAATTTCCTTGTAAGAGTCGAAAAAGATGCAATTTCTCAAAATTCTTTTGATTTGAAATGATGAATCTTTTTCTGATATGAGAGTAATACTAAAGAAAAAAAATGATGATTTTTTTTTAGGAAACTAAAGACTCGAAGAGTATTTGGACGCACTTTTGATAGTGACTTGATATTTGTGCTTAGGGTATCTAAAAGTATTCGAAGAAGAGTGAGCTAGGATATCTCCAGATAAAACAACATATTCACATAAGCAGTTTATAACGCATAAACAAATATTGCGCGTTCTAAACAGATATGTGACCCTTCTCTGCCAAGGGTGGGCCTAGCGCATTCGAGTGATGTACGTGTGAATTTAAACCAAATAAACGATTCCCCCCAAGTTGGTTTTCACACATACATTTATTCGAATGTCAAACAATATGATGTGTCGTGAGGTCGAAGACCTTAGACGCGATTTGGCGGTTTTTCTACTAAAATGAACTTAATACGCCTTGGGTATTAAGTCATCCTAGGCTGATGCCTAATTCGATTTTGGTTTCGCTCTATCTTAGGCTTTCTAGAGTGATTTTCAAATAGACGGTTACCCGAGTCGGACAAACATCGAGGTGGAGCTATCGAACAACGCCGGATGACCGCATTCCGACTATTTGTTCGATACTCCCAAATGATTTCTTGGGTATATCTGAAGAAAGTCGCGGTAAGCCGCGTAACTTTCGTTTCCTAATGCAAACTATTTGCCGTTTGGCGGAAGTTATGCCATGAAATGCATTCTTCAAAAACTAAAGTATTTAAACAATTAATTACAAGTAGTCAAATAGAGTTAATCTTAGGGTTAGAGTCCTACGTCCCCAGCGGAGTCGCCATTCTGTTTTATCGAAAAATAATCTGAAAGAGTTTATTTTGTTTTAAAGATTATTTCGACATTTTAGGAGTCGCCACTTAATTTTTTAAGAAAAATTAAGAAAACTCGTTTCTAAACAACTGAAACAGAAAAAATTGTTTTGAAAACATTTTAAGGGTTCGGGATTCTTATTAGCGTCTTAGGAAGGTGTTAAAGGCACCTAAGACGCTCCGCTTAATGCGGTTTTCCGGCGATTAACTATTTGACTATTATTGTTTTGAAATTTGCGAATCTATTTTGAAGTTGAACTTCTTAAGGTTTTTATCTAAACAAGCTTTACAAATTTTGAGATATTTATTGTTTTTAAGATTCAATTTTAGTTTTTAAATTTGATAGAACAGATAGGCGTTTCGACAAGGTTTGGAGTTTTCTAACCCTAAACTATACGACATTCGAACAAACACGAAAATGCAACTAATAAAAAGAGAGAGAGAGAGAGAGAGAGAGGGAGAGAGATTTTTGGGTCCAAATTCGGGTTCTGTTCGCCTTGANTAAAAGAGAGAGAGAGAGAGAGAGGGAGAGAGATTTTTGGGTCCAAATTCGGGTTCTGTTCGCCTTGACCGAATTTTGGACCCACCTGTTTTCGGGTTTTAACCCATTTCACCTGTCCTAACTAAGCAGATAATAATACAAAATAAATATGAAAAGTAAAGAAAACGATAAGCGCTTAGGCCCATTACAAATAAAAATACAAGGAAAATAAAGGAAAATCTTCTGATCCATTCTTTGACTTTCTTCAATCTTCATGAGATTTCGAATTTTTCTTGCCGCGTCGTGGCTTTACTCGATGACAGAAAATGTGAGTCTTTACGACTCCCTCGAAATGCAAAGGGGGAGAGCTCATAGGGAACTCCAGCAGATTTACATGCCATAATAAAGAAAAATAAATTAGAACATGCTCTTTAATAGATTCTCAATTTCAATTAGAAAAGAAACGTAATCACACGGCCAAAATAATGAACCTCCATAAAATGACGCACATAAATCACCACATGAACCAAACTTACTTTCTCTATTCTCATACTAATCAAACTCCCTCCCTTTGCCAAATTTCATTTCATCGATAGAAAATCAACACTCCAATTATCGAGCAAACAAACGAAATACTAGTGCCTAAATCAAGACTCTGCCTTAGAAGACAAACAATACTTTCAACAACATAAGACATCAAACCTATCCCACAAAGAGCTTTCTAAATACTTAAAGAAATTAAAACATACACAAGTCACGTGTTGAGGCAATCAAAAGTAATACTCAAGCCATTAAGAGAAGGAGAAAGAAACATCAACAAATTTGCAAGCATGCTGTCTTGGAAACAATTATAAAAACCCATTTGCCATTGAAACAAAGGTTGATACTTGTGAACAAAATGTAAGTAGCCGTAAGAACACACCTCATGCTTCAAAATGATTAAAACGAGTATAACACTTTGAGAGCTAAACATATGCGATCAAGGAGATGCTTAAACAACAATGTAATGACTTTAAAGCTTAAAAAAAAAGAAAATTTCCAATATATACCGAGCCCATGCCTATACACTCGGACCACATTCCCACATAACCGACTCCAAAATACCAAGAGACAAACTTGACACTGCTTCACGAACAGACCCAACAGTAAGACAGAATAAAACCAAAGAAAACACAAAGCGAGCTCACGCGCCATCCTCTACATTCATGGATATTCGGAGACGAATATCTCGCATGAGTAAATCACTTGGCGCGTTAACCGACTGGCTAACTTCATTCAAACCAAAAATTTGTTGATACAGCAGCAACGAACCAAGCAAAGAACAAAGCTATCCGACGAGCAAGACGACAAATAAACCTAATATGCCTCTCTGCGACTAAATACACCAACAGAACCAATGTCCATATCGATTAAAACAACACACCACGCAGCCTATAAGCTGTCCAACAATACCGAAACACCAAGATTCACTCGAGGAAGAACACAAAAAATCAAACGGGAACCAAAAAAAAAACAAAATCGAGACAGAGAAAACAACAAATAATCAAGGCATTGCGTTCGGCGCTTGAACCAAAACGTGAGTATAAGGGGACATTACCTTTCTCCGAGCAGCAAAGCTGGGACGGAAACGAGCGGAGAGGCGACGACTTCACAACCGGAATGCTGCTGTTCCAAAGCCACGAACGAGGAAACTTTATCCAAGAATCGCAACTGCTACTACCCTCTTTCTCTTCTCTCAACTGTTCACAACGCTCTTCCGTTCCAGCGAAAACAAATCGACAGAAGGGAGCAAAGATTTGCTCTTAAAAATTTCCTTAGTTCTCTCGGAAATAAACAGAGCAGCCAAGAGAGTTTTCCCAAAAAATTTCCCAACCTAAACTTTCAACAAAAAGTTCCAAACTCAAAAATCTCTCAACCCAAATTTTCTCACCCAAACTTTCCAAATTTTTTCGTAACCCCGTTTCTGAAGCAAAACCGGGTTTAAATAGGAAGAACAACTAGGGTTTTCGAAGGAGGGGCCTCAGAAACCCTCAGGCCCATTTCGAATTCAAAATCCCCAAACCCTATCCGCATCCGAAGAATATTCTGTTTTGATGCTGAATTCCAACGGATGGGAGGTGAGGTGGAGGGTCGAGATGAGCTCGTGGTACTGGCGAGCTTCGTGGCGCGATCTTAGCGTGGCAAGGACGAGAGTTTGTCGCTTTGTGCTCACTGCGAGGCTGTGTACGAAGGGGCAGACTACAGGTCTCTGTTGCCCTGCTCGTTCACGCGCGATGGGGAGGGGAGAAGAGAGAGAGGGACGCGTGAAGGTGACGAGGGAGAGAACGTGAGGGAGACGCGGGGCGTTTGGGGGGGAGATTTCCGTTTTTGGGTCTGTTGCTTTTTCTGCGCTTCTTGGTGTTTCTTCTGTTTTCTGGAAATGGCGTGGGGGGGGGGAAGAAGAAAGGGGGAAACGGGTTATTGGATTGGGTCAGGTGTTGGGTCGGGTAAGGTGTTAAGTTTAATGGGCTGGGTTAGAAAGGGAGTTGGGCTTGAGGGATTGGGGTGCGTTGGGCCGGGTAGGAATGTTTGGGCCTGGGATTAATTTGAGAATTATTGGGCTGGGAATAAACAAAATTGGGTTGAAGATTGGTGGGCTGGGAGAGAGAAGAAGAAAGGTTTTTTCCTATTTTTTTCTTTTTTCGGAAAAATTAATTCTCCCCTCCTTTTTGACCTAGTTAATAACTTGAATAAAAATCACAAAATGGGCTCAAATGACGGGCATAGCATTGTGGCCCAAAATTATGAATTTTTTGAAAATCTTAGGCCAAAATTGGGTGTCAACAATACTGACCATGCTGAGAGTAGAAAATGTAAAGTCCATCTTCCTCTTTACCAATCGTTCTCACCTTCCCAGATCCTAGGTCCTGTAAAACACAACAATTTTGGTAAAATGTGACACATAAATTCAAGTCTTTTGTCATTTGAGAGACTGACATAAGATTGAATTTGAAAGCTGGTACACATAACACTCTTCTAAGAACATCACCTCCTCCTATGTGACAATCTCCAATATATGAAACCTTAGCAGAAGTACCAGTTGGCAACTGAACTTGACCTGCATTCTCTACCAAAACTGAATTATATAAACATGTAGGGTCTCTTACTATATGATGGGATGCACCAGTGTCTATAATCCACTTCAAGGAAGCACCTGAAGACAAATGATTACCTGTCATATTGGCAGTACCACTTATATCATCAAGTTTAGCTTGATCAAGCATTTTGAGTAGTTTCTGATGTTGCAATGGTGTGAATAAAGGCATAGGCATATGCTGGTGTGATTCATTGTGTTGTGAAGAAGAAATATATGGAAATTGCACTTGCATCTGATTAGAATATGATGACTGCATCTGAGGATTGTGAGGCATCTGAGGATTGTGAGATGATTGAATTGGTTCTGTTTTATCACATTGGTACTGTTGAGATACATGTCGTGCATGATAAGTAGAATTTCCAGCAACAATTGTATCTCTTTTACCTTTGTAATCAGCTGGATATCCAATCAGTTTATAATAATTACCCTTAAAATGACCAGTTTTGTGACAGAAATCACATTTCAGTAGTTTGTTACAATCAATCCTCATGTGACCTTTTATATTGCAGAAATCACAAAAGGCATTTGGATTATAAGATCTTCTAAACATTGCAGTAGGAACCATATCAGACATCATTCCACTTGATCCGGCTACCATTCTTTGACTTTCATCTTGATTAACCATAGCATAAGCTTGATTGATGCTAGGAAGTTGTGGCATTAACAAAATTTGACTTCTAGCCTGACTATAATTGTCATTAAGCCCCATGAGATATTGCAACATTCTCTGATGTTGTGATTGCTCAAAAAATTCTTTAGATCTAGAACATGTACAAGCTGGAGTAGGCATTATAGAATCATACTCATCCCACAAATACTTCAGTCTAGAGTAATACAATGATACAGATGAGACACCTTGAACAAGAGTAAAGATTTCCTTATGCAGCTGACTCCTTAAGATCTTCCCAAATCAAGTGTGAATCTGAACAATAAAGAACTCCACTGTGAAGATCTTTACTTACATTGCACAATATCCACGAAACAACTATGGCATTACAGCGATCCCAAAGTCGAATCAAATCCCCTGTGAATTGCGTCTTCTTCACTGTTCCATTGATAAATCCAATCTTATTCTTCCCAAGCAAAGCTAACTCTATAGCCTTACTCCATAAGGTATAGTTATCACTTCCAGTGAGTAAGATCCCAACATTCAACGATCCAGGTGAATCTGATGGATACAGATACAGAGGATGAAGATGATCAAAAGAAGGAGCTGATATGGAAGTTCCTGAAGCAGCTCCTTGAACCTCCATGAAATCGAATAAGAAAAAAAATCAATTGATTAAGAAACAATGAAATTCTTTACTGATTATGTAAGAATTGTTCAAATCCAAGATCGTATGGCTCTGATACCATGTTAAGAAAGTGAATTAAAAGAAGAAAACTCCATTGAAGAGTAGTAGAGAGAAACAGAGAAGCAATGAAGAAGAGAAGAAAATTTCTATATCAAAAACTGCCTCTGCAATGATACATACCAACCTATATATAACAACATGTCATGACTAATATCCTCTAACTAATTTACTGACATATTCTAACTAACTAACTAACTAACTAACTAACTATATTTACATCTTTAACAATGTACAATTACAGCTAGTATTATTAGGAAACTTGTATACATTTAGTTAGTTCTTTTACAAACTTTGATTCAACTTCCCTTTACCCTTTGAAATTTAGAGCATAATTTCAATTTTGTTGTCGTCCTCCACTGAAGTAAAAAGTGGAGGAAAATGTGAATAATTTTTAAAATTTTAAATGTTGTAAATGTGAATCGTTTCAAAAGAATCAAAACATGGAAAGAAGCTCATATATAAACATTTGACTTATTTAATTAGAGGAAGATTTGAGTTGATGTCCATTGAAATCCAGCATTAAAAAATTTCAAAGCTCAAATTTTGAAATACGACTTGCGGCAAACGTGAATCGTTCAGGATGAATACACTACAACAAAAATGACCATTAGCGGTATTTAATTCTTAATTGCCGCTAAATATGTATTTTTAGCGGCAATTGTCATTGTACATGTCCCTAAAGCCTTTAGCGACATTGATTCTAATGACACTTAACTAATGCCGGTAAAGACTTTAACACTCTTTATTAGTTGTCAATATTTAATGCCGCTAAAAGTTGTTTTTGTTGTAGTGATGGTATCCAAATGACTTGAAGCATTGAGAGAAACTCATGTCTAAAATTTGAACTGTTTAGATGAGATTTGAGTTGGTAAGGATTAAAAAAGAAATAAGCTCGTTGAGGAAAATGATTTTTTTTCAATGTATAAATAATGTATATGGATGGATATATATATATATATATATATTGAGCATACTAAGACACTGAGGTGAGTTCGGTGAATTGGTGGAGAGCAACGACAAAATTGAGATTTTTGTAATTGGAGAAACTTTCTGGCCGGGTAGCCCCCAATTGTACGGGACTTCTGTAAGTTATACATTTTTCATGGATTTAGCTTTCAAAAGCTTAAAAGATTCAAGGATAAGGGCGATTGGATAGTTTCTAACACACAACCTTATGGTGCAAAAGGCAAACATTGCACTCAAAGTCCTTCAATTAAGGCCCAAGCATACTGCAGAACATGCTTTCTCTAATGTGCATTATCTATCGTCTTCAAATCTTGAATTCGCCTTCTGAGTAATATTGATCGACAAATTTTGAAGTACAAACTCTCTATTTTAGGAAAAACCATTACTACGACAATCCCCTAATATTGTTGGGTTAACAAGACAAGTGGTACAACACAAAATTTTGCACATGAAAACACAAATAAATATATGGCACATAAATCTCCAGTTAGTGTATATGTCACATTCCAAAAGACCTCCTAGTTATGAGTGACATCCACTAACACCACATGTTGAGAGAACCAAATATTCATATACTTATCCAAATTATGTAAATACTGAGATACAATATGTGCAACTCAAAAGCTCATTAATATTCATACTTAAAATCATATATCGATTTACGTAAAGAAATGGCCACTTAAATAATTTATATCTAGCCCAAATCTCACAATAAAATCATGAAGTATCTATTAGAGTTAAATTAGTTCAGCTGTCGGGCATGCAAACCCCAAGAAAGAAATTCTTAACTATAAATAGATAAATCTGGAATAGTAGCCTCCACGAACAATGTGAAGCTTACCTCAGCAACAAAATCCACATGAATGAACTCGTCAGTCACAAGTCTCACCCTCTTCAATAGAATTTGCATTTACATGCATGCAAAGAGTGAGTTATATATAAATATAACCCCGTAAGATCCTCGACCCAATACTTTAATATTCCTGAAACAAGTGTTAGAAAATACATCTACACAACTAATACATAATGATATGCACAAGAATACATTGTAAAATTTCAGTGTTTTGAACTATGGTAAATTCCATAAAGAACAGGTAGTAAAAACTGGTCCAGCAGTTCTGTTTTCAACAAATTTCAGCAAAGTTATTTAAGGAAAGTTGAAGTAATTTTTCCTGAGGCAGTGGCTAACTTATTAAGGAAAACATCTTTTCCTAATTAAAAAGGAAAGCAGTTGCTGGAAGAGGTCATGTCCAAGTCAAATACAAATAGGAGCTTTACGTGAAGAAGGATTTCGAGTTCTACAAGTTCTTGATGCAGTGAAGTTAAAGATTGAAGAATGAAGATGCGGCCAAGACGAGTTCCACACAATGTAGGAATTCTACGCGTGAGCTTCTAAATTTCATGAGAAAAAGGAAGTAGAACACAAGTAGAATTTCTAGTTGAAATAGGTTTTGGATTCAAGTTCAAATCTATAAATAGCGCGATAGTTTCGCTTATGAAGATTGCACACTTACATAGAGAGAAAATCAAAACACTATCAAGAGGTTTGAAAGAGTTTTGATATTAACTTGGGGAGTGTTGCGAGTTAAGTGAGAAGTTGTACGATTGTATTCAAGAGTCTTGTTTATAATCTGAGTTTGTGAAAAGGAGTTGTTCGACAAGTTGTAAAATTTGAAGAACATTAGAAGATATAAAATTGGGGGGTTTTGTGTCTTTGGGTAGCTAGAAATTAGAGTGTATAATTTTATTAGCTAGGAATTAGAGTTTATAATTTCTCAAGGAATTAGAATTTATAATTCCTTAGATTACATAGCTTTGTAATCGTTGTATTGTTTGAAGTTTATAAATAATACAAAGTGTTGCTCGAATTATTTATCTTTAAGTTTCAAACAAACAGAAACACACTGTCTGTACGTGTTCCTTTGAAGAAATCAGGAGGGTAGAATTTCAACAATTGGTATCAGAGCAAGGTTATCTTTGAAGAATCTAATAACTCAAATTAAAGATCATTATGAATTCTGCACCTCCTCTTGGACATGGTAAAGGGCAACACATCAATAGACCACCATTATTTAATGGAGAATACTACTCTTGGTAGAAGACAAGGATGGAAGATTTCATTCAAGATGAAGATTATGAACTATGGGTTAGAATTACTAATGGACCATTAACTCTTACTATTACTGATAGTGAAGGGAATAAGGTACCCAAACTTACAGAAAAATACGGAGAAGCTGATTACAAGATGCTAGGGAAGAATGCAAAAGCTAAGTGCATTCTCGTATGTGGACACTTTAAACCCTAGGACATGATGAGTTTAACCGCATCTCTAGTTGTACCTCTGCAAAACAAATATGGGACACTTTAAAAAACGCTCACAAAGGTACAACTCAAGTTCGTAAATTCCGAATTGCCAGACATTGTTGTGAATATGAAGCCTTCAAGATGAAATTCGGAGAATAACTTCAAGATATGATCACCAAATTTACCATTGTTGTAAACGAGTTAATATCCTTAGGCAAAGTATACACTACTGAGGAACAGGTAGATAAAGCATTAAGGAAAAGTTACTGCAATCAGAGAAGCCAAGGATCTAACCAATATGACTTCGAATGAATTAGTAGGAAATCTCAAAACTTATGAGATGAATGTTGTCAAAAAAAGTGAAGGTAACAAAGAGAAACATCTTGGATTTAAAGCAACTGAAAGTGATGAATCAGATATTGATGATGATGATTTGACACTGATAAAAAGAACTTTAAGAAATTCGTAAAAAGGGGATTGAATTCAGAAAACACCACATACAAAAGAAAAAATTATTGAGAAACCACAAGACGGAGGTTGTTTCAAATATGATCAACATATCATCAGATTAAGGATTGTCATATGTGGGAAGTAGAATGGAAAAAGGAAAGAGACGAAAAAGACAAGAAGGAACTTCTCAACAAAAGAAAAACAAAGAAAAGGAACAAGCAATGTATGCATCTTGGGGACCAGGTTTGGACTTATATGACGAAGATGATGAGGACCTCGCTTTGATGGCCATAGAAGAATCATAAACTAAACCTGAATCAGACTCTCAAAGAATAGAGGTAAATTTTTTTGATTTAAAATATAAACTAGTAAAGTTCTCTAAGAAAAAACTATCCTTCTTATTACTCACTTCCATAATACAATTCAAGAATTAGTTAAAACCAAGAATCAATTGCTTGCTTCCATGACTAGTTTAAAGTTTGAGTATATTGATCTTGAAAAAGTTAATTCTGATCTCAAGAAAGAAAATCAACTCCTAAAGGAACAGGTACATCAACTTGATTCCTGCACTTTGACTCTAAAATCTGAAATTCTGAAACAAAGTGTTACTGGAATGAAAAAGAAAAAATTAGCAGTGACCAAATCAGATGTGACCAAGATCTAATAAGGTTAAACAATGAACTATCTTTTGAAAGGGAAAATTCTAGGAGAATGAATCTTGAATTGTCTAGGATAAAAATTGATCTGGAAAGAGCTAATAAATGGACAAAATCTTCCATGATAGTTAGGCCTGGGCATAATATGGTTCAAATAGAAAAAACCGACCGAACCGAATTATTTTTAATTTCGATTTCAGTTTTTCGGTTATTTCGGTTGGTTTCGGTTTTGAATTTTAACATTTCAGTATTTCAATTCGGTTTTCGGTTTTTAGATTTAAAAATTCGATTAACCGAAAAACCGAAATCATATATATATACATAATTGTTATTTGTTGTTACCCCATAACCCATTCCTAAATCCTAATCCTCCCAAGCCCAACTACATAAATTCCTATTACTCAACCCAAGCCCAATTATTCAAATTCTTAAATCATAACCCAATTACCCAATACCCAAGCCCCAAGCCAATTTCCCTAAATAATAAATCCCTAAATTAACAATGAAGTCTGAAAGTGAAATCTTCTTCTTTGAAACTTGAAAGTGAAACCTTCTTCTTTGAAACACCAGTCACCAAACACGTCCAGTCCATTGCCACCGACGTCCGACCCATCGTCGACCGTCCACCATCGTCAACTCGTCCGTCCGTCATGCTGCCACTCGCCACTCGCCACGCCGCCAGCCACCACGCAGGCCACCGCCGCAGCAGCCAGCAGCACTGCCAGTCGTCGATCGCCGCCCGCCGGCTCTCCACAGGCCCACAGCCACCACTCTCATTCATCTCTCAACTCTCATCTCTCGTTTTCGTCACTCGTAAGTTTCTTATGCCTTTATAAAACACATCCAAAAAATATAAATAATAATAATAATAATAATAATAGTAGTAGTGAAAGAAAGAAGATAACCAAGTTTGTGAAAATGTTTTTTTTCTTTTCTGTGCTCTGCAAATCATTATTTTTGTTAGTTTTAATTGTATGATTTTTTTGTTTTCCATTATTTGCTAATACTAAATGATTTTTATCTTACGACTTTTTTTTAATTAATAATTACAATTATAAAATTAGAATGATTCTTTATGATTTACAATAGATAAAGAAAATTTCAGTACTTTTCATATAGATTAAAAATAATAGTGTGGGTAATATTTTTTTTTGGAGTTTTGTGTAGTGAAAAAGTGTTGTGTGATATTGATTGTTGTTCTTGTTGTTTGTTTCACTTTTGTATAGATGGCACAAACTGGAAGTAGGGGAAGTGAAAGTGGAGCTTCAAATGAGAGCATACCTTATACCTCATCTCCAAGTGAGGTTGAAGTTGATGTTGATACTTCAAAGAAAAGAAAAACCATGGAACGTAGAGCTAATTGTTGGAAGCATTTTGAAAAGTTCACCGATGAAAATGGAGTTAGTAAAGCCAAATGCAAGTATTGTGCAAAAGCTTATGCAGCTTCTACATCATCTAATGGTACGTCACCAATGAATACTCATTTGAGAACATGTCCTAAATTTCCTCGTGACACCGTAGATAAAGGTCAAAATCTAATTAATTTTCTACCATCTTCAACGGGATCAAAGAAAGGGGTCATTAGCACTTAAAATTTGACCAAGCACAAAGTAGGAAAGCTTTAGCCAAAATGATAATTGTTGACGAGCTACCATTTAGCTTTGTTGAGAAAGAGGGTTTTAAAAACTTCATGAGACTTACAATGCCGCAATTTCATATTCCTTCTCGTAGAACTGTGACGAGAGATTGTATGAACTATACCTTGAAGAAAAAAAACTTTTGAAGAAGGTTTTCAAAGAAGCACGTCCAAGAGTTTGTCTTACAACAGATACTTGGACTCTATATAAAAAATAAACTACATGTGTTTGACAGCCCACTTTATAGATAGAAATTGGATTCTGCATAAAAGAATAATAAATTTTTGTCCTATTTCTAGTCATAAGGGCGTGGATATGGCGGCTTGCATTACTAATTGTTTGCTTGAATGGGGTTTGGATAATGTGTTTACTATTACAGTTGATAGTGCTAGTTCTAATGATGTTACTGTGAAAGAAATGTCTAAAAAATTGAGCAATTGGGGAACTAACATTATGGATGGTGACCATCTTCATGTGAGGTGTATGGCACATATCCTTAATCTTATTGTGCAAGATGGGTTGAAGGAAATTTGTAAGTCTGTCAGGCTAGTGAGACAAGCCGTGAAATACATTAAACAATCTCCCGCAAGACTTAGAAAGTTTAAAGAATGTTGTGAATCTGAATTGATAACTTGTAAGAAATCATTATGTTTAGATGTTCCTACTAGGTGGAACTCTACATATTCGATGCTTGATATAGCACAACATTTTGAGCTTGCATTTGAAAGATACAGTTTTTATGATATTGGATACTTGAATCATCTTCGTACCTTTGGTTCTGATTCTTCTGAAAACAAAGATGGAACTAGTGTTGAAGATGGAACTAGTGTTGAAGATGAATTTAGTGTTGAAGATGAAACTACTGCAAATATTCTTTCAAGTGTTGACTGGAAAAATGTGAGGTCAATGGTGAAATTTCTTGAAACTTTTTATGTACTTACTTTGAAGGTTTTTGGTTCTAATTATGTAACTAGCAATACACACTTTGTTGAAATTGCTGACTTAATCTTATTTTGAAAGAGATGATGACAAATGAAGATCGTAATTTGAAAGAAATGGCGGAAAGTATGAATGAGAAGTTCAAAAAGTATTGGGGCGAACCACAAAAAATAAACAAAATGATCTTTATTTCATCTGTGTTGGATCCCCGCAACAAGCTTGATTATGTTCCATTTGCAATTGTGGATATGTTTTGAAAAGAAGTTGGGGAAAAGCTATGTTCAGAAGTGAAAAAATAAATGAACAAACTGTTTGAGTATTATGTCAAGAAATCCCCAAAAAGCTCTTTACATGTACCATCTTCACCCACTTCATCTGACAATTCATCAAGTATATCTAGTGTGAGTGGTTGTGGCAACTTTGTAAGTAGAGGAAGATTGAGAACGAATCAGAATTGGAAAGATATCTTGCGGAAGATATTGAGTCAGATAGTGATGATTTTGATATATTAATGTGGTGGAAAGTTAATGAGCCGAGATTTCCTATTCTCGCGGAGATGGTTCGTGATGTGTTAGTCATTCCCATTTCAAGTGTCGCGTCGGAATGTGCATTCAGCACAAGAGGTCGTGTTCTTGATCCCTTTAGGAGTTCATTAACTCCTAAAATTGTGCAATCTCTTATTTGTGTTCAAGATTGGCTTAGAAGTGAGTCTTTTCCAATCAATATTGAGGAAGATTTAGAGTATCTTGAACAACTTGAACTTGGTAAGAATTTGATATTTGTATTAACTAATTGAAAATAATTTTGTTACTTGTGTTTCTTAACAACTAACAAATTCTTTCACATTTTTTTAGATTTTGCTTGTAGTGGGACTGAATCTAGTATAATTGATATATAGTTGCAGCTTGTAAGTTCAACTATCAACTAGTGATGTGCGGTAACGAGTAAGTAAAGAACTTATTTACATAACTTGCTTGATAGTTTTATATATTCTATTATGAAATGTAGATCATTTGTCTGAACAGTTCTGTTTTCTCGCAGGTCCATCAATGTTTTGTTATTTTCTTGGTTGCTATCTGCTAGAACTTGGGAGCTATTGCAATGGAGGTTGCAAGTTGCAACGATGTTTTGTTGGTTTTCTAAATCTCTTTGTTGATGGAAGTTGTAATGAGCCAGATAATGATGACTTTAGTTTGTAACTAACTCTATTTTAGTGATGGACACAAGTTTGTTGAACTTTCTTCTAGTGTTGTTGTGATGTTGTCTTGAGTCTTGACTTTTCATAGTTTTTTTATTATTATCGATTGAGTCGATATTTAGTTATCACGATGGCCGTTTTACCATGTTTTTATTAAATTTGGTTAAACCGAAACCGAACCGAAATAAACCGAACCGAATTTATAATAACCGAACCAAACCGAATTTATTTCGGTTTTGTTTGGTTTCATATTTGGCCAAACCAAAAAACCGAACCGATATTTACGAACCGAACCGAACCGACCGAACGCCCAGGCCTAATGATAGTAACACATCTAGGTAACAATACTCGGAACATAAGAACTGGAATAGGGTATGAACAACCTATGATTGGAAATTCTTTGTTATGTATTATTTGTGATAACTCAGGCCACTCTAAGGAAAATTGTCCGAAATACAGAGTTAGTGCAGAAAATAAAGCAAGAGAAATTTATGAAACTGTTCAGAGGATCAGGTATATTCCTAGAAAAAGCAGTCTGCCCAAATGAGCTCATAGAGATCTTATTTATCCTTTTGATCAAAACAAAGGACCCAAGCTAGTCTGGGTTCCTAAATCTAACCTTTGAATTTGCAGGAAAAGTGAGAGGAAGCATGCAACATTCACCAATTGAACATGTTGTTTCATATGCATGATTGAAACTAGAAAAAAAAAAGAATGGATGAATAACATTGACTAGAAAAAAAATTGAGAAAAAAAAAGAAGAAAAGAACAGGGAAAGACTGAAGAAGCATGTGAAAGGAACAGGTCCAACTAGTGCAGTATCTAACAATTATGCGCGACCAAATGATCAATCAATCAAAAATATTATCAGCCAAGGAAAACACTTTCAAAAGGAAAAATTTGGAACTTGGGGATGATTAAAGTCACATGAGTATCCCAAAATGGCTAATGAACATCGCGCATACTGCCCTCTAATCATGAATTCTATGCTCAGTTTTGTACATTAAGTTGTATGTCTCTACACCACTTTTATAATCATGTTACTCATGCACTATAACATTGTATTTGCATCTGGCACGGGAGAGAGGCTTAGTAAAATTGAAGCAAAATTCAGCATTATCCTGAGATCTAAGGTATGTGCACTACAATTATTCATGATTAAGTATAAAGTCAATGCACTTGAATATATTTCTTTCACTTGTCCGAAAAGATATTCATGCCCTAAATAATACCAAGACAAATATCTTCTTAAAAAGCCTTATCCCAATGTGATGGTCTATGATTGAGATGAATTTGGTGGAGGACACCTCTATTTTGGTGCCTTATAAAATATAGATCGAGAAAGTAGAGTGTGCTGGTTCTTAGGGGGAATCTTTTGTATTGAGTAAAGTCTTGGAGTAAAGTCATAAATGTCAATGAAACAGATCGTCGTCCTAGCAGCCCCAAAAAGTCCACGACATCATATATAATGCCCCACAATATACTACAATAGAATGTATAAGATCCCTAACATACTACATGGGCATAGATATGCCTCTTAACCAGGGGCGGAGCTACATTGGATTATTCGAACCGCCTTCGGCGGAAAATTATATTATATATACATAATTAAAATAAGTTTATATTTATATATAGTAGATATCGAACCCCCTTCAACTATCTATTTCTACAGATTCTGAAACCCCTTATTGAAAATTCTGGCTCCGCCTCTACTCTTAACATATTACTAAGAGCTATGTATGCCCCTAGTAATTGTATCACAAAAATGAAGAAAAATCCAAACATAAAACCATGCAAAGCTTATAAATGGATATTATGTATTCTTCACAATATAACATAATATTACTAAGAGCTATGTATGCCCCTAGTAATTATATAACAAAAATGAAGAAAAATCCAAACATAAAACCATGCAAAGCTTATAAATGGATATTAAGTAGTCTTCACAATATAACATAGTTGCGGTTAATCAAAGATACTAATTCTCCCTACCAATCAATAAGATTAAAGTCTCACTTATCTCGCTATTGATTGTTCCACAACCTTGCACACGTAGAACACCAACCACAACAAAACTCACTTGCCTCAATCATATTGATTAACGATATCAATTATTTTAGTTGGAGTCAAGTCTCAATATTTCTAATTTTTAAACTTAGAGCTAAACCTTATTATCTCATACTTTAAACCATGAATTGACAATAACAACGAACTTCACAGCACAATATATAAGTGAATTAACTATCCAATACATTTACAATGCATTCCCAAAGAGACAAACAATACATAGGATAATTTAAGATTAAAGTGAAATTTCCCAGCAACTACTATGGCTACACCAATTAATAGCCAAGAATGACTTAAAGTTTCAAATTTATTAAAAGTTTTTAGACTCGTAATAGTCTAATGGCTACTCCATTCATGATAATTATCACCTCATTACAATCCCCCCCCCCTCCCCCCACATAATGATTATCTAATCATTAAATAAAGTACTCTATGTCATAATATATAATGAAAGTTTTTTCTTTCTCTTAGCAAGTTTCATATTGTAAGTTTCACATTTAATTCTACTAACTCACTCTAGTCATTGCTCAATCATGTTGTCTTCCAAGGATTAAGATAATTATTATAAAATAATTATTTATGGCAACACCAAATTTTAAGTAGCAGTCATGAGGATTAAGGTTAAGCAGGTATCTATTACCACTTACCAGCTTTAAAAAAGTTTCAATTAATAGCTAATTAATGCGTTTAACTCTCACGTCTCCAAGCCACGATGGAAATTGAATAAACACTGATGCTTATATCTTTTATGAACTACCCTAGTTTTTTACTCCTTTAGCCACTTAAACGTGATAAAACAAATAAAGAAAATGGATTGCGACCACTTCTCTTAATTCTGAAGGACAAATATATCTTTAAACTATTGTAAATGGTATGCAGACCATCCATCATATTTTGGAGACCTTGATGCCCCTCCCGTGCAAAAACTAAAGTGTATATGACCTTCCGCAGAAAATGAGCTTCTTATGCAAAATTTGTAATCTCAAAGGTAGCAACGCAAAATTATGTAGATATCAATAACTTCAATAAACATAAGATTGTCACAAAACAGATAAGAAACTTAACAACAAAGTTGTCAAAGATGAAATTAAAATGAGTAGAGTCTAATTAATTATGAAACTGCATTTGGTAACATCATGACACCAACTGATACACGAGCGCATGTATGGCAACAGAATACGCAGAAATCACTCAAATTTCAATCTGCATAAAAGATTCAAGAAATAAAAGTTATCAGAGAAACTTCCATATATACTAGAATCATTTTCCCTTAAGGTGAAGACAGCTAAGCCAGTGGGGGCATTTCTCACATCCAAGATTATAAGTAATGTACCTTTTGTTGTGGCACATCATTTTGCTGAGCAGATTATAACAGGGTCAATTTTACACCTTAAGTTTTGTTATAATACCTTTTCTTGTTTTGCTTTGAATGGAGTTTGCACAACATCACTTTGTTGAGGACAAGTCTGAGCGTTTTCGTTGGCAGGCTGCACAAACATTGATTCTCAGAAAAAAAGCTAAGGGTGATGTGTAGAGACGTTAAATGAGCGGGTTGGATTGAAATTGCAGATATTAAATTGGGGTGAAATAGAAATCAGATTTGGTCTTGATGCGTCCAAATTTACTTGGGCTCAAATGGGTTGGGTTCAATAAGTTGTATCTTGACCTGATTAATCTCAATAATTTTAACATGGTCATAGTTAACTTTTATAATCACAATCCGGAATTTCAGCTCAAGATTTTTTATTAAAAAAAATAGCAAATTGATAAATAAATCCTAAAAGATATTAAATAGATAATAATTATTATCTTTAATAAAGCAATATCTTCATAAAGAGATTTAAAACTGATTGAAATTGGAGATTGAATTGAATAATGAATTAGACTTGAATGAGTTGAGATTTGAACTCAATTCAAATTATCTTGAGCCCAACCTTTAATTTTTTGGGCGAATAGGTGGGTTAGAATTCATTTTTCACACCCGTACTGATATGTGAAATTTAAAGGGTGTTTAGATTATTGCACTTACTTTTTTGTCGATCATTGTTTTCTCAACGAAATCGTGTTGATTTTGTCCCTTTTTCTCATCACTATCTACATCTGCTTGTTTCTGCATCATCTTCTTTCGATCCTCCTTTTCTTTCCTTCTCATTTCAGTTTCATGCCAAAGATACTGCGGAATTACAAACATTAAACAGAACATATTCATGTACATATAAAAATCTTTTATCAATTTTAAAACCATGAAAAAAATAATAAATGAAAGAATGTAACTCACCCTCACATATTCACTGTCCTTCATGATAGGGGAAAAAGGATTAAAATCGGTGTTTCTCTATCGCGCTTATCTTGTCTCTGCTAAACATGAATTAATTGAAGAAACAAAATCAGCTCAGGAAAATAAAAACAATGCTAACAAAATACTAGAAAATTCACAAAGAAAACTTTATGCTATAACCAAATTATTTGAACGAAAATTAGAGGAGAAAACATCAATTACTTCAAATCAATAAAACAACATACACACACACAAAAAGGAATCTAGATAGAAAGAAAGAATTGTTTGCAAATATAAATAGATATGAAAACTCACTTCTTCTTCTTTTTTTTTAATTTGACAGAAGGATTGTGTACAAAAGAAATTCTTCTCTCTATATATATTTTGGATTTTATTCTTTATTTATTAATAGATTCTAATTTAAAGTTTTTTCCCATATATGAATAAGTACAAGACACTTTTGGACATAAAATTATTAACTTTTTTATTTAAAAAAAATAGTGTTTTTCCATAATGATTGTTCACTTCTTTTGAAAATTAGTGTTTTTTCCATAAAATCCAATTTGGAAAACAACTATGACTGTCCAAAATTGGAAAACTATTGACTGTCCTAAATCCAATTTTCAACTCACTTTTGACTGTTCAAAATTGAACAACTATGAACAAAAACTCAAAAATCAAGTTTTTCCATAATTAAAAAAAAAATCATTTGTGGGCGTCTCTATTATCCATTATAGATTCTGAGTTGTGTTCATTGAGGCAATGGAAAATAGAGTATATGTTTTCTTTGATTATAAGATATCAAAAGCATTAAACGAGATGGAAAAAGATAGTAAATTCCTTTAATATGGAATGCTAGACCGAGATATAAAGACGAACCTCAAAGGAAATCTTTTTTTTTTTTGCAATTGCGGAAATGAGAAATGGGAGAGGGGATTACAGTGCAGGAAATTGAACCTGGTTGATGAAAGGTCAGAAAATCAACCAACTGAGCTGCTATTGAAACTTTGAGCCTTCTCCTCCCATTCTACCATTGTGTCTTGCATGAGTACATATAATGAATAGAGTGTATTGAATTGAAAGGGTAAGCAAGCAAAACGTGAGTGTGTGTGTAAGGTAGTGGTGAAATGGCGTGTGTTTCAATATGTATTGTTATTTTGTGTGTTGGAGTTTGTGTATAGTCTAGATGGTGACCATGGCAACTACGTGAGTTCATTAGAAGGAACCTTGTGAAGGTGGCAATGTCTCATTGGTTTATATTTTATTTTATTTTTTGAAAAAAGTCACTAAGAAATATAAAAAATAAAGTAAATAGGCATAATATACAATTTTTTCCTTTTAACTTTGCTTTATCTCGTATCTATAGCATCCAACTTTGGATATACACATGTAGACACTTAACTTTATAGAGTTCAACAAGTGCCATGTCTTATTTGATGTCCTACGTGTATCATGTTATGTAGGACGTGTGTGTCCAATCGTTCAACTTTATACAAACTCAAGTGTGTTTACTTGTAAACAACCAAAGTTGGAGAGTATAAGTGTGATCTGAGGCCAAGGATTGAGGTACTCCAAAGTGTATTCAATCCATTAACTCCTTTAGAAGGAATTCGAAAAGTTGAACAAGTAAACACACATGTCCAACTTAATTTCTTATGCGTACCATGTCATGTAGGATATTGTGTCTACTTGTTCAACTTTATGAAGAAGCTTGAGTGTATGAATATATTTTTATGAAATCATGCATGTTTTCATGAAATCAATGTGTGTGACTTAAGTAAGCTTATAGATGAAGTTATCTATACGTTTTATTATGAAGCTTGATCACGTGATATGAATGACATCTAAAATTGCCCTCAATGCTTTTGTCCTATTTTTTTAAATTAGGTCTTGATTAGTATCATATCCGAATATACCATCAATGATTATAAATCACGCTTTTAAAACTACTTCTATAAGTAGTATGGCAATTCTAGCATGAAGTTATTAATGACGATGGGACTTATTAAGCTATTATGAAAAGATCATGCATGGTGTAAGGAGCTACGTACTCTATAATGTCTCTAGATTGGATTAGTATCATAATTGTACTTTTCCATGGATGATAAAATGAATATGATTAAATGACTATTGCGTGAGATTTATACTTCGCACCGAGTGGACTAGCGACCATGTCCCATAAACTTTGTGCCACCATAAAATTTTCTTAAATGACCTAGTTAGGGATCCACTTTAGCAAAAGATGATGGGTACGTATTCTATATTGGCAAGTAGTTATCCTTCTTTCATTATGAGAAATATATTGGATTCCATGTTATAGCCCACATGGTCTATGTTGGTTAATGGTAACTTCTCACACGACGAACTAAGTTAATTACTAATGTTTTATGAAGCTCCCTCTATGATTTAAGTTAACTATGTTCATTTGATGTATGAATCTTCTTAAATGATTTTACTATGTTTTAACTTGGTCATACATTTCATATTTCGATTATGTCTCCTTTATGATCACGTCTCATGTTTAATTGCATTCAATTCATACTTAGTATAGGGTACGTATTAATGTATACTTGTGCCTATATTGTTTCAATAATGTAGGGTTTGACGACTCTTCTCCTTCCGTTCATAGCTAGTTTATTGTATTATAGAGGATGATGCACTCTTATTATTTTTTTTCTTTCTTACCATTTTCGAACTTTGTATGTGATGTATGAGTTATGTCTCAATAACTTCTTTTGATGAAATAGATGGTCAGTTGGGACTATGTTAGACTTCCGCTTTTGTCAAACTCTTCATGTTATAAGACTATTTCTTTGAAACTCTTTATTTATATAATCTTATATTATATATTCTAATTGGCTTGTGTAAGGTCTCTTAGGCTGGATCGTGACAGAATTCGATGTGAATCTCTTATGTTTATAATTCTTCTCTTGTTCGTTGAATTATTTGCTTCTCAGCCCGAATTAAATGAAGAAAAACATTAGTTAAGGAAAAGAAGAAAATGGCTAACAAAATGCTAGAAATTAAAACTCAAAAAAGCTCCAGTACGAATCCAAGAAAACTCTATGTTTTCTCAAAGCTTGAACAAAATTTTTAATTATCACACCCTTCGTTTTATGTAGTCAGATTTCTCCAACTAAAGGGGCGGTAACGAATAAGGATTAGTTTATTTACAAGAATAGGAGTCACCTTTTTAAATTGAAAAAATTGTCAAATACCTCCTTAGGTTATGATCGAATCATCAACTACACATTTATTCTTTACGGAAGTCCTATTATTACCCTAAATTGTTTAAAATTGAAACTTTTTTCCCCCATAAAATGTCATAGCCACATTTTTATTGGCAGGTGTGCACAAGTTTGACAGTTGGGAATTTTATTTAAATATTTTTTTATTTTTTCCTTTCTAATTTATCATTCTAAAAACTATACTAAAGGTCAAAAGGTTGAAATTTATAGATTTGTCTTTTGGATCGTCTTCTATTGAACTTTTTTATTATAATGTTGATTTCTAATTGTTTGAAGCTGAAAACGCTAGGTTAATTGAGTTTATATATAACTGCGGTTTTTGAATCTGAAAAATGTAAGAACTCCATGAAAATCGAAGAGCATTCTTTGAGTTTTGTGAATCTATATTCTTAATTTAGGAGAAACGTTCGTCAATGGCTCGAAGAATATCGTATGACTTAAAAGTCGAAGCTAAAGGTTGAAACTTTGAAGCACAACTTGAAGCCACCATTAAAGTTAGTTTATAAGCTTGAGTTCTAATTTTGATTTACCATAGACAAGCTCCGTCTGAATGGGTAACAAAATCAAAAGAATCGAAATATTGGGATAAGCTTATATCTAAAATTTGAGGCAATTTGGAGAAGATTTAGGGTGCTTTTGCATCAATTTTTTGTGGGAATCATACAAAGAAGATGAAGAACATGAACTACATTTTTTTCGATTTGCAAAAAAATTACGAATTGCTAAATTAGTTGAGAAGTATTATTTGAAGTTGAAGTAAAATTATCCATTGAATTGACTATCTGAAACTTAAATAAAAATATTTAAATTGCAATCTAAACTAGCTTCGAATCAGAAAGAAATCAAATTCCAAAAATTGCAAGCGCATATAAAAATTTTCGTAGGTCTTTTGGATATTGAATGTAGGATAAAAAAAATTCCTTGTATTGAAAGTTTAATCGAAGAAAATCAATTGAGTGTCACTATATTAAGTTCTGTAGTGCCTGATTGTGGAGAAAACTGATGGAATTATTATCTACGATTTGTGATGTATTGATTTATAAAATATGATGGTGATTTCAAAATGGTGAGAGGTGGTGTAATTTGATGGCTGCCATTGATGCTCTACTAAGTTGTTGTGGAGAAGAAACCAAATTAGAAGTAGAAACAAATAAGAAAAAAAATTAAAATGCATATATTTATGAAAAAAAATATTAAAAGTAAAATTTCAATACTCATTTTTTTTATCTTCACTCTATCAACGCGAGTGTAATACTCATTTTGCAATGTAGGCATTTAGAGTGAGAAAAATTCTAGTTTTAAATAGTTTAGGGAGGTGATAGGACTCCCGTGAAGAATAAATGTGTAGTTGATAATCCAATCATAACTTGAGAGGGCATTTGACTATTTTCTCTTTTAAATCTCTAATCAAAAGAAAATGATTATTCAATTGATCTGCAAAAATAAAAAAACTAAATAAGGAATTATGCTGACTAGAAAGGTACAAGGCAGTCATGAGTCTCATAGTTGAACATAGTTGAGGAGAAATTTTTTATGATTAGGTAATAAGGAGGGCAAGGGAATTCATTTGGTGAAATGACTAATTACATAGCTAAACAGATAACTTAATGGTGTTAATATTATGAATTTAGGGGTTCAAAGCAAATATTTATTGACAATTACAGTGTTGGAGGTTTTTTGATCATAATGATGACAAATTATAGAAGAGTGGTGAAAGATAATATCATTTCTATACGATGCTATATAAAGAAAGAGAAACAACAAATGTTTTTACCCCAGTTTGCAGTACAAAGCAAAGCTTGTAGAATCAACAACCAAACAATTATACAATAGCATACGGTCTTGACAGATATCGACACTTCATCACTAAATATTAAGAGAAGTGTCTAGTGCTATGAGTGCAACGAATTTGGTGACGTAGTAACTGATTGTCCTAAGAAGAAAATGTTTTGTGCTTACGGAAAATTACTGGCCCTCATATTTCGAATGTCGTCGTCGTCCAAATAGTTTGTGTCCTACTCACCAAGCATAGCAGACGAATGTCACTAAATCAGCTGATTCCTTTCATTCTGAATATGATCTTGAAAGGCTGATTCAAGATTCTATAGCAGTTGCCCTTTCCAGAACCATCTCAAGTGCACTCTCAACATCCTCAGATAAAAATAATTTCGTTAAATCTACTTGGCATCTAGATTCAAGCTCTTCCAGTCATATGACCAGAGTCTGTTCCAAGTTTCTTCATTGTATGATGATGTTTCCTAAACATGTTATTTATACAACAAACATGCATACATTGCCCGCTTCGGGTATTGATTTTGTTGAAAATTTGTCTCACATATTTATGTATCTAATTTGGAAGGCTAATTTGATAGGTCAGCTTGATTAAAATTATGTTGTCAAATTCTCACCCAATAATTGTGTTGTTCAGAATCTGAAAATTGGGATGACCATGGCCAAGGGGCCTGAGTTGGCAGAATATTTCTTCTAGAGTAGATTTATCATCATTTGCATCATTATTTTCTTTCAGTTAGTCCAGCAAATGTTACTTGCTCGAATAGGTTGCTCATTCTTTAGCATAATAGGATGGGTCATCCTCATTCCTATCGACTAAGCACATGTTTAAATCATTTCTTTCAAAACCACATCACATTCATTACAATCTCCCTCTTACATGTTCTAATTGTGTCGGTTCGAAAAGTCACAAGTTCCCTTTTTCATCTAGTTCATCTTCTTATGATAATCTGTTTGATTTGGTGCATAGTGATGTTTGGTGTCCTCCTATTTTGCCAAGAATGAAAATAATTACTTTATGTTATTTATTGATCATGTATATAGATATACATCAGTGTTTTTTATTCGAAATAAATCTAAAATTCCTACTCTTATTATGAATTTTGTTGAGTATGTGTATACACAATTTCATAAAACTACAAAAAAATTATTTTGATTCTAGAGGAGAGTACACAAAGACTAATCTTGTTGAGTTTTTAAAAAACAAAGAAATTATTTCAACGCACTTGTTGTCATACTCTAAGACAAAATTGAGTAATGGTAGAAAGGAAGACTCAACATGTTTTGGAAACTATGTTCATTGACTTTGTTGGGCACATCTAATATGCCCAAGATTTTCTGGACTAAAGAAGTACATACTTATGTGTATTTGATTAATAGACAAATTTCTCCCGTCATTGCTAATGAGATACCATACTTCAAATTATTTCAGAAAATTTTGATTATTCTCACTCAACATGTCAAGTCCAGGGCATCCCAATTGGATTGACTAGATGACTAATGAAAGTTATTGGTTGTGTTTTTTTGTCTATCTTCCTGTACATGAACAATAAAAACTTTCAGAAAAGGCAACACAATGTATTTTTGTTGGCTATAATGACATACAAAAGGGGTATCTATGTTACGATGCATTTCGTCGTCAACTTCATGTATCTAGACATGTTATTTTTTAGGATCAATTTTCTTACAAACACAATTCTAAACATGCTTTAGAATTTTTTTCTTTTTTGTATCGTTTGATGATGATCTAGTAGCTAGTGATCCTTCGGAGCAGCCTATGAACTATGATCATGATGATGTCCAGTCGTCTGGTTCTTTAGGTATTGACACTAAATAATCATCCTCTTTTTCAGAAGATGAATCATCTCACCCAACTACTCTCCCACGTCGATTTAGTTAGACTGATCACCATATTTCTGAATGACTCGGTTACTCTCTAGGAAAATTCTATATTCTTATGCCATGCTCACTACACTACATTTGTTAATGTACATATGTATTACTCTCCGACTTCTACACAAACTTGTTGAAAAAAGATAATATCAGAATATTTCGTGCATTAAATGAAAATTCTACTTGTAAATTTATTGATAAACCAATAATTGGAGTTTTCATTGGATGTAAGTGGATTTATTTTATTAAACTTAAGGAAAATTGTACAATTGATCGCTAGAAAGCTCGATTAGTTGCTTAAGGGTACAAACATGAGTATAGGGTGGATTATGAGGAGAATTTTGCACCTGTTGCAAAGATGACAAATGTACAAACATTATTGGTTGTGGCTTCAATGAAAGGCGAGACCTTACATCAAATGGATGTGAAAAACATATTTCTTCATAGCGACTTGGACGAAGTCGTGTTTATGAAACCACCACCTAAGTGTTTTCTACCAAGATAAAATGTAGTTTGTCGTTATTGAAAATCTCTTTATTTAAACAGGATTCTCGAGCTTGGTTTGACAAATTTCGATCCACGATTTAAACCGCAGGATTCCCTCAGAGTTTTGTTTTTCAGATTATTTTTGTTTCTTTGTACTTATCTAGTAGGTACCACAATACTTCTCATCTATGTTGATGATATCATTACCACATCTAGAGAATATTAGTAAGTTGAAAGAATTCTTGCGCACCTTATTTAAGATAAAGGACTTGGAACGACTGACATACTTTCTTGGACTTGAGGTTCTATACTTGCCTACTGGATCATGCTTACACAACAAATGATCTTCACCATATACATCACATTGTATTACTTCGTGTCATTCAATATGTTTGTGGTTCTAGGTGTCAAGGTGTTCTTTATTATTCTGATTCTTTTATACATGTTGAAGGATATACTGATGTAGATTGGGTTGGTTGTATTGATTCTCGTCACTTTGTTACTAGTTGGTGCATGTTTCTTGGATCATGCTTGATATCTTGGAAATATAAGAAACAATATTGTACGTCTAAATTATTTATAGAGGCTGAGTACCGTACTATGTTGGCAGCAAGTTGGAAATTATTTGTCTACGACAGCTATTATTTGAGCTTAATGTCGCTATTACATCTCCTACAATGTTACATGTTGATAACACAACTGCAATTAAAATAACCACAAATTCGGTATAACACGAAAACACAAATCATATAGAGGTAGACTTTCATTACATTCGAGAATTGATTATCGATCGTCTTGTCACTCTACAACACATTCCTTCTCATGATCAATTTGTTTATTTGTTTGCAAAGTCGATGAAACAAGCACGACATAAATATCTTATCTCCAAATTTCTACTTTGTGAGCAGTGGTATAAATTTGAGGAGGGGGAGAGTTAGAAAAAGTTATAATTATATACTAATCATAAAATATATTTTTTTTCTTATAATAGGACTAATATACATTTATAACCATATATGTTCCTTCCTTGAATAAAACTCTGACCCTACAACTGTTTAGCTATAAATATTTATTTTCTACTGTATCATAGATTAAGAGAGAAAATTATGTCCAAAATATCTTATGCCTTTCTAGCAAATAATACCGATAATTTGTACAAACTTTTAGCTCTGTGAAGATTAGATGAGAAAAATCCAAAGAGCTGAGGTCTGTTCATTTACCAAAGAGGTAAAAGTAAAAAATATTACCTTAGAACAACCATCCTAATTCTGAATCTAGTCAATAGCTGAAGTTTATAGAGTTATGAGGTAGTTGAAGTGGCAAAGAAATAGTAGTGTAGAGAATTGTAGCTGTGAGAGAAGTATAGAAGTGAGGATTCATAGTAATTTGGAATAGTGAGTGAACTTTTCAAAAATGTATTTTGTATTTCATGAACTAAAAATACAGTATAAAAATATAGATGTTGTATTATATATTTTGTACAAAAATTATATTTTTCAGATGGGTGTTTATAACTTCCGCTATTTATTTAGATGTTTCTCTTTACAAATTGTGGGTTTTTTTAAACCCCTGCTATCTACTTTTAATTTCTGTCAGCTACCAATTTCTTTTATTTAATGTAATTTGTGGTGTTGCAATTAACCTCTGCTGTGAAATCCCACAATTTTATACATTTTTTTAGTGATGATACATGTTCAATCATTTAGTGTCTTTTATATCTGATGCATTATTTTAAACTAATGTTTTATAGACTAAGGGAATTGTGTTCATGCTTCCAGGTCCTGAGAGATAAGAAGTCACACTTCTTTAGTAGTGTTGTCTAGCTCTAATAGTAAGCTCCAGTTCCTTTGGAGTTATAGTTTAGAATTGTTGTGTTTTTTGTTGTATATAACTCAAGAGAAAGTCAGATCTTGTCTTGACTAAAATCTATATTCTTAGAGACTAGCAGATTTGAATGGTGAAGTAGTAGATTGTTGATCATGTCACAAAGATAAATATCAACATGGTGACTTTGTTTGTCCATTGACGTGTTTCTATTATAAACTATAGTGTTAGGTTAACTGGAGTTGTTAGTATTACAATATTCTTTGTTATAAATATTAATAATATTGACTTCTATCGATTGGAATTTGATTAACTGTGTTTGTGAGACTTGACTGATATACACCAATAATGTACATATTTATTAAGGTCTACTGGGATCTACTGTGGCGTATGTGCTAGTCATGCCTTTCGAGGTTAGAGCATAATACTAGATTTGATACGTTCAGGATATACCTTCGAATGATGTAACACTTATTATATGCTAATCTACTAATACAAAGAAAGTTGAGTAGAATCCCATAAGGTTCAATACAAGGGTGATCAATCTAATTTAGAATTATTACTAACCGATAAGGATAAGGATGCAGAACCCTAGTACGTTAGTATGTTTGAGTCATATACGTAGTTAGTTCCTCTTCTCTTTAGGTCTCTTATGTTTAGCAAACTCTGACGAGTATATTTGATCCTTTTTTTTTCTTCAGAATTCCAACTCATTTTTTCCTAAAATGCCTACTACTTTCTCTTCCTCCTCTCCTAACTCTTCAACCACCACTCTCAATCAAGGGAGTGTCATTTAGCCCTGTTAATTGATCTCTTTTAATCATGTGTCTCAAATATCTTTCAAGCTAACATGAAGTGCAAATTATCCAACTTGAAAATCCCAAGTTATCACTCTATTGTTTGACTATCATCTTCTTACTTTTGTTCCTACTTCACTTCCCAACCCAATTGCACATTTTATACATAAACAATAACCAAATCCCTAACCCCAGCTTGAGATTGTGGCAGCGACAAGACATTCTTGTTCGCAATGCCATTATGGAATCAGTTAATGCTACAATTGTTTCCCTCATTGCTCGTGCTTCCGCAACCAAAGAAGCTTAGGATATTCTCTAAACAATTTATGCGTGAAATCGCACTCAATTTTTTTTTGTCTGTGCGATACTTTGGCTAATGTCAAAAGAGACGCACGTTCAATCATCGATTATATGAGAGAAATCAAGTCCATTTCAGATGATTTTGTTCACCCATTAACAATGAGGAACTTATCATCAAGGTCATGTGTTTTCTAGGTCCCGAATACAAAAATTTATTTGCAACAATAGGAGCTCGTGATAATTCAAGAACTCTTTGACAAACTCCTTGTACATGAGATGTTCATCAAACACTCAGAACCTATTATCGACACACCCATGATCACTACCCAACTTCATCAACATTCTACCAATAACAATCCAAAAAATAGACAACCTAACTCTTCCATCGTAGGATCACTACTCTATCAGGTTCCTAAAACTTTCATACTCAATTTTCTGCCTCGAATAATAATTCATTTACCCAGCAAAATACCACCAAAAACAATCATTAGCGGGTTCATGTCAACTTATGATAAGTTTGGTCACATTGCAAAGGTATGTAGGTCCAAATCACATAGTGCAATTGAAATATATGCTAATTTTATCAATCGTCACTCTTATGCTTCCAATTCTCCAAGCCCTAGGGTTGTGGATTCCGGAGCCTTGCATCATATTATAAAAAAACTCCCGCTCTTTCCAGACTTCAATTGAGTTCTCAGGAACGAATGCAATTATTATTGGTGATGGTAAAAGAATTTCTATCACTCATATTGGTCACACTACTTTTATCTTCTCCTAATCTTTCTGCTATCTTTCTTTTAAAAAAATGTTACTTATTATCTATCAATAAAAAAATTTAATTTCTGTTGCTCAATTTTGTAGCCAAAATAGATTTTTTATTGAATTTTTTCTTATTCTTTTGTTGTGAAGGATTTGAGCACGTGAATATATCTTCTTCAAGGCAAGAATAATGGTAATCTCTATGTGTGGCCTGCGAACATGACCAAATTAGTCACACCTCGTCCTCAAGAAAATTTTGTTGCATCAACAACTTTGTCACTGCATCTATGGCATGCTCATCTTGACCATCCTCAACATTGTATTACCAAACCGTGTCTCTTATTTTAACCTACCAGTGAATCATATTGAGTCCTTTACATTATGTAATTCATGTTTATGCAATAAGAGTCATCGTTTGCTATTTGATAACAATTCGATAACAAATTTTAGGCTTTTTGACATTGTTTACTCATATGTTTGGGGTCCATCTCTAACTATTTCTTTTGATAATTTCAGATTCTATGTTATCTTTGTTGTTCATTTCATGAAACATACCTGGTTGTTTCCTCTCAAATCCAAATTCGACGTTAAGGAAATTTCATTATTTTATGTTCTATTGGTTCCAAATCAATTTCAATTGAGAATTAAAATGTCATACAATAATGGGGGAAGTGAAATGATCGTAAATAAACTTTCTTATTTCGGGGCCTAGTATCTTATAAGTACTTCATACACTCCCCGACTAGTTGGCACTATCGAAAAAAATATCGCCACATTGTGGACACGCTTTAACTCTTCTTTACCATGCATCTGTCCCTTTTAATTTTTGGTCTCTCGCATTTCAATCTGCAGTCTACCTCATTAGAAGGCTTTTAATCTATATTTTAGTGTCTCTTTAACACTAACCAAAACCCTCTTACACTAAGGGTAGTTGGTTGTCTTTGTTATCCATGGTCAAAGACATATACACATCAACCAAACTTGATCCCAAGTCCAATCCTTGTGTGTTCATGAGATATTCCACTGCTACAAATAGTTATGCTTACCTTAACCTTGCCACTTTAAAAGTTCATATCTCTAAGCATGTTGTATCCATTGAACACAATTTTTCGTTTACAACCAACTATCCTCGATTTTATCCCTTCTTCTTCCTCACAATATGATTCACTTCTTGTTGTTGCAGACCCAATTTCAATTCCTGCTATTACTGAATTGGTCAACTCCATGTCTACTCATGGATTGCACACTCAAGTCTATCTAAATGACGTTTCAACCATCTCTACTATAAGTCTTTCAGCACATTCTTTTTTTTCTTCTTCTTCTCAAAATAGCAGTCCATACGTATCTCCACAACCAACCCCTGAAACGCCATCGAATGGTCACTATGTCTCAAAATAACATTTTCAAATCCAAAATGATTTTTGATTACCTTGTAACCTCCACTGTAAAACACCTTTCGCTTATCCAAAATACCTTCAGCCAAGCATTCAAATATCTTGAATGACAGGCTATTATGACAGAAGAACACAAAGCTTACTTAAAAATAAAACTTGGTCATTGGTTCCATCTACTTCCTCTGAAAACTTAGTTGGGTGCAAATTGATGTTTCGTGTCAAACGCAAGCCTTAGGATCCATAGATCGTTATAAAGCATATTAGTGGCAAAAGAATTTCATCAGCATCCTAAAATAGACTTTCATTCCACCTCCACTCTAGTTATTAAAACCATAACTATTCACCTTATCTTGTCCCTAGTTATATCTCTTAAATGGTTATTGCATCAACTTGACGTAAACAATGCCTTTCTTACATGGTACTCTGCATGATGTTGTTTTCATGAAACAACCTGAATTTGTAGATTTTTGATTTTTCAATGACTTGTGTAAACTACACAAATTTATCTATGTGCTCGCTAGGCACCACGAATATGGCATACTGAAATAAGTAAGTTTTCTTATTATGTGACTTTGCTCGTTCCAAATCTGATGATTTTTTTGTTCATCAAACGGTCTCCTAATTCTCTCATTATTGTTATGATCTATGTTGATGATATTGTTGTTACAGATTCTAATAACTCACATGTCCATACAACAATTAAGTTGTTGGGTGATAGATTTTCAATTAAAGATCTTGGCCCTTTACATTATTTTTCTAGGTGTTGAAGTCATACATCATGATCATGGATTGACTCTCACACAATGTAGCTTTATTTGCAGACGTACTCAACAAGTTCAATAGGTTGGATGCAAACAGTGTGCGCACTTCTCTGTCCACAAGTGAAAATTTATCCTTAGATGACGATTTTCCTTCAACAGGCGCTAAACTTTATAGGTAGGTCATAGGCTCATTACAATACCTAACCATCACATTGTGTGATATACACTTGAAAAAGTTTTCTCAATTCCAACACTCTCCATCAACCAAGCATTGACAAACAACAAAGAGGCTTCTTCGTAATCTAAAAGGAATCACAACCTATGAACTTCCCTTCAAACATACTTAGATATAGATTGGGACAGTATTTTCGATACTAAACACTCAACTTTGACCTACGTTAAGAATCCAATTAGTTGATGCTCCAAAGAGCTACACATTGTTGCTAGATGTTCAACAGAAGTGGAATACAACCTATAACAAGTGTTGTAGTTGAGCCAAATTGGCTAAACAACCTACTGCAAGAACTTGGGGTCAAGTTACCTTGCCCCCCTAAGGTCTTTTGCGATAACATTGGTGTCACTTTTTTGTGCCGTAATTCCATTTTTCACAATCAAATGAAACATGTCGTAGTTGATTTTTGTTTTTATCGGTGACCAACTGAAAAGTGCAAAAATTTCAGTTCGTCACATTTCAACTAGAGTTCAACTAGCAGATGTTTTAACTAAAGCACTTCCAGAAGGTCCTTTGTCCACCTTGTTAGCAACATCGGTCTCAAACAAATTGAGCCAATGTTGAGGGGGCATGATAAGAATAATGATCCAGAATCTTAGTACGTTCGTATGTTTAAGTTATATACGTAATTAGTATCTTTTCTCTTTAGATCTCTTAAGTTCAACATACTCCTTTCTCTTCAATACTTGTTCATATATAAACACCACTACATTGTATCAAATAATACTTACACTTTTATAATCATATACAACTCTTATACTAACTATGCTTCAAACTTAATAATTTGCAATATGAAAAGCATTCCTCATGCCATCAAAGCTCTTAATGAACTAATTGCCATTATTTTTGGATTGAAATTTTTTAATTAATAATCATAAAACACAATCTTACTTCATTAGAAATTGTTTCAGATTCATATAAAGTAATAAAATGTTAAAGTAAAGGTTATACATTTTATCTCTTTAATTTCTAAATACAGGTTATATAATTTAGTTTTTGAGGAATATATTCAATAACTAAGCACACGAATTAGGAGAACAAAACCAATTTGCTGGATAGATTAACAAAAAATTAGGAGCATAGCACGTAATCTGATGTGTTTTTGTATTAATCATCCACTTAAACCAAAATAAAATTCATGAAAATATTTTTAGTTAGATTTTATTTCTATATTTATTTTTATTACTATTAATTAATAATTAATATAATTAAATTAAACTAGTAACTTTTGTTCTTCCATTTCTTGCTTATATTCCTCTTCTTCACCGAATCCTATCTCTTTTTCACCTACGATTTCTTGAAGAGTTCTTCACTACGATACAATAAATTCCATTAATTTTTGCACAATTTGTGATGGAAGATTGAGCTAGAACAATCAAAGTTCCTTTTTTTTTGTTTAAATCTTCCCCAATTTTGTGAATTAGGGCTTGTGAAAAATGATGAAAATCCCGTTACTGGACTGTGTCTGATCGCCGATTAATCGGCGACCTTGTTTTCTGTTCGCTGTTCGGTTTTGTATGGAAACTCGTAGCCGGAAACGAACGGAGGCCACGTCATCAGCGCCTTCTGCTTCTTCTCCTTCATCAGGTCCCACCACACGCGCTGTTAAGAGAGCTCGTTTTACCACACGCGCCGCCTCAAACTCGATCTCAACTCGTTCCCGACTCACAAATCGTTCCCAAGAACAACAATCGATGGACTCCACGAATGAATCATCCGGGTCGGGCAGCCGAACCAGGCGGGGAAAGAATCACGGGTTAGATAGAAATAATCCGGAGAAGGGTAAGGAGAAAGAGCACGAAATTAGGGATAGAGACAGAGATATGGGATTGAACATGGATACTGATGGGGGTGATGAAGATGATAATGAAAGTGAAGGTGGTGCTGGGATTTTGCAACATAATTTGACTTCAGCAAGTAGTGCACTTCAAGGACTGTTGAGAAAATTGGGTGCTGGTTTGGATGATTTACTGCCGAGTTCAGCAATGGTGTCCGCTTCCTCGTCGCAACAGAATGGGCGTCTGAAGAAGATATTATCGGGCTTGAGAGCTGACGGGGAAGAAGGGAAGCAAATAGAGGCATTGACGCAGCTTTGTGTGATGCTTTCCATTGGGACAGAAGACTCTTTGAGCACTTTTTCAGTGGACTCTTTTGTACCTGTCCTGGTGGGGCTGCTTAATCATATGAGTAATCCTGATATTATGCTTCTCGCAGCTAGGGCGTTAACCCATTTGGTTGATGTTCTGCCATCTTCTTGTGCTGCTGTTGTGCATTATGGAGCGGTTTCATGTTTTGTTGCTCGCTTACTCACAATTGAATACATGGACTTAGCTGAGCAGGTGATAAAAGTTATTCCTTTGTGCCAAAGAGAATTGAGTGCCACTCTCTAGAATTGGGCCTTGTACATAACAACAATAGCAATAATTGCATCTCAATCCGAAACTAATTGGGGTTGGTTATGTGAATCATTCCATTTGGATTCATTTCATTTAAATGCTCAATCATTTGTATATTTATGATAACATTAAGAGTTATTCTAGAAGTAGAAATTCTTAATATAACATCTCTGCGAAGAGAATATGCTTTGTAAGTGTTGCAGTTTGCATAATATTGGCATGATTGAAATTTTAAGTTATGATGCTAATGTTTAACTTTTGACAGTCTCTACAAGCTTTAAAGAAGATATCTCAAGAAGATCCAACTGCTTGTTTGCAAGCAGGTGCACTCATGGCTGTGCTATCGTATCTCGATTTCTTTTCCACTGGTGTTCAGGTAGTGAAGATAATAAATTGTAAATAATTTTATTGACATAAGCCATTTATAGTTCCATTTATAGGTTGAATATCATTCTGATCTTCTTTTCGTTCTCTCATAGAGAGTAGCACTAGCAACTGCTGCTAATATGTGCAAGAAGCTGCCTTCGGATGCTGCTGACTTTGTGATGGAAGCTGTTCCATTGTTGACGAATCTCCTTCAGTATCATGATGCAAAGGTGAGATCGTCATCATGTCACAAAAAAATCACAGGGAGATTTGTCAAGTTTTTTTGGCTTAATAAACTTATTTCAATCTGTTTCGCCTCCTCAATTTGGTTAAACCTTTTCTCTTTATCATTTTATTTCTTGGTGCTTGGATGTGTGTGTAGGTATTAGAGCATGCTTCTATCTGCTTGACCCGGATTGCTGAAGCATTTGCATCATCTCCAGAAAAGCTAGATGAACTCTGTAATCACGGACTTGTCACACAGGCTGCCTCCCTCATCTCAACCAGTAATTCTGGAGGTGGTCAGGCTTCACTCAGCACGGAAACTTACACAGTAAGTTCAATTCTTGAATGTGTTGATTGTTTACATAGGACTGTAGTTATAACTTATAACTTGATTTTGTTTGCAGGGCTTGATCCGGCTTCTTTGTACTTGTGCCAGTGGCTCACCATTAGGGGCTAAAACCTTGATGATGCTTGGTATCAGTGGGATCCTCAAGGATATTTTATCAGCCTCTGTCTCTATTTCACCTGCCATGAGCAGACCTGCGGAGCAGGTATGTGTGATGGCTTTAATTTTCGCAATCCACTGCTTGCTGTGTTTGTCACTATTTTCTTAAGGGTGTGTTCAATAGTATCAGAAAAAAGAAGTATAAATTTTACTAAATTATAGAGATTTAAACTATTGCATGTTGAATATTGGATACTTGTGGCATGAGGAGACAGGATTAGATATTCTATGTATTTTCACGTGGTTAATGGAAGTGGACAATAATTTGGGGTTGAGCTTTAGTTTGTGGAATGAATTTAGAAAACATTAGGAGCCCGTTTTTGTTCCGTTTATTTGTCTTTTTTTTTGTCATTCCTCCAAGGAATAGATGTCATACGAAAATACTGAGAAATTGCTGTAGTTTTTCTCGAGGAAATTAGAAGTACAGTCAAACACTGCATGAAGAAAGTGTAATAAGATGATTGACACCACACTCCAGATGATGTGGATTAGCGGGTTTCTTTCAAAACAAGGTAGTAAGGCCACAGTGTCTCTGTCTAGAATGAAACACCTGAGTCCAGAATGTTTTTTTACAACTGATAATAATGAGGATCTAGATAGTTCGTTAACACTCAAAGGTGTCTATTCTTTTTCTGCTCAGTTGTTACAGTTCAATGGCAGGCCTGAGAACTTTTCTACTATTAGGCTTTGAAATTTTTGTTTGGTGGGTATATAATTTATGTAATATGCATGACGCTTAATCAAACTGCTAGTTGAATTCCACCTTTTTCTGTAGCCACTTTCTGAGCACTGTGTTCTTGCTTTTATGATAGATCCAACTGTACTTTTTTCTTATTGTAGATTTTTGAGATTGTGAATCTTGCAAATGAACTACTTCCTCCGCTGCCTCAAGGAACTATCTCTCTTCCTGTTAGCACAAATTTGTTCATTAGAGGTCCTTTTACGCGGAAATCCTCTGCTAGTGGTTCTAGCAAACAGGAGGATCTTAATGCATCTTCTCAGGAGGTATCAGCTCATGAGAAACTATTGAATGATCAACCTGAACTTCTGCAACAGTTTGGAATGGATCTCCTTCCTGTTCTGATCCAGGTTAGTGTTATAACTCTATGGGTATATTACTGTCACTACCTTACCATAGTGGACATATATTAGAGATGTGACTTCTTGTTGCTCGTTTTGCTGATCAGACATATGGATCCAGTGTAAATACAGCAGCACGCCACAAATGCCTCTCAGTTATTGGAAAACTTATGTATTTCAGTAATGCAGATATGATTCAATCTTTAACTAATGACACTAACTTGTCAAGGTATGTTGGCACCAAACTAAAGCTTGATATTATTCTTCAACATTTGGCCAGCGGAAGCAATGTTTTTCAATAGGACAATATTTCTTTCAATGATATTTTTCTCAATGCGAGTTCTGAATGTAATGCTTGATTGTAATGTCTTAATAGTTTCTTGGCTGGGGTTTTGGCGTGGAAGGATCCCCAAGTATTGGTTCCCGCTCTTCAAATAGCAGAGATTCTAATGGAGAAGCTCCCTGGAGTTTTTGGCAAGATGTTTGTCCGGGAAGGTGTTGTTCATGCTGTAGATGCCTTGATGTTGTCTGGGTCTCATGTTTCTGCTCCTCCCCATCCAACACGTGCTGAGAAAGAGAAACATAATAGACGCCGTAGCACTAATTCCAATACAGATGCAATTTCTGTTGAAGATCTTACAAGTCCAGTTCCAAGTACTGGATCTCTGCCAAATTCAATGGAAATTCGGACCGTCAATTCTAGCCTTCGGATGTCAGTCAGTACATGTGCAAAAGCTTTCAAGGATAAATACTTCCCATCAGATTCTGAGGCTGCTGAAGCTGGTGTCACGGATGATCTTATACGATTGAAGAATCTCTGCATGAAGTTGAATGCTGGTATTGATGAGCAGATAGCTAAACCTAAAGGAAAATCCAAAACATTTGGTCCTCAGCTTGGGGATAGCTCTGTTGGAAAAGAAGAAAACTTGGCTGAAGTGATAGCTGCCATGATGGGGGAACTCAGCAAAGGGGATGGTGTTTCAACTTTTGAGTTCAGTGGAAGTGGAGTTGTTGCTTCTTTGCTTAAATATTTTACGTTTGCGTACTTTTCTAAGGAAAGAATCTCTGATACTAGTATGTCTAAGCTTCGACAACAAGCAATCAGAAGATACAAGTCTTTTATTGCAGTTGCCCTTCCTGCTGGTGTTGATGGTGGAAATATGGTTCCCATGACTGTTCTGGTCCAAAAGCTTCAAAATGCTCTATGTTCGTTGGAGCGTTTTCCTGTTGTATTAAGTCATAGTTCCAGATCATCGACAGGAAATGCACGTCTTTCTTCAGGTTTAAGTGTTTTGTCTCAGCCTTTTAAGCTGCGCCTTTGCAGAGCTCAAGGAGAGAAAACCCTCCGTGACTACTCTTCAAATGTTTTGCTGATTGATCCTTTGGCAAGTTTAGTAGCTATTGAAGAATTCCTTTGGGCCCGAGTTGAGCGACCTGAGGCTGAACAGAAGGCATCTGCTTCTGCTGGAAACTCTGGGTCTGGGACTATACCTGCTGGAGGCAGTGCGTCATCTCCATCTATGTCCACTCCTGCCTCTGCATCTCGTCGTCATTCTGCTCGATCAAGGTCAGCAGTTAATATTAATGAAAGTGATGGAAGCTCTTCAAAGGGCAAAGGTAAAGCGGTTTTGAAGCCTGCTCAAAAAGATCGCAGGGGAATTCGATCAAGAGATCCTGTTAAAATAAGAGCTGCCTTGGAGAAGGCCTTAAGAGAGGAGCCTGTTGATGGGGAGACTAGTTCAGAGGTATCTTATTCACTTTATTAAGTTTGTTATCCTCTGTATATATGTATGTATGTATATTGAAGATGTTTGGTTTAGCAGTTGCTGGAGTTTACTTGAAATGAAGGAGTAGTCTTGTACGGTTCTCAAATAAAACCTCGCAAGTGTTTAGAGCCATTAATTTTAGATTTCTTATTTTCTTCTTCTTTTTCTCTCCATATCAACTATTTATTGGTGAAATAGGATGATTGTTTAAAATAAGAAAAGATTACATGGAACTTGTGAAGGTATCCACCACATTAGTCCCTGTTATAATAGTATAACAGTGATCAAGCCAATAACAACAACATACCCTGTGAAATCCCACTAAATGGGGTCTGGGGAGGGTAGAGTGTAATTAGACCTCATTACTACTTCGTGGAGGTAGAGAGTCTGGTTCCGAACGACCCTCAGCTCAAAACAATGAAGAAATCAATATAGAAAGCATTGCAGTTAATAAGAAAAGTAGTGTACAATCAAAAAAGAAACAATAACAACAATAAATGGGAATGGGAAGTGAAACCCAATACACATGTGGCTACAGATAATTAAAAGCAAGAACTGTAAGTGTATGACTAGTACTATGACAGGCACTAACAAGTCTAAACCCTTGCAAGGAAACAAGCACTCTTCCCCTATGAACCTTCTACCCCTATAAGTGACTTCTACTCCTTTCTATCTAGAGTCATGTCCTTGGGAATATGAAATTGTGTCATGTCCTGTTAATCACCTCTTCCCAGTACTTCTTCGGCAGTTCGGCCTACCCTTACCCCTCTGTGCACCCCTTACGGCCAACCTCTAGCACCTCTCTATGCAACTTCGCTTCACATGCCCAAATAAGTGACCTCTACTCCTTCCTCTAGAGTCATGTCCTTGGTAGTATGTAATTGTGTCATGTCCTGTCTAATCACCTCTTCCCAATACTTTTTGGCCTACCCCTACCCCTCTGCGTACCCCTTACAACCAGCCTCTAGCACCTCCTCACTGAGGCGTCTGCGCACCTTTTTTTCACATGCCCAAACCATCTCAATCTTGCTTTCCTCATCTTTTCCACCTCAGAGGCGACACCCACCTTCTCCCAGATGACCTCATTTCTAATTTTTTTGCTCCTAATGTGCCCACACATGCATCTCAACTTCCTCATTGCCGCTTCATGCAATTTTTGAACATATGAGTTCTTGATTGTCCAACACTCCACCCATACAACAAGGGCGGTCTAACCACCACTCTGTAGAACTTACCTTTTAAGTTTAGTGGGTATTTCTTATCATATAAGACTTAGAGGTAAGCATCCATTTCATCCATGCCACTTCAATGCGATGTGTGACATCATCATCAATGTCCCTAGTTTCTTGGATTACAAACCCAAAATAATTAAAACTCTCTTCCGAATAGTTTGTGTGGCAAGCCTCACTTCCACGTTTGCTTCATCCAACGCATCACTGAATTTGCACGGCATATACTCAATTTTGGTTTTGCTCTACTTTATCCCTTTAGACTCATAGTTTGTCTCCCAACTTCAAACCTTGCATTAACTCTGTTCCGCGTCTCATCAATCAGTACTATGTCGTCCACAAATAACGTATACCATGGAACCTTCTCCTGAATAGACTGTGCCAACTCGTCCTTCATTAAGGCAAATAGGAAAGGTCTAAGAACTGATCCTTGGTGCAATTCGGTCTCAATTAGGAAGTGTTTCAAATATCCTCCAGTTGTTCTAACCTGAGTCCTGGCTCCACCATACATGTCCTTCTATCACCCTAATGTAAACCATCGGGACATCTCTAGCCACCAAGCACCTCCCGGGGACATTCCTCGGTACTTCGTTGTCGGCTTTTTCACGGTCAATGAACACCATCTGTAGGTCCCTCTTCCTTTCCCTATATTTCTCTACTAGTCTCCGCATGAGATGGTGATTTCAATATTCAATCGTCCAGGCATGAATCCAAATTGATTCTCAAAAATAGATACCCCTCATCTCTACCACTCTCTGCCGAACCTTCATAGTGTGGCTTGCAAATTTGATACCCGGGTAGTTGTTACAGTTTTGGATATCACCCTTTTTTTATACAATGGAACTATTGTACTCCACCTCCCTTTGTCAGCCATTTTTGCCGTCTTAAAAATACCCTTAAGCAACCCAGTAATCACTCCATACCTTCCTTGTCCGTGCTCTTCCAAAATCCCACCAGAGTCTCATCGGGTCCGATCGCTCTTCCCTTGCTCATCCTTCGAATAGCACGTTTAACCTCGTCAACCCTAAAACACCTATAATACCCAACTCTGTGGAATTTACCTTCCAAGTTTTGGTGGTACCTTTTTATAACTCAAGACTCGGAAGAATCAAACATTTAGTTTAATATCTGAAACTTCCTCAAGTTGATGTAATATCTTTCTTTTCTCTCTAAAATTCTCGACAAATTAGCTTCTTGAAGGGGATCAAATTATTTTGTTGATCATCCTGAAAATTTGAGTTTTCCGGATGTAACAAAGATATTTATGGGAAAACTTGATTCTTTTTGTTGGTATCCTTGTTTACATTTTTCAACTACTAAGGTGGTGTTGATGGATTTTATGTCCACTTGAATGCTGACATTTCACTGTTTGTTTTCATGTAAAGGATGACGAGCTGCATCCTTCTCTCATTGAACTTGATGATGCTTTGGTGATTGAGGATGATATGTTCGATGAAGATGAAGATGACCATGATGATGTATGTTGTTTGATTTCTCTATTGCTTTTGTTCTTTCTATTTTTCTTGTTTTTGGATAATTGTTGAAATGGATTAACTTGATCTCCATATTAAAGGGTTCAAAGTCTTCTTGAACATTGTTAGGCAAAGGAGATTACTTTAGATTTAAAGCTGCATAAGTGTTAAAAGCTTTTGGTTTACTGATTTTTAAAGATGCATTAGTGTCAACTAATGAACTTAACTCTATAACTAGAAGTAGATAATTTTTTAAAATGGTGGCCATGGGAAACTAGCCCTCGGCTGTTTTAATTGGGTTGATTGTGTTGGGAAAAAGAGAAGTCTTCCAGCCGAGTCAAAGTCACTTGGTGATTATTTCCCATTTGTCCAAGCCTTGGTGGACAGAGTTGCCCGTTATGGTAGACAAAGTTACCTGGTACATGTATTACTGGGATGTAACGAGTAGACACACTGTTATCAGGAAAAAGAAAAGCCTGGTTAAAAAAATTACATTAGAATACAAGCATGAGCTCAGTGTGCTGTGGATTAGGGTTCAAGTTAAGAATGGGACTTGGTCTGGGGTATTATGTGGTGTTTCCATCAAAGGGATTTTTGGTTTGGCGTTCTCTTTAAGATACGAAAAATATGTTCTATTATACCAAGGAGTTTTTGGGAAATGGAACTGTGTAAGCTCGTAAGATGAGGAAATCATGAGGGATCGTTCAGCAAGGACTATGGATGGGAGCGGGCAAACCTTGTCCTACATTTGATTCTTGAATAAGGCATGGATTTGACAATGAAATAAATTTTTTTGGCACAACAAAAGCCTTTCCCTTCTATTTGTAACTGAAACTTTAAAGTATAAAGTAAAGAGATTTAGCTAGTGATTGTAACGCAGTGTTTGAATGGTGAGGTCAGTGAGATTTCCTTTGAGGGGAGGGATTGGGGAGGTATGGAAGACGTGAATGGAATATTTCAAAAAGGCATCTATTTATGAACTGCTTTTTTTTCTGTGTGTGTGTGGGGGGGGGGGGGTATACTTTCTTCCCCGTATATGCATACTTTTATCCTTTCTTGATGGATCATCTGAAAAGCTTTTTTTCAATGTTAGATATAGAAGGTGCAAATATTGTATTAGCAACATTCTTATTTTTTCTACCCGTTTTCCAGGTGCTGAGGGATGATCCTTTTCCTGTCTGCATGGCAGATGAAGTGCATGATGTTAAATTGGGAGACTCTTCGGAGGATAGCCCTTTTGCACAGACACCAACTGGCAGCAATACAAATGCTGGTGGTGGTTCTGGGAGCAGAATTGCTTCTGCTCGGGGATCTGATTCCGTTGAGTTCAGAAGTAGGAACTCGTATGGTTCAAGGGGGGCAATGTCATTTGCTGCTGCTGCCATGGCTGGTCTTTCATCTGCTAGTGTTAGAGGTGTGAGGGGTGCTAGAGATCGACATGGGCATCCTCTACTCAGCTCTGGTGATCCACCAAAACTAATATTTTCTGTTGGTGGGAAGCCGCTTAATAGGCAGTTGACTATCTACCAGGCTATCCAGCGGCAGCTTGTTCTAGACGAGGATGATGATGAGAGATATGGTGGCAATGATTTTGTATCTGGTGACGGCAGTAGGGTTTGGAGTGATATTTACACGATCACATACCAGAGGGCAGACAACCAAGCTGAGAGGTCAAGTGGGTCTGGGAGTTCAATTTCCAAGTCTATGAAAACCAGTTCTTCAACAAGTTCCGGTGCTGATCCTTCATTGGTTCAAGCATCATTGTTAGATAGTATATTGCAGGGAGAACTTCCTTGTGATCTGGAGAAAAGTAACCCTACTTACAGTATTTTGTACCTCTTACGTGTATTGGAGGCGCTGAATCAGCTTGCCCCCCGTTTGAGAGTCCTGTCCATGATTGATGATTTCTCTGAAGGAAAAATTTCTAGTCTAGATGAGCTCAGTACTACGGGTATCAAAATCCCTTCTGAGGAATTTGTCAATAGTAAGCTCACTCCGAAATTGGCACGACAGATCCAGGATGCTCTTGCACTTTGTAGTGGATCTCTTCCATCTTGGTGTTACCAGTTGACCAAGGCCTGTCCATTTCTTTTTCCATTTGAGACTCGGCGCCAGTACTTCTATTCAACTGCTTTTGGGTTGTCACGTGCTTTATATAGGCTGCAGCAACAGCAAGGTGCTGATGGTAATGGGTCTACTCATGAGAGAGCAGTTAGGGTTGGCAGATTACAGCGCCAGAAAGTTCGTGTCTCAAGGAACCGCATTCTGGATTCTGCTGCAAAAGTAATGGAGATGTACTCTAGCCAAAAAGCTGTTCTTGAAGTTGAATATTTTGGTGAAGTTGGTACTGGCCTGGGTCCTACACTTGAGTTTTATACCCTTATAAGTCACGATCTACAGAAACTTGGACTTGGAATGTGGAGATCTGGTTTATCATTAACTTCAAATGAACATTCTGTGGAAGTTCATATGGATAATAAATTAAGTAGAAGTAACGGAGATCTTGTCCAAGCACCTCTTGGATTATTCCCACGTCCCTGGTCACCACATACTGGTACTGTTGATGGAGGTCAATTCTGTAAGGCAATTGAATATTTCCGCTTGCTTGGACGTGTTATGGCGAAAGCTCTTCAAGATGGACGGCTTTTGGACCTTCCACTGTCCATGGCCTTCTATAAGCTTGTTCTTGGTCAAGTAAGCTCCCCTGCTCTTCATTGCACACTTGTCCAGTTGATTCACCCACCGGTGTATCTTATCTTCTCCACTAATGTTTCTAACTTGTAACACTTCAGGAACTTGATTTGTATGATATTCTTTCTTTCGACGCCGAATTGGGGAAGACTTTGCAAGAGTTGCAAGCCCTCGTCAGTCGAAAGCAATATATAGAATCAATAAAAGATCAGAACCTGGACGAGTCTTATGACATGCATTTTCGTGGGACTCCAGTTGAGGATCTTTGTTTAGATTTCACACTTCCTGGCTATCCTGAATATATTCTTAAAGCAGGCGATGAGAATGTGAGTCGCGATATCGTGGATTTTGTTTTAATATTTTTTTGTTTCTTCGTTTTTATTTCTGGTATTTGACTGATGAAGTCCCTCAATTGCATGTGTTATTTCCATTAATATTTCTTTTAATACCTTAAATGGAATGCGCAGGTGGATCTCAGTAACTTGGAGGAGTACATTTCTTTGGTAGTTGATGCTACTGTGAAAACTGGAATCAGGCAGCAAATGGAGGCTTTTAGATCTGGCTTCAATCAGGTTTGCTGCTTGAGTATTTTTTTTTCCAGACAACTTAAAAGATCAAGATAATCTTGTGGGTTAAAAAAGCGTATAGTGGGACAATCCGATAGTTTCCTTATTGTCAGATTGTTGTTTCTTTAATAATGCATTAGCAATATAGATATACCTGGAGATAATTTTATATCTAATAATAAATAACTTTTAGCCTTCACAACTTTCAGGTTTTCGACTTTTCAGCTCTGCAAATATTCTCTCCTTCAGAGTTAGACTATCTATTATGTGGCCGTAGAGAGCTGTGGAAGGTAATATCTGTTCTCGTGAATCTGCTGGTTATGAAAAGAACTACTTTCCTGTATTTGGATGAATACATTATATTCTTTTTGTTATGCAGCCTGAGACGCTAGTAGATCACATAAAATTCGATCATGGATTCACATCCAAGAGTCCTCCTATTATTCATGTAAGCTTTTGTTCTTCAGCTGTTGGTGAAAGTATAACTGCTGAAACAATGATGATTGGGATATTGTTCTTTATCATTCACTTCTAGCTGTTTCAAGTTGATGACTTGTAATAAATTATTCTCCTCAGTTACTAGAGATTATGGGAGAGTTCACACCTGAGCAGCAACGAGCATTCTGCCAGTTTGTCACTGGTGCTCCTCGGCTCCCCGCAGGTGGTCTTGCTTCTCTGAATCCTAAGTTGACAATTGTGAGGAAGGTATGGCTGTAGGTAAAATTTATGTGTGCATATATGTTACGTCTCTTTATTTCAGTGACTGACAATTCATATATCTTTGGAACAGCATTCATCTAGTGCTGGCAATGCAGCACACAACAGTAATGCCCCATCAGAATCTGCAGATGAAGACCTACCCAGTGTGATGACATGTGCTAATTACTTGAAACTCCCTCCCTATTCTACTAAGGTAGAGTGTCTCTAATTACTATAGTCATATGTTGTCTTATGTTTTAGCGCTTGATACTTTCCTTTTGTCAATCAATTCTTTATTTTTCCCAAGTAAGTTATGCATTATTTTACCCCGCAGGAGATCATGTCCAAGAAATTACTCTATGCCATTAATGAAGGTCAAGGATCGTTTGATTTGTCATAAGTCGGAGTGACTAATAGACTTGTTTATACAACTCGAGAATTGGTGCTTCTGATCCTTGATAATGGTGCCGTCAAACCACCCTCTTCAAACTGACAATAGCAAGGTCTGTAAACATCTTGTGGCATTGATAGATTATGTGTCTACTTGTTTCTGCTACCTTTATTATTTAATTACGATTGTTTCATCAGTTTTCAGGTAAGTTATTTAGATTGCATATTGAGCATTTGTTTCTTGTCTAATATATCAGATTTAGCTTGCTGTTTTACGTGCCTTGATCGTATTATTGCTTCATTAAAAAAAGTAAAGTGTTGCTGCCTTCTTTTGGCTGTTTAGTTTCACAGCTGACATGGAAGCATTGTTCAAGATTTCTCCGGGGTTCTTTCTGTTGCTGTGAAGCTTGTTCCAAGTTTTCTGCAGGAGTACCTTTTTGTAAATGTTAGTAAATACGTAGAAAGATTCCTGTTTCATTTTTGATTTATTAAGTTGGTGAAGTACACAAGTGTAAGGTCACAATGTTGCCTTCTTCCCTTTGCTTCTCTTAGATTTAAAATTATAATCCTTTGGCATTTCACCTTATATTTATTACATTATAATAAATTCCACCATTTTCATGTTCCTTGTCAATTCTTTTCTCCAAAAATGATTGTTTGAAGAGAGTATGCTGAAGTTATCATATCCTCAAATATGGTTACTCCTCATATTAAGGGGTAAAAGATTGATTGAAAATTATATTCATGCCTAAATTAAGAGATAGTATTTACAAATTACTAGTTTGTTTCATGAAAGTAATATATGATCACCACAATCTTAGATACAATAATATCTACGTTGTCTGTTATCTAAAATATATAGATAAATAAAGAAGTTGAGACCTAACAAAAGAAGTAAACCTGAAGTGTTAGCAAAAGAATAACTCATTGTAGGTGGTCGAGTCACTCGTGAAGACACATTAATTGAACTACATGTTAGAGAATTCACAATAAAGTCAGAAAGTGATTATTTGAGGAATTTTATTGGTTTAATATCGAGTTTGCTAAAGCAATTTAGAAATTAATTTGTAACTGGCATTGTCAATTGAATTTATAAAATGTTGCCTTGATTTTTACATAATGATCATGTCAAAATTTACTTTTATGAGGAGTCGTCTTTTTCTCCCTTTAATTCCTCCATATGTTATTACTCTACTATATATATATTATAAGTAGTCTTGGACACGTATGCATGTCATATGCTAAATTGTGTGGAGTTGTTATAACTATATATATATATATATAACTATATATATATATATATATATATAAATATATATAACTATATATATATATATTCCTCATTCTTAATTAATGCAAGAAAATTTTGAAAATGTTATAATTAGTGTGTGATAAATTGCACAAAATTGAAGAGAAATAAACAAGCTCAAGCTAATAACTTCAATTATGCAATTCCTAGGTATATCAAGTATTCAATTTGATAAAAGTTTCTTTTGTTTAATATGTTATAACTCCAACATTTTACATTGCATATGTATTAAGAGTTGTTATCGCATGAGATTAGTGTTTTGAAAAATATATAGAAATTTGATTAATCTATGCCTTCCTTAAGATGGCTAGTAGATCATCATAGTGCGATAACTTGCATAGTAATTGACGAGAAAATATATAAGTTCAAACCAATGAATGGTGAGTCTATTCAATCAAGATTAATATCAGTAAAAGGTACATCATGCTAAAATATTGTTATCAAATGAATTTTAAAAGTAGTATTCGAACAATTTTAATTATGTATGTTTTTTATATATCAGGTATTTAATAATTGATTGCTCAAATATATAATTGATATATATAAATCGTAATTATTAAAGGCATGTGTACCTTTTGCCTAATTCAAAATTCTATCATCTATGAATTTAACAAAAAAAATTAGTTAAATTATGTAAATTGATTCCGAACCAAAATTTACACTAAACAAGAATATACAGTTTCATGATACTCTAAGAAGTTATAATTAAAAAGAAAGTAATCTTACCTGATTTGATATTTCCATAACAAATTTCTATGTTGTAAGAAGTGAAATAACTATGATACAAACATTTGCATACGCAAGTAAGATAAACTTTCAAATAATTAGAAAACATATATGAATAAGTCGAATTAAATACAATAACTTATAATGTGAATAGAAAAAATAGATACAAACACAATATGAATATGAAAAATGTCATCTACGCAAAGTAGGATTGATAATCTAATAGTTTGATAAATTGAAATAGTTGTCTTGTAATTTTTTTCATTATACATACACAATATATAACATTTAGTAAATAAATATATTGCATTGAATTGATCAAAAGAATTTATTCCACATTGAATATACCAAGTAACTTTTTCAGTTCTCCATATGTTTATTACTCCCTCCATTTTAAATTAATTAAATTGTTGAGATATTTCACATCTTTTAAAAAAAGAAGATTAAGACATAAATTGGTGTATAAAACCAAACCAAATCAAAAATCGAGTCATATCGATAAAAAAAAATTGACTAGTGCTTTGATTTGACTTGGTTTAGTTTGGTATTGATAAAAAAAATTCGACTATATTTGGTTGGGTTAGTTTTAACTAAAAAAAAGTCTGAAATCAAATCAACCCGACATTATATATATAATTTTAAAATTTTATTTGGACATAAAATATGTACTGTGATACGATTTTTAAATATTTCTTATACTTTTTCATAGCTTTTATCTTTTAATATATTATTTCAAGTTTGAAACTTAGAATTTTGAATGACCCAATAAAGATAATGGTATATAACGGTAAGGTCATATATGAGTCACTTTCATAACGAGGGGTATATCAACTTCAAATGACAAAGTTGAGGGGTCTGATAAAGGGTCTGATGTAACCCTCAACTTTGTCATTTAGAGTTGATATACCCCTTGTTATGAAAATGGTTCATATATACCCCTACTTGTAAACAAATGACTCACATATACCCTTTTCCTAAAACGGAAATGAAAAAAAAATTAATCTAATTTTTAATTATTTTTTCTAAAAATATAATCCCATATGATTAAATTTAATCATGGTCAAACATATTTTTTTTGACTTTTTTTGTTTCAGTGACTAATTTAGAATTATTATTTTGATAATTAAATTTATCTATGTTTCACTAATATTCTTGTAAAACTTATTGTAGATCACCAAATTTATTTCTTCAACAAAAATTAAATTACATTATAGACAAAAAAATTTGTTTAAATTTTTTTCCTTTACACTAAGGAATGAAAGAAAAATAAAATAAAATAACAATAAGAAACTCAAATAATTATAATAAAAGAAATTATATAAAAAAAATTATGTATGAAAAAATTGAAATATACCTTGAACTTTGATAAAAGAACCATATATACCCCTAAACAATTTAAAAAAAAAATTAAAAGTAAAAAATATAAATTTAAAACTAATTTTTAACTTCCGGGAAATGAAGGGTATATGTGAGCTTATTTTGTAACGGCAAGGGTGAATGTGAGTCGTTTGTATAACGGTAAGGGTATATATGAGTCACTTTCATAACGAGGGATATATCAGCTTCAAATGACAAAGTTGAGTGGTATATCTTACCATTTTCCCTATAATAAAACTTAAATCAAAACCAAATTAATATTAATGCAAAAAGAAAATCAATTCAACACTAATAATATTGAATTTTTGACATTAATTTAGACAATTCAAATACAAATTTAATTTTAAAATCCTTTAATATTTAGTCATGTGACTAATACTTATTGAACTTATTTTAGCATGATTTAGTACTTTTAAATTATGAATATTTTTATTATAACTTGTTAATTTGCAATATTTGTTTCACGCGTTTCATAATTATTATTTTTGTTGGATATTTTAGTGTCATTAGTCATATCATACTTTATGTTTTTTTAGGAAATACCTTAAATAATTGTATTTTGGTAGGACTAAAGAAATATTTGAAGTACAAGTAAAATTATATGTTTATATGAATACTTTATCGAAAGAATCCGAACGATCCAAAAAATCCGAAAAAAATCAAAAAAACCCGAGATTGAAAAACCCCACTTTTATTGGTTTGATTTATAAATTTAAAAATCCGACACAAATAGTTTGATTGATATATGAAAATCCGAATCACACCGGCCATGTACACCCCTTATTAGGTATAACTTTTCATTTTTACTTTATTACTTATTGTCTAGTTTATGATTAAAATAACTAAATATTAATTAATCACTAATTTCAATACTAACATGAAGAGCAAAATTTAAAGAATACTCTAAATGTAGTCTTGAAAGTTGAATATTAAGTTAATTTAAAAAATAAAAATATCTCAAGAATTCAATTAATTTAAAATAGAAGAAGTACTACAAAGAGATGTTTAACTTTTTGCACTAGGAATCGAAAGATAAAGCATTTACGGAAATTGAATACACATAACTCCATGTCTTTTAATTTATCTAGGTCATTAATTTGTTATATTATTATTTATTAGAAGATAGACTTACTTTTTAGAAAGAAAAAAAGAACATAAATAGAAGTTAAATAAATAGCAAAATATTTATAGATATTTTTATGTATATATATTTAATAGCTTAATGCATTGAATTAAGTGTACATTTATATTCTTGTACAATATTATTGTAGGAATAACATTTCATTGAAGGATATTTATGTCATTCAATATTTTATGGACATTTTTATAGTTCAATTCTTAAAACATTTTGGTCTTACTCATATATATACTAATTTAATTGAAGTTTATTTCACTTTTTTATGTGAAAAAAAAAAAGACAGAGTAATTTATGATTACTATTATTTAATATTTAATTAATAAAATATTTTATAATTTTTTTAATGGGCAACTTTCATATTTAGCAAATAAAAAATTTAAATTTGTATGTTATAGCAAAGTTTGTATAATTGTGCTCCATAGTAAATATATATATGTATAATTTGCTATACATATACAACAGAAAGTTATGCCTATTTCGCTATACATATATGCAAAAGATATAATTTGTTGGCTCCTCTTCAGATTTGTATAATTTCGCTGGCAATCCATTTGTATAAATTGTTGTTAGCCTCTCATTTGTATAAATCGTTGTTAGCCTCTCAATTCAAATGTATTTGTTTGTGTATCTGTATAAAATTTGAATTTTTATACAATTGAATCGAATTGTATAAAACGAGAAAGAGACAAATAATACAATTTGAATTTTTATAAAACGAGAAAGAGAGAAAGACAAAAGAGACTTAGGCAGGGAATATACAATTGAATCGAATTGTAGAAAACGAGAAAGAGAGAAATTATACACAATTTGAATTTGTATAAAACGAGAACGAGAGAAAGGTAAAAGAGACTTGGGCAGGAAAATATTTGAATTCTATAATTATAAGTGTATAGGACGGACATATATGTATTTGCATGTGTATATACAATTTTCTCTCGTTTTATACAAACAAAAACACAATTTATACATTTCTATTGTATAAAGCGAGAGAGACGAGAGACAATGAGCGAGCGAGCGAGAGAGAGTGGTGAGCGAGAATATGAGGGGGAGAGGCGACTGACAACAGCTTGCTATGAAATACAAATAAATTAAACGATAGCTACTATATTTATTTTACATTATTAGTTTGTCATTCTATACAATTATCCTTTTTTTTATTTAGTATATGAGTAAAATGATCATCCAACCTTAAATCTTTTAGCTTTCTAATTTATATTATTATTATTATTATTATTATTTAGTGCTTATTAAAGATCATAAGATGAAAGTTAGGAAAATGAAGAGGTGTAGTTATAAAGTTGATTTTAATTGGAAAAACAATTCTTTAAAGTTATTTTTTTAAAAATAAATTAATAGGAGGTGTAGTTTTGACTATTATATATACATCAGAAATCAGGTGTCCGCGCTAACGCAGGCCCAACGTATATTAGTTTTTTTTCTTCCAATTTATGTGACAGAAATAAAATTTGATCAAGTGAACTAAATTTTGTATATGTGTTTTTTTAAAAATATTTTAAATTATTAAATTATGGAACTTTTGTGTCATGTTCGAATAATATATGTTACTATATCTATTTTATTTATATGATACAAGTAATTTTAGAAAAGTCAATGAAATTTCTTATATGATTCTCACATATTTTTAGTTGTCATTTTACTGTGATTCATAGTACTTTTTAGTTCTTACGTTATTTTCAAACAATATATGCAACTTTTTTTGTTTCGATAAAAATAAGGGAGTCAACCAAATTTCATCATGTTTTTTACTATATTTTTCTAAAAATATTTTAAATTGTTTCGTTGCGTTTTTAAGCTTTTTTAAATGTAATTTTTAAATATCTAACAAATTAGAAATTAAAACGAAGAATTAAAGTTTTCAAATCATTATATTTCTACATTAGAATGTTCAAATCTTTAAGACTCCACATATATGCACAAATTAATAGAAGGAAAACAAACGACTTTTTGTAAAAAAAATATATGAGAGCTCATTTTAATAATAATACATATATATTTCATTTTTAATATATGAATCCCTCCTTTTCAATTTATATAAACTTACTTTTTAATTTTGTTTCAAAAAGAAAATAACTTCTGAATTTTAATTTTTTTTATAAAGCATATTTAAGATCACAAAATTACAAAATATTTCAATACAATAATTTTAAGTACACATATAAATTTTAACTTTAATTTTGATTGATTCCACCTAATATTATACCTGACATATAATTATTAAGAGCTAAGCGTAATGATTATTTATTTACTTTCATATAATAAATATATATCACAATAACTCACAAAAGAAAAAAAAGTGAAGTAATAACAAAATAAGTTAATGCTAATAACAATAACTTAAGATGTTTCTAGAGCTATTTAATTTTTTTTGTAATCATTCTTGATAGATTTTTGTTAGCGTGAAATTACATTTTTGCCATTGATCATTATTCACTTCATATATAGAAAGATGTTTCTAAAATTATTAATTATCTTTCTTGATAGATTTTTGTTAGCATAAAATTATATTTTTGTCTTTTGTCGTCCTCCCACTTCACTCTTCTATATAATAGGAAATAATAATAATAATAATTTTAGAAGAAATAAACATTAACTA
>NC_028646.1:67764356-67811039 GCF_001406875.1 Solanum pennellii
TATATATATATATATGTATAGTCAATGTTTATTTCTTTCAAAAAAGTGATTATTACTAAGGGCAAAATGAGAAAAATATACTCAATTATATAAGTCAATGTTTATTTCTTCTAAAAGTGATTATTACTAAGGGCAAAATGAGAAAAATATACTCAATTATATAAGTCAATGTTTATTTCTTCTAAAAGTGATTATTACTAAGGGCAAATGAGAAAAATATACTCAATTATATATTTTTAACCAAGTATTTTTTAGTACATGTTTCTTGTCTTTAATTGTTTCTTGCTATGAAATAAAAATTGTTTCCATGTACCATGATCATTTTTCTTGCAGAAAACATATAAGGTTAAAAAAAGTGATTTAAGTTATCAACTATGAAAGTTGGTGAATGCAATGAAAGTAAACATTAATTAAAGCATAATATAATTGAAAGAGTAGAGATATATGGCTGAAATAATAGCGGTTTTATTTGATATAAAAAAAAAATATTTGAAGTAGTGAAAACAAGGCATGAAGTTCTACTATATACATTTTTATATATGTGATAGCCAACATTCAGCCTTTGAGCTCTATTTATTTCTTGTTCGCACACTTCATTTGAACAGCCAAAGTCTTAAAGATATTAGGGCATGGGTCCTTGCTCGGCTCGTCGTAAATTTCTCTCTCAATTGGGATGGTGCATGAGTTTTTGCCTAAGCATTTTTCTTGTGCAACAGCCATACTCTTTGCAGAATTGCAAGTTCCAACAGCCAAGTTTCCACAAGCACCATCTGGATTACCATAACTAGCAAACTCAACTTTTTCGATGATTTTGTTGTCTGGGCAAGTCAAGTGTGCTCCTGTTTTGAGATCTTCTACTATGGCCACAAAGTTAGTACCAGATCTCTCCCATGATTTTACATTTGGAGGATGATATTCCGTGATGATACTGCAAATGGTGTCTCTGTTTACTGTTTGGATTTCGATATCTGCTGGATTACCACCCGTTTCCTCAAACACAACTAGGACATTGCCAGTTGGCTTAACGAAAGCTCTAGGAATGTGATACCTGAGATCACATAATATCACACGCTTAAAAATAAAGTTAAAAAACTATTTATGTATACTGATTGATTGATTGATTGATATACTTACTCGAACTGAGTGGGTTGTCCAAGTGGGGAGAGGAAAGATGACCAGTAACGACCAAGGCTGTTACCATTCACCCACATCATACCCTTTTGCATTTTGTCCATTTTCACAGCCAATGGGTTGTTGCCTTCAGGGGCATCAAACGTGGTCTGCGTTATACATTAATCGTTAGTAATAAATAAATAATATCAAACTATATTCTATATGATTTAATAACTGAAATGTGTTTTACCTTGTACCAAGTAGTAGCTCCATTAGTAGGACCAGTTACTGGTGTCCATTTTACTTTCTTTGCACCCTCTTCAGTGAATAGTTTCTCTTTCTCTCCAAATACACCAACCTATTAAAATGACAAACACAATTACTATATATCTTCTGAAGATCGATAATGGTAAAAATCGAATATAATTATTATTATGTATCCTAGTTATATACCTCATGTCCCCAATTGTTTTGAGTTATATCAAGAGTACCAGCCATCAAACCTTGAATGGTTATAGCTCTGGGTCCAGCAAATCTCTTTTCCATGTAGGCTCCGCTATTCTGCATTAGTAAACACTTGTTAATAAATATTATATATATATATAGAACTGATTTTTGATGAGGAAGAAAAAAATGTATACCGGGAAGCCAACTGTCTCAGCTAGAATTGAGATGGTGTTAGTTCCAGCTTTCAACACGACAGGCTTCTGGAATACGAAGCCCTTCTCGATGTTGTTACCATGTCCAAATCCTGAATTGTAATACGAACAACAAATGTTACGTGAAGAATTAATATGTATTAGTGCAATTTAACTGAGTATGACTAATGTACATACCAATGTATTCTCCGTTGACAAAGGCAACTAATGCATGACCCATACTTGCGATTTGTAGCACGGGGAGGATGTCAGGTCTCATGGGCAAGTCATGGCGTTCGAATGTGACACTATAATGTAACAATTTCCAGTATTAGAGTAAACTTACAATTTGATGAATTAAGATAGATTAAAGAATGTTAATTGTAATTACCTTGTACTGTACCAAGCATAATCTGAGGTATCCTTAGTTAAAGAATAAAGTTCCAAAGGTTCCCTGTTTTTAAGTGGCAAGTCACTTGAGGTTGGGACTTTTTCTTGGTACTTCTCCCATTTTAGACCCTTTGCTTTCTCTGATGCCACGAAGTTTCTTGAATTGTGTTGGGACACAATCTGTTTGAAAAAATAAAAAATTTGAATTGTTATTGCGCGTTTTTTCAGATGATACGTACTATCACAAATAAACGATAAATTTACCGTTTGAGTGTTGTAGACAACAGTCTTGCAGTCAGGAAGAATGCTAACGGATTTCTCAGGTAGGTAATAGTCTTTACCCCTGAACTTGATGGTCGCTGGGTTAGTTGTGTGGTTGTTGGTTAAAAATGCAGTACAGTCAGTTCCTTGTTTCTCATAAACTGTAATCTGTAAAATAGTAATAATGTTTAAGATTAATAGAAGATCTTGTTTATGATCAATTACAATATTATAAATTCTTTTATAATCGATTACTTCAAGGTCTGCGCTGATTTTTTGTACTGTGGGAGTTCCCCAAAGGAGAGCCCTTCTGGATAGCCTCAAAGCCCTGTGTAAATCCCTCAAATGACTCCATTTTGGTTCCCTATACAAACCTGAAAACATATAGAGCGCGATTAGATTATTTATTCTGTAATCCATGGTGCATAGAATTATTAAGGTAGTAGCACTAACCGAACTCATCAAGGGGAGCTTCATCATAGTAACGAGTTGTCACGAATGATGAGCTTGTCCTTCCATAGTTGGTTCCACCATAGTACTGTATAACATAGATTGTACGATTAGTTTAGATATGATTAGATTAAGGTTTACGAGAAAATAAGCAGATTATATCAATATATATATATACCATGTAATAGTTTGTAAGAGTTCCATTCTTTGCAAAGAAACGAGCTACAGAGAATGCAATATCCTCTGCTGCTCTTTGTGATGGTGGATCTCCGAATGTTCTGTACTGAGCGGTCCAATTTTCAGTCCATAGAGAAGGTTTGTTAGGACCGTTGGGACCTGTGAATGTATCTCCACAATGTCTTCCGTTGCATGTGTTGATCTGAAAACCAAAAAAAAAGAAATCGAAAACAGAGTTATGTACATGATGTTTTTTAAAGCAATCAAACTATTTCGAGATAAAAACTTACGATATGTGGAGGTGCATCCCTTTGCTTACACATGATCCATGGGACTCCGTTGTATAGTGAAGTTGCCATATTGGCAGCCCACTGGATGTATTTCTGACCATTCTCTCTGTATGCTAGTTGAACATTGTTGTATTCATTTTCGATTTGAGCCATGATGATAGGGCCTCCTTGAGGTGCAAACAACTGTTCCTTCTTCATCAAATCAATGACCATTTCTGAGTACTTTTTCATGTGGTACTGCAAATTAAGAGAACGATAAAAACCATTAACCCTCTATATAGATTCATTTGTATATAAATGAATACTTTTCATCTGTAAAACTATGAATACGTACGATGAATGGTTCATTGTAAGAACGGAAGGTGATGTTTGGGACCTCCCTTAGCCAGTATGGGAATCCTCTGTTTCACGTCAATCAACAAAGTCATTATACAAATTACAAACACAAAACATCAACTTAGACAGATTTATGTATAGTAATACCCTTGATTCCATTCAGCCTCGATATATGGTCCGATCCTGAGGGTGACATACAAGCCCTGTCGAGCAATTTCTTTGATGAACTTGACAACGTCATAGTTTCCTTCAAAGTTGAACTGCAAGCATATTCATCGACAACCATTATATTTATATAATTCTGAGATATGTTCACCTCTTCATACGAATGAACATGTTTGTTAATTACCTGGCCTTGAACGGGCTCGTGGATATTCCAGAAAACATATGTCTGGATAAGGTTTAAACCTCCCTCCTTAGCTTTCCTAATGACGTCTGGCCACATCTGAAATATTACATCATATTAAAGCTGTAAAACATGATCAAAATAAGCGCGATCATACTTAAAAATATTGAAATTATATTACCGCAGGAGGCATACGAGGATAATGAATGGAACCAGAAAAGAGCAATTCTCTTTCACCGTTGACGATCATGGAACGACCATCATAAGAAACACCTTTAGGTTTTTCAGCGAATGTACAAGTAACCATTAACGAAAAGAGAAATAACGACAGTAACCGATTTGATATAGTCATTTTTTTTTTTGTGTTTTTAACTTTTTTTTAATTTTTTTGTTAGTATGATCACAGATGAATGCAAATGCAAGGACAAAGGAAAAGAAGACAGTAAGCTATAAGGCACCTCTTCCTTTTGTGGAGGAGGCACCAGGTTTACTTGCTGTCTTGTTTCTCTTAGAATGATTATTTTATGCCTCAATTTATAATGTTAAGAGCATACATACATATAAGGCTTGGAGAAATTTAAGGACTTTCATGGCCTATTCTTTTTTCTTTTTTCTTTTCATTTTGTTGCTATTTTGTAGTTCCATTCATAAATATATGGTTATAATTTAATTAAAACTTCTTCATTGGAGAATTGTTCAACCCCATTTTTCTCATTTATTTTACTCCTATGTTATTTTATTAGTATTTCTTTTGAAACCATAGTACCTTAATATATATAGTTTGTTTTTTTATTTCTTCAATAACACATATAATACTTTGTAGAAACTCGGATTTATTTTGCAATAACGATCATATTATGTGGGACCCACCTATCTATCTCTATTTGTATGATTGTTATGCATTATTTCATCTTATATTATGTTTGTGTTATGTTGTAGTGTAGTAATTTAAATATTTGAGTAGATTATATTATTTTTTATAGTTACATAATTTTACAAGAAAATAGGATACAAAGTAAAATTATTATTAAAAATTAAAGTAATAAAAATGATTAAATAATAAGTGTGAGATAACTAACGAATTGGCCGTAGGTAGAGGAGTCACTTTTAATGAAATGAAAAGGAGGAATGGAGTAGTAAAAGAAATCAAAATTATGTGTAAAAAAAAAAGTATATTATAAATTAAGATAATTAACAATTTAAAATAAGAAAAAGGCTTTAAAATATTCTTAAACTATTCGAAATAGCTTATATATACTCTTGAACTATATTTCGATTCAAAACTACCCTTCCTGTCATACTATTGGGTCAAAAATACACTTCTTGTTAACTGAAACTGTTAAATACCATGCGGATGCCACATGACATGCCATGCAAACGACACAATTTCATTCATTTCCACATAGACTAACATTTCTAATCCCTAATTTTTCCCCTCATTTCTCAATTTCTATTTGAAGTCATTTCACCCACCCCTTCCCCCTCATTTCTCTAATTCCCTTAGAAATGATTTCATCCCCTCATTTCTCTAATTCCCTTAGCAATGATTTCATCCATTTCCCTTATTTTCCACTCATTGCAACAATATTGTCTTAGTTTTAGCTTATTTTTGTTCACATGTTCAATTTCATGGCTTAGTGGATTTAGTAGTGGCCACTATTTGCTTTTCAAACTTTAGCTTCCAAACTATGGTGAATAATATTACTGGATCATTCATTTACATTGATGTAACTGTCTAGAATAGTTATAACTAGCTAGGTAAAGGGTAAATCATGCAAAGTCCCCAAATATAGAAAAATTAGCTAAAAAGAAAAGGAATACAAGTACCTAAACCAAATACTAAGACACCTGTGAGTTCATAGTTCTTAGGAGTTTTGTCACTAAAACAAGCTGCATATTTTAATTCACTAAGGAAAATGGAGAAATGAGTGGAAAAGTAGGGAAATGGATGAAATCGTTTCTAATGGAAATGGAGAAATGAGGGGAAAGGGGGTGTAAAATGTTTTCAAATCAAAATGGAGAAATGATTCATCTAAGGAAAATGGAGAAATGAGTGGAAAATTAGGGAAATAGATTAAATCGTTTCTAATGGAAATGGAGAAATGAGGGAAAAGGGGTGTGAAATGGTTTCAAATGGAAATGGAGAAATGAGGGGAAACATTAGGAATTAGGAATATTAGTCTATGTGGAAATGAATGAAATTGTGACGCTTACGTGACATGTCATGTAGCATTCACATGACATTTAACAATTTCAGTTAATAAGAAGGGTACTTTTGACCCAATAGTACGACAGGAAGGGTAGTTTTGTGCCGGAATATAGTTTAAAGGTAAATATGAGCTATTTCGAATAGTTTAGGGGTATTTTTGAGCCTTTTCCGTTTAAAATATATGTAAAATTTAGTTGGCTTTTTAAATTTCATAAGTGCATATAAATTGATATTTAGAGAAATAACACATTATTTTCAGTACTACTTAATTTAAAGGGAAAATTATTCGGTTAAACAAACTTATACTACTTGATTACTCATCATAGTTATAGTTTGCTATAATTTCCGCAGCGACTAACATTATATATTAATTACGTGGAATGACTTCGAGCTTATATAATTAGCCATGTTTGTATATGTATAAAAAATCACTTATTTTGGCAATACCTTTTATTTATTATAATTTAAAGCAATATTATAATGCATGCATGCAATATGTATGTATTATTTAAAATATATTATGTTTGCTTATTAAGAAATTGACACATTATACTAAAATGTGTGATGAATAATTCAATAAAACTTGTATTATATGTGTTTTATAAATTGTTCTTTGTAATATATATTAAAATTATATTATAAAAGTATTAAAAGTGATCAAGTTAGAAAAAATATTATTGTTATAAATGATAAATATTTTCTAAATATAATATATTTATATAAATTTCCCTTCTAAAAATAAATTAACACTGTAATATTTTTGTCACCAGTATATAAGTTACTCGAATATGTATACCTTCCACTTTTTTCTGGAAGATGGTCAAGACTGGATATGCCACATGAGGCATAACTCTTAGAATCTGTTTGACATTATTGTTGAAATGTCAGTTGCACTTATTTTGAGGGAAAAAAATATTTTTGTTGAAAACTTATGTGTTTGGCAAATCAGTTAAAGTGTTTTTAAACAAAATTAGAAGCAATATTCATGTTCTTAGAAAGAAGCTAAAAACTTTTGCTTCTTAAAAAAAGCAGAAGCACAAACAAAAAGTTATTCTTCTCAAGACTAAAATATTCCTATCATATATACATATTTACTAATATCTCTTATTAATTAATCAACATATCTCATAAGTTTGATTAAATTTCATTTAGGAATTTTTTTTATATAATATATTTTGTATTATTATTTTATGTTTTACGTCTAGTTTTATAGAATTAGAAAAAAAAGATGATAACAATATTTTTTTAAGGTTAGAAAAGGGGAAATTAACCTCCAAAAAAAGTATAAATATATATATATATATATACATTTTAATTTAATAAAAATAAATTTTTAATTAGCTTTTTAATCATAAATATTTAGAATAGTTTCTCTGTATAAAATATTTTAATATTAAAAGTGCATTAGTAGTTGTCCTTCTTGGTAATTTGACACTCAAAAAACTCTTTAAAAAGATTAGCCAAACACAATTTACTTATGAAAAAATACTCTTCAAACGAATTAGTCAAACAAAAATTAATTTTTTCAAAAGCACTTTTTTGAAAAGTCATTTTGAAAAAATGCTAAAAATAAGTTGTTGCAACAACAATGTGTAACACCTCGAACTTTAAAAGGGGCTAAAGAGGGGTTCGTGCAAGTCACCCATTAGTTTTAAGTTTGGGTCAACTTTAAATGATAATATCTCTTAGCACGTAAATAATTAAGTGGTCCATGACCTATCAAATTAAAGATATTTCAGTCTTCTTTCCAACGTCTTCAAATTTGCTTTATTTCTAGTTTGGAGTTAAACTTTATGCGTGTTTTAGTGAAGTCTTTCTTTTAAGGCAGCTCAATCATTTTTAGAGGGGTAGTTTGGTCTATTACCATCCCTTCTAAGCCTAGACACATATTTTATTCACCTAATTAAGGGTCTAATCAGTGTTACAACATCTTTTCACTTTTTTTACACTTAGAGAAATTAGAGCAAGGTGCTAAGAGAAGAAAAAACTAGGTTTCAAGCACTCTTCAAGATTTCATTGATTTTCGCCAAGAACCTTTGTTATTTATGTAAGGCTTCTCACAGTATTAAGTTTATTCAACCTCACTCCCTACATCTCATTTTAGTCTAGAAATCGTTATATTCGAAGGATTCATTCGTAGTTTTTGATATTGAATTCGGTCGTTTAACAATTAAGATTTTGATTCTTTCGTTTTGTGAATCTATAGTGTCGTTCATGCTTAATATCACTTGAACCCTTTTGATTTAGTAAAATTATGTTCTCTAAAGAAATTGTATGAAAGTTTTCATGTATTAGTTTTGAATTTGAGAAACAAGAAGAGTTTAGGAACAATTTTCCATTTTTAAATTAATTTGGGGTCCTAATATAAGCTTGAAAATTCATCTGGGTGTTGGGGAAGGGCATGGGGCTGCGCGCCATGAAAGCGCCATGGAAGAACTTCAGTAGTTCAGGACCTAGGGCGGCGCGTCATTAGTGTGCCCAGGCCTGACTTCTGAAGTTCAAGCCCTGGGGGGTCTGGGTCAATCTCTCTTTGTTTCATCCTTTGCATGTTCGTTTAAGTTGTGGCAACATTTTCCATCTCTATATTATCTCCCATGGGCTCTGTTTACCTTTGAAAACTTGACATATCCTAATCACACGTGTGTTTTAATGCACGTTCAAAACAAAAGTGAGTTTAAGAGAAACATCCAAGAGCTTTTATTCAGTTAATTCACTCATGCCTATATTCCAGCATGAACCCTATTATTTGAGTATTCATTGTCATTGTTGAGAATCTTTTGATCGAAAAATTTATTTTAAATTGATTATCTATCTGAGAAAGTAAAGAGAAGTTTTGAGAAAAGTTTAAAGAGACATTTTGAGTAAAGTTTAAGGGGACTATTGATCCCCAAATTTATCATTTTTACATTAATAAAAGAGAATTTTTTATTTCTAAATGAGTAATGAGTTCAGAGTTATTTCAGAGCAGTTACCTCTTATAAGAGGATATTTTGAGCAACTATCTCAAATTGAGAAAGAGTATGTTTTATACATTTTAGCATGAGTATACTTTTATTGGGAGTAGTATTGAACACCGATATGAGGATGAGTTCAGACAACTCACATTCTTCATAAACCATGTAGCCAACATGGGTAAATTAATGATCATACTTTTTAGATGATTCATTATTGCTTTCGAGCAGATCTTTAATGGATCCACTTAGTTGAGGTGTTATACATGTCGACAAGGTATATGACAGTTCTGACAGGGTGGTTAAGACGTTGTGTCATCACATAGCTCATAGTGATGGTTGTGGGTCAGAGAATCTCCCAAATAAGATTAAAGAGCAACTTGTTGTATTTTTACATACATCCTTGAGTTAGTATCGTTTATTTATGAAGCTTTAAACATTTCATCTTTTGTTATTACTTTTGTACTTTATTGAGTTGAAAGGAGTGTTCTTCCAGTATTATCAGTTCAATTTTCTATGCATTCAATCTTTTTTATATACTCGTACATTCAATATACTGACGTCATTGATCAACATGCACATCAACCTACATCTTATTATGATGCAGATGCAGATACAAGTGCTTAGGTTTATCAACAGACGCTTCAGTGAGATCACTCACACTCCAATTAGCTTTGATGAGCCTCCTTACTTTCCCGAGGATTCCACGTTATTTTCTTATTATTAATGAATAATCGTAGATTTTGTCCCGATATCTATCCTAGTAGAGGCTTCATATAAGACTTCCAAATTCAATTTTACCAACATCTATTGAATCATTCAATCAAAAGTAAAAATAAAACAAAAATAAAAATACATATAGAGAGAGAGAAAAAAAAACAAATAAAAGGATGTGCCAAAAATAGGATGGAAAGAATAAATATATCAAAAAAATTGACGAAGAGCAAATGTATCCCTTCTCCATTTTAAAATAAACTAAGCTGTAATTTTCTTATCCACCGTGGATATTATAAGTTAATCTGTATGCCTTCCATTGCTTTGTGGAAGGTGGTGAAGACTGGATATGCACATGGGCCACATCTTTTATTCACCAAAATATATTTGTCACGGAAAGGAATTTGGTGAATGGTGACAGTAATTACTTCCATTAATTTGTTTTACAAAAATAATAAATTTAGGGAAGTTTGGAAACTTGATTAAATGGTGTATATTTGGATACTACTTATATTTAAAATCTTGCAACATCATTCTTTTTGGAAAAAAACTATCTAATTAGACATACATCACCACTATATATATACTTTCAATATATTACGTATCTTATTACTAAGTAAGAGTTTCCTATAATATATTGAGGAAGATACAGTTGTACTTGTATGTATTTTTGCTACTAGATGCACTAAAATAGGGAGAGAAGCAAGCGAGATGATCAGAAGGCCAACAAGATTCGTCATGTTTCCCAGATACATGTGATCACATATGTGTATTGGTGTGATTCATAGGTATATGGAATACCAGATACATACGAGACCGGCGAGCCAGATGGGAGAGAGGACAGTGAGATTTTATTATGTTTCTCTAGATACATGCGAATCTACTTGAATACAATTAATCTAGAATAAATTATACCTAATTTTCACTTCATGTATCATGATATACAATTATCTAGACGTATCTTGGCGCATTTGAATGCATCAAAATTTAATAAAATAGGTAATATTATAAACTAAAATATATCTAAAAAAATAATTAAACTAGTGAGATCGATGTAAGTTCTCCTTTTTATACATTTGGTTTACTGGACTTGGGATCCAAGAATGATATTAATTTATAAGTTTTAAGGGCAATTTTGTCCAATTAATTTTTCATTAAATAAATCTTTAAAAAATTGTAAGACTTTTCTAATAAGGGTAATTTAGAAACTTCTCCCACTTATAATCATAAGGCCCAACATCACAATGAAGCTCATTTCATTTGACATGATCATGTGAAACCCAATGAATTAAAGTATAGTTGTATAGAACGACAAACTAATAATATAAAATAAATATAGTAGCTATTGTTTGATATATTTGTGTTCCGTAGAAAACTGTTTGTCAGTCCCTCTCTCCCTCATATTCTCGCTCGCCACTCTCTCTCTCTCGCTCGCTTCCTTCGCTCGCCTCTCTCGCTTTATACAATAGAATAGTATAAATTGTGTTTCTAATTGTATAAAGCGAGAGAAAATTGTATATACCCATCAAATACATATATCTCCGTCTTATACACTTATCATTATACAATAAAAGTACTTCCTTGCCCAAGTCTCTTTTGACTTTTTCCCTTTCTCATTTTATACAAATTCAAATTGTATATAATTTCTCTCTCTCTCGTTTTAGACAATTCGATTCAATTGTATATTCCCTGCCCAAGTCTCTTTTGCCTTTCTCCCTTTCTCGTTTTATATAAATTCAAATTGTATATAATTGTCTTATACACTTATAATTATACAATTCGTTTTATATACTTCGTTTTATACAACTTCGTTTTATAACAATTCTCTGCCCAAGTCTCTTTCTCTTTCTCGTTTTATACACTTCATTTTATACTATTCTCTACAATTGTATATGTATAGCGAATTATACATATATATGTTTACTACGGTACCCAATTATACAAACTTTATTATAATATACGATATGAATTTTGTGTTTGCTATATGTGAAAGTAGCCTATGAAATAACTTGTAAATGCCAAATCCATGGAGACCAATGAAATGATACCCAATGTTTTAAGTTTTTATATTTTCTATTTAAAATTTTGTTTTAGATTCTAATTTTTCTATTCATAACATTTGTGTGAAAAAAAAATAAAAAAGTTTCCTCTCCTTATTTCTAATTAATGACAAAAAATGAAAAGTACTTTAATCGAGAAAAAATATTACTGTAAAATTTTAAAAACGATAAGGTAGGTGTCTGAGGAGGTTAAAGAATTAAATAAAAATAACACTTCATACACATTTAAGACGATATATATCAAGTTATAAACATGCTCTTTAAAAATAAATTACTTATAGCATATTATTATCGAGTTATAGCATATCAATTAAAAATACATTTAATAAAAAAAATTATAAGTAATTATTTAAATACTAATTAATGTGTTTAAACATTTATTTTTAATTTTTCAGTTACCTTTTTTAAACCGAACTCTTTAAATTTTTACAGATTAATATTACAGTAACTTTTACAGTTTTTAAAATAAATAATAAATTATTATTAATTGAAGTTCACATTATATAGTGTTACCTTTTTAAAACAAAACCTAAATATTTGTGATTTGATTTTAATTAAATCCCTACTTTACCGTTGCCCAATAACTACCCACCCCCACCACACCCTATACACGAACAACATTCAAACTTTCCCAACACGCCTAAATCACCATCTTTCCCAAATCGTCCTCACTCATCATCTTCACCATCAATCCCCAAATCGTCCTCACTCATCATCTTTCCCATCACGCCTGATTCATTCCCATCCCCATCACGTCTCACAGATTAATTTCATCCCCAAACTCATATCTCAAACATACAATTTTTTTAAAAATTCATAAATTACTTTTTGTTAAGTTCGTATAGAATGTCGAGGAAATCTCATGGAACATCCAGTAAAAGTAGAAAATTGATTGAGGAGTCATCATCTGATGACTTTCATGTTCCTTCATTCAATATTTTGACCCAAACTCAACCGCAAAAATCAACTGGAAAAGAGACTGCTAGTTCCGTTAAATTGAAGATTGAAAAAAAAAGCCAAAGGAAAGAGAGAAGAAGAAGAAGGGAAAAAAATTTCGAACATCGTCAGAATCTAATTCTGACTTTGTTGACGAATCAAAAATTAAAAAATCAAAACATTCAAAGGTGTTGAAATTGGTCGATCAACAAGAACGTCATAAAAAAAGGAGTCAGAGATACAAACTACAAAGAAACCCAAAAAGGTTGTCAAGGTCAGTAAAACGATTATTTAAAATTTGGTTAAAATGTTATACGTAAGTGAGTTAATTTTTTATTTTATTTGGCAATGTATACTATATGAAATTTGTATGAGTTATGTATGAATTGATATTTTAGTATTGTATATGAGTTTATTCTTTATTTTAGCTGACAATTGTTTTATTTATGAATATTGTATGAGTTCTGTTAATTATGTATGAATTGCATTTTCAATTTGTATGCGAACACTTTGAATTTCATAGTCATATCGTATAATTTTGACTATTATAATATGTACTACCACTTTATATTTTATGTTTGATTTTGATGTATGAATTGATGTATTGGTCCTGTATGAGTTTTATTTTGTAGTTTGAAAGTCATAGATTAGTTTTTTTCTAAAATTCTAATATGTATTAATATTGTATGAATTATCTATGAACTGATGTATTAGTTGTATGATTTGTGTATGAATCGAGTTGGTGTCTATTAGTATGACAGTGTATCAATGATGTTACTATGAAATTAATTATTCTTTTAAACGTCTTAATTTAATTTTACCAATTTTATAGGAGAAGAAGGTACAAACACATTTGTCTTCATGTACCAACATGAATGACGCTGATCTGTTGACCTTCCTCGGTCAAGATAGGTTCCAACAATTTCAACAAGAAACACCATTTGAGTTTTTTTATGATTTACATAACATAAAAATCCAATGTCAATTGTTGCACCATATTTTTCTCCTTGAAATTGAAAATGACAGAGATGACATGTTCATTATCAACTTAAATAGTACAGAGTTACAATATTAAAAGAATTTATCGCTATAACCGGTATGAAATCTGAACCAATTTCTGATTTTGTTTCTGATCCGTCTATTCCAAATAGACTTATCCAAGAAAATTTTGGGGATATGGACAAAGTCCCCAAGTCAGATTTCTACCACAAGTTTAAATTGAAAAACTTTTGAGAAGAGAATGACCTTTTGAAAATCAAAATTTTATACTTCATTTCGTCATTTTTGACTGCTTTAGACCCTTCAAAAACTACCATTCCCAAATTATATTTTGATTTAGTTTAGTCTGGCTAGTATGTCATATTTCCATGGGAGAATAAGTGTTTTATATTAACACTTAAAACATGCAATCATACGTTGCAAAAAAATTCTTCGTCATTCAAGTTCAACCAATTCCATATAGCCTTGCAGGTATGATTTTATGAGTGTTGTCATCCATTTGACAACACAATTGCTATCCATGCTTCAGATCGCACACCGTGTATCCTGAAGTGGAAGACAACAAATGCGTTATCTTTTTGATGATTTGAAAAACGATATTTAAAACACATGGCAATCAGATAATATTTTATTGAATGTTATTAAAGTAATTATAAATTATTACACATTCTCATATTTTTCTTTTCTGTAGCATAAATTCAGAAATATGGTCTTTACTCAAGAAGAGTTAAATGTTATGGATCAAACTATTTTAAATCAACCTCCCAATCACCATGATCCTGAAGAGCAAGGAACCTCGAAAAAGCATGGCGTTGATTTTGAAAAAAATATGTAGAGTTGAAAGCTAAAATTGCAGAGGTATAAATAAAAAGTTACCTTTACAATAGTTTTTCGATATTACATTATACATATCAAAACTTATTATTGTTTAATGAACAGGTTAAGGCGGAGTTGAAAGATCTCAAAGTTAATGTTAGTTCAATTCATTTTAATTAATTAATATAATTACTCTATGTTTTATTTTATTATTTTAAGATTATTTTTATACACTGATAAGGTTGACAAGCACATGATTGAAATCAAGACTTACGTCGATAACTCGACTAAGCTGATAATTGAAGAGATTAGATTGTAAAGAGGTCAACCAACAATGATGCACAACAACAGGTATGAATTAATGTGTGTTTTGTGTATGAATGTTATTTGATCATAGTATATATTAGTATTTTGTGTTATTTGTTTTACACTTATGATCAGTGTATGACTTTTAAATGAATAAAAGAAAGAATTTATATATATTTTGAGTAATATATAAATGTAGTATTAATTATGTATGATAATGTCTTTTTATATATATGAATAATGTATAAATGATGTATTAATTATGTATGAAAGTGTCTTTATATATATATATATATATATATATATATGAATAATGTATCTATGACACTACGTTTTTTTATATATGTATGAATTCTGTTAATTTAATTCATACAAAAAAATCAGAATATATTGATGTTGTCTGAAAACTAATATCAGGACGACGCCACTCACAATGTTGCACAATTTGCTAAAGATCCAACGGATAAGCCGTCTGTTTCAATGGATGAACACGTCCACATTTCAAACACCAATGGTATGATATAAACATTATCATGAAATGTATTTCTATTTTAAAAATTGTTTTGACCTTACGATTTTTATGTTATGTAGATGAAGCTCAAAAGTCAACTGGTGATTTTTTTCAACGCTGATGTACCTGGATCATCAACTTCAAAACCACCAATGTTGGATGATTATCCTGATTTTACTATGACACAAATCATTGCACTTGATCCAATTCTAAATGCTACCACAACTTCAAACGTGCAATCAAGACATAAGAATCCCGACAAACACGAATCTTCTCCTTATATTCGAATGTCGGAAGGCGAAAGCAATTCAAAGAGAGTACCTATTTTCTTCTCTATCAAACATCCATTGCAAAGTCATAATGGGTTAGATGTTCCAGATGACATGATCGAGGAGTTCAACCAATGAGTTATCAAAGATGTTTCAAACAAGCGTGACAAGTATAAATGTCTATAAATAAATTTATTTTATTTAAATTTCACAATCTCAAATTTTATACAATCTTTTTTGCAATATTCATAGGAAAGCGGCATATTTAAATGTTAAAAAAATACCTATCATCCTCAAATGGACTTTGGTGATGTCAAAATTGCAAAAAAGAATTTTTTTCATATAATGAGTCAATCGAGCAGACCTTGGGAGGACGGGGTAAGACATAATTTGAATCAATATTGAATGATTATTTTATAACAATTGAATAAATTTTATACTGCAAAAATAGTATTTGTCTGAATCTATGTTAATTGAGGTATGTATTATGTAATTTAATATAGTAGGATTTGTGTATGCATTGATGTATGTATTGAATTACTAATAATTTCAGTAAATAATACATATAATTTATAAATATAATATGATTTGTGTATGCATTGAAGTATATATTGAAATATGTGTAAAATAATATTTGTATTCGTACAATTTGTGTATGAATTGGTTATGAGACATGTATATACATTTTTATATACAATTTGTGTATGAAGTATCGATTGTGTTTTATATATTCTTTTTTCTTTGTAACATCATATTAATACAGTTATGTATTATCTTCGAAAGAAGGCAAAATACTCTCAAACATTAATTTCATATAGCACTGTTGACTATTGATTTATGATGTGGATTGATAACATTGAGAAACAGTGGAGACAGTCAGATTGCGACATGAGATGCATTGCCCCCAATCATGATGTTGGACAGTGCATTAGAGGATTTAAGTTGTTTGCTAATATTGATTGGGATAGGGTTGATGAATTAATTATACCTGTCAATATCAGCGAGGAATTTCACTGGTTGCTTATTGTATTCAGAATCAAACATAGATGTCTACATGTATACGATTTGATGAGTGGAGGATCTGTTCGCAACAAAAAAGTGAAAGAAGTTGTGGATAAACTTGCAACCATGATATCATTATTTCTGGCGAGCACATGATTTATGACAAAAGACTTGATCTGTATGCGAACTATCTCCCTGAATATCAACACAAATTTCAATCCGTACCTGTCGAAATCAAGCATGTGACAGATGTTCCTCAACAAGAAGACAGTTCCAAGTATGTAGTTACTATACTCTTTTTATTTTATCTAATATGACATTATTATATAGTTATTATAAAATTTTTCTAATTTTAAATTATTTACAACGATTATGGTCTATACACTTCTTTTTTTGCCGAATATATCAACAATGGTGTTTTTGATGTGTCTGATATTGATATCGATTCAACATATCATCTTCAGAGGTGTGCCACATTACTTTGGAATTATGCAAAATCAAAGAACGAAGAGAATGCAATAAGTGACAGTGAAGTTACGGGTACAGTTGCTAGCAAGTATGGTGGACCTCGCACGCCAAAAAATTTAAGTTATGGACACCACCAATTATCCTACTCCAAGGCCATGCAATAGAAAGTAGAAAAAGTTCAGTGCACCCTTTACATTATTTTGAACGACATATTTTTTTAAGTATTGAACTATTTATGTTATTTTTCAGTTTTTTCTTCTTAATATGAAATACAGATATTTTATATAACTTATCAATGTTACCCTTATATTGGACGAACTAATTACTACGTTTATACACATAACACCACTCTATTGATATCTTATCAAACTAGTACGTAAGACAAATATTATATATTTTTTGATACACATAAATATGTATGCATGTTGTATGAAATATATTTAACTCTGTATGAACTAGTTTAAAAATAAATGAATGTACCAAAATATGTTAAAAATAATTTATCCTTATGTATGAACCTTGTATGAATTACGTATGCCATATATCAAATTTTATTTTTAAAAAAATGTATCAACTATGTATGCATATTGTATGAAATATATTTTAACTTTGTATGAACTAATTTACCAATACTTTAATGTACCAAAATATGTTGAAAATAATTTATCCTTATGTATGAACCTTGTATGAATTACATATGCCATATATTAACTTTTGTGTAAATATGTATCAACTATGTATGTATATTGTATGAAATATATTTTAACTTTGTGTGAACTAGTTTAACAATACATTAATGTACCAAAATATGTTCAAAATAATTTATTCTTATGTATAAACATTGTATGAATTACGTATGTCATATTTTACTTTGAATATATGGAATATATATAAATATATGTATGATTTACTGTATTTTAATACTTTATGAATTTTGTATGCATTGTTTCTCAATGGGGATTAATTTTAACTACATATGAATTTCGTATGCACTATGTACTATGTATGGAATTTGAACAATAAGTGTATACAGTGTTTCACATTTGTAAAACTAGTGTTTCAATGTTATTTATAGTTGGACAATTTTTACGAAATCAAAATTTATTAATGTCAATGATAGCAAATGCACTCCATAAAATAAAACTTGTGTCTACTAGTAAAAATACCATAAAAACTTGTGTAACAATAAGAAATTAGTAATTTACACAGGATAATTTGAACATGTCTTTCTGTTGTGTCCAGCTTGACGACATCTACTGCAGGTGATTTTTGACCTCTTGAATTTCACATCAGCAAACCCCTTCCAGCGTTCAAGTTTTGATCTTTCTGCTGATCTTTTTGAACCGGATGACATCAATTTAGGCTCTGAAATATAACTTGGTATATCTCATGCACTCTCGCATGGATTGGTTCAACAGGAATGACATATGCATCTTTGAAATTCTTTAGGCTATAAAAAACAGAACAGAAATCTGCTTCATGCAACTTTCTGTATCTAAGAACTGCAATTACATGACCACATGGTATCTCATAATGTTGAAATCTCCCGCAACTACACATCTTTGTGTTCAAGTTTACTATGTACTTCTTTGCTCCTTCGACTACAACATGCATATCAACAATTGAAGGTATCACCTAATTAAAAGTTTCAATGTGAAATTGTTAGTATACATGCCACTAAGTATTGAAAAATAAAATACAATTAATTATTATTGAATAGAGTAAAAACATACCCTCATATTGCAAGACAAAGCAATACTTTTTGGTAGATAAAAATCATATTTTTTTGTTAGCTTAGATGTTGTTTTATCAGACTCCTCATTGTGCTTGTGAATACATCTTTGAATTGTTACCCTCATAAATTCAAGAAGTGAAATTACCGGTAATCTCATTGCTAACCTGTTAACATTATTCAATGACTCAACGATGTTTGAAGTTATAGTTCACGTGTGCTTACAATTAGAGTAAGCTCTTGACCATTTGCTATAACCAATATCAAATAAGTATGGTCATATTCACGGATCTATCTGGTCTATTCTTCTCATAATCGTCATAAACTGTTGTTTTGTATAAGCCTTTGCCAGTGTAAAAAATAAAAATCTTCAGTATTTCTATTGAAATTCTGCAACACATTGCATGATAGGTGTCATATGCAGGCATAATGTTCGGATTAAGGATATACAGTAGCAGTACCTTTCCATATGCTCTCATTTCGATCTGACATAAAACACATGTTTTGTCTAACTCCACACGCTTCCTTAAACTGTTCAAAGAACCAAGTCCATTAAGCGTCGTTTTCAAAATTCACTATCGCATACGCCAACGGAAGTATATGAGCTGATCCATATTTTTAAAAGAAATATCACACAAATTGAAAACATACTTTATATCATATTTTATTATATTGTATAAGCGTAAAAATAAATGGGATCAAAAACTACCTCCCGGATCCATCGTGCGAGCAGTCGACATTGTACCACCATATGAACAATTTAATCCCGCCCCATCAGCAACTACAATTGGCCTACAATACTCCCAGCCTCTAATACAAGTTTCTAATACAACAAATGCGTATAAATATTTATCAAATTCTTTCCTTTCTATTCTGAAAATTGATCCAGAATATGTTTGCTCCAATATATATAGATAACCTGAAATTTTTACAATATATAATACTAAAGTTTAAAACATCATATATATAACTGAATGAATACATAAAAACACTTAAATGATACAAAAAGGATACATACTTTAATACCTATTTAACTATAATTACATACATAAAGGATACAAAATTGATACATAAAGGATATTAAACAGAAAATTTCAATTCATTCTGAAAACAAACTGTATGGTCATTTTTTTCATTTTTACAATTAAAAAACTTTAAATTCATACATCACATCGAAATTATCTAGTAATTTGGCATATGATTCGGCCGGATCTCCATGCACCAATTTTATGGCTTTTTCTTTAGCTCTCCACGCATGTATGTATGTTAGCGAAACACCATGCAATTTCAACATATCATCAACTATATCCTTTGGAGTATATAAGGTAGATGGATCAATATACTTCTCCATTATTTGTAACGACCCGCTAGGTCGTTTTGAGAACTAGGACTAGTTTGACTCCTTTTGAAAATTTAAAGGGGTATTTTAAAACTATTCGATAACTATGAGTACCCAATTGATGAAATTTTTATTAAATAAACAATAAGTTAATAGTTAGTGGGCTAAGTCCATAACTCATGCACTACCTTTAATATTCAGCCCATGTATTAAAATAAGTTAGAGGAGTTAAAATTAATATATCATAATTTGAGGGAAGCAGAAATAGAGATAACTGCTCCTCCATATAGTCAATACCTAGGCGTTCGAGAAGAACCGTCGTTCAGGTAAGGAAAAAGAACTCTACCAAGATTATTTTTTTACAATTTTTTTTGTCGAATAGAATTGCAAACTTGAATAAGGGTAAATTGAATTGTTATCTTTATTATATTATTGATGTGAGGTTCAAGTACATCTGTCGAGGGTTTAAAATTATTTCTTATGGAGGTAATATTTATGAACAATGGGGGACAAACTTATAAGCCAATCATTAGGCAATAATGCCAATGATTGGCATTTGGTATGATTTCTATTAGAATTAGATATAGTGCATAACAGATTGAAGAAAAAAAAAGGAAACAAAGGTCGTGTTAACAGTGCACTTCACTGTTGACATTTTTAAGATGTTTTTTTATTTATTTATCAAATAAAGATTTAAGTTTGATATATTGAGATAGGTAATTAATTATTAGGTGTTATTTTATATGATCTGACATTAAAATTTTAGTCCATTTGAAGAGGTTAGAGTTAAGTTCTTGGCTTGAAATTTAGCAAGTATGAAAAATTTGGCATACCAATATATATCAAGATTTGGAGTTTGGTTGAAAATATGAGTGAGTTTTAGCGTCTATGATAGACATATAATAATTTGAATGTCTACAAAAATTGCTTACTTACGAATATTGCAAAATTGGTAGATTGGGAACGTTCCGAAACCTTGCGAAAAGGAAAGGAAAAATCTTAAAAGATTCGTGGCACAAGTTCGGCATCTGAGGTATGTTAAGACTTTTTAGACTTGTTGAAGGACGTTTTCCTAATTAAAGATTAAAAATGAAAATAGACAAAGGGGTAAGGGCGAAAGATGGGGGTCTCGTATCAATGGTGTGACGGGCATTGGTACGAGTACTGGTGTTATAAAACGGAAAGTTACTACTATGGAATGTGGATTGTAATTTGAGAATTGGCCAAAGCATATGGGCATTAGCTGATATATTATTAACTTGAAATTTTGGTGTGATGGTGTTTTCTTTATTACACCCGTATAATTGTGATAATTGAGGTGGTTATGTATTATGTTGATACTGATTGAGTGAGATGCATCATTATCCCCTTATATTGAAATAATATTGTATACATGCATTGACATGAGATTGAGTATGGTGAGATGTTAAGATTGAAATTTGGGCACGTGGAGACCGTCCGTGCGGAATTTATTTGATATTATGATGGTGTGTTGAGATCGTCCGCACAGACACGTGGAGATCGTCCGTGTCGGTATATGGACCTCGCGAGTCCCCCATGGGTCATGAACTCTCGATGTATTTCCGAGGAGTATCATGTATATACGGTTGAGTGAGTACTGGGTATTCTGAGACATATCATTACATGGTATCATATTGCATTGCATTTCATCCCATCATTCATTCTTGATGATTATATGTTTCGTTTGGTGTTTGGAAAATACTTAATGTTGATTTCCTTTATTGATGAAACTTAAATAGTAAGTAATATATATATATATATACTAGTATAATCTAAGAATTTATTTTCTTATATAACTCCCGTCACTACTTCTTCGTTGTCGGTCAATGAGACATACTGGGTACACGTGGTTTCGTACTCATACTACACTTGTTGCACTCTTTGTGGTGCAGATTCGATTCCGAGTAGGAGCACATCTCGTGGAGCAAATTGAGTCCGAGCTTGGAGTTCTTGGAGTTGTGGTGAGCTGCTTGGCTGTTCCGTGGCCCACAACTCCCTCTATCTTTTATTCATTCTGTTATTAGTATTCAGACAGGATATTCCTTATGTTAGATTTGTTATTTAGATTCAGACTTGCATCGAATTTTAGAAGCTCTTGTACTTAAGACACCAATTATTGGGGTGATATGTTTTAGCTTCCACATTTCGTACTTATAAGGAACTCAATGTTGGAGTTTTTTGCTAAGTGTTAGTCTTTTTACTCATTTGTTGGTTTAGTTGGGTTAATATGTTGGGTTGGCTTACCTATTGGGTGGGAACATAGGTGCCATCACGACTTGAAAATTTGGGTCGTGACAAATTTGGTATCAGAGCACTAGGTTCATCGGTCTCAAGAGTACAAGAGCAATGTCTAGTAGAGTCTTGCGGATCGGTATGAAGACGTCCATACCTATCTTCGAGAGGCTATAGGACATTTAGGAAATATTCTGTTCTTTTATTCATTATCGTGCACACTTGACCTTGTAGAAATTCTAATCTTGATATCTCATTCTCTCTCAGATGGCGAGGAATCGTACATCGGCAAGTGGTGGTCAGGATCCTATTCCTGCGCCTGCTTCTGGGAACACTGTCCGAGGTAGAGGTAGGAGACGAGCTCGAGGTCGGGGTAGGGGCCGTGTTGCAGCACCTGTGGATGTTCAAGTACCAGTAGCTACCCAGGGTCGTGATAGGACCGTACCTCCTGATGCAGAGGTTATTCATGGGGATGTGCAAGATCGTGTCGAGGGGGATGGGCCAGCTCAGGCTCCAACCAGTACTATTGTCCCCCCAGTGCTTCAAGATACCTTGGCTCGTATGTTAGGAATCCTAGAGGGGATGGCCCAGGCAGGAGCTTTGCCTGTCACTTCTGATGGCTCACAGACCCGTGTTGGAGGTCAAACTCCAGATCCGATAGTTGCTCCAGATTCTCAGACTCCCAGGACTCAGCCAGCTGCCGCTGTAGCTCCTCGTTTGGATAGTATGGAGTTTCCAGATATGACATCACATTTGGTGAACAGGCCTTCTATGACTATTGATGAGCAAAAGATGTTTGGGAGGTTCAGACTAATGAATCCTCCTACTTATACTGGTGACTTAGCTGAGGATGCATATGAGTTTATAGTTAGTTGTCATGAGAGGTTGCATAATCTTGGATTAGTGGAGTCTCATGGAGTTGACTACACAGCGTTTCAGATGACTGGCTCTGCTAAGCAGTGGTGGAGGGATTATATTAGTAGTAGGCCAGCTGGATCTCATCCACTATCCTGGACTGAGTTTACTCAGGTATTTCTATCCAAATTTGTTCCACGCAGTGAGAGGGAGCGCAAGAGGGCCGAGTTTGAGGGTTTGCAGCAAAATGGTATGTCAGTTGCAGAGTATGAGGGTAAATTTCATGCCTTGGCTAGGCATGCTTCGATGATACTTCCCACAGAGGCTGAGAGAGTGAGGAGGTTTGTTAAGGGGCTGATTATTCCAATTCGTCTAGGAGTTTCTCAGGTTGCTGCTTCTGGTGTTCCATTCCAGAAAGTGGTAGATGCTGCTAAGGAGTTGGAGATGATTCGACGTGAGGGATTTGAGCAGCGAGAGGGCAAGAGGACTCGTTATTCAGGTGATTATGGTGGTGCTCCGCCTAGGAGTCGGGGTTACTTGGGCAGAGGTTATCACCCTCAGTCCAGCAGACCCATTCATGCTGCTATACCAGCGTCTGAGGCTGGTTACGCTGGGCATAACTCTTCGAGCTCGGTACATACTTCGCAGGGTTCATCTTCTAGACCTGTAGTTCGTGGAGGGCATTCTGGTCATTCAGGTTCCTCTCATCAGCCTGCGTCTCGTAGGGGTTGCTTTGAGTGTGGTGATATGGGACACTTTGTGAGAGACTGCCCTAGGACCAGACGTGGTGGCTTACATCAGGGTTCTCAGGCTTCGACTTCCAGGGCTGCACAACCTCCAGCTAGGGGTGGTGCACAGAATGGTAGAGGTGGTTCTCATTCAGGTAGAGGTGGTTCTCCTTCTGGTCGAGGTGGTGGTCGTGGAGGTTCACAATCTGATGGAGGTCGTTCTCACTGTTATGCTTTTCCAGGTAGGCCAGAGGCTGAAGCCTCAGATGCTGTTATCACAGGTATTATTCCGGTTTGTCATCGACCAGCTACTGTATTATTTGATCCAGGCTCTACTTATTCTTATGTGTCCACATATTTTGCTCCTAGTCTGGATATATTGTGTGAGTCTCTTGATTTGCCGATACGTGTTTCTACTCCTGTCGGGGATTCTGTAGTTGTAGATCAAGTGTATCGTTTATGTACTGTTACTTTGATGGGGTATGACACTCATGCAGATTTAAAGGTCTTAGAAATGATAGATTTTGATGTGATTCTTGGTATGGATTGGTTATCTTCTTACCACGCAATTTTAAATTGTCATGCCAAGACCATCACTTTAGCTATGCCTGGAATTCCTATAGTAGAATGGAGAGGTACTCTTAGTCATCCTTCTAAGGGTGTGATATCATTCCTTAAGGCTCGTCAGTTGGTACAGAGAGGATGTTTGGCGTACTTGGCCCACATTCGAGATACTAGTATTGAGACTCCTATGCTTGAGTCTATTCCAGTGGTGAGTGAATTTTCAGAGGTATTCCCGACCGATTTGCCAGGTCTTCCACCAGATCGTGATATTGATTTTTGTATTGATGTGGAGCCAGGCACTCGGCCTATTTCCATTCCTCCTTATCGTATGGCACCAGCTGAATTGAAAGAGTTGAAGGAGCAGCTGCAGGATTTGTTGAGCAAAGGTTTTATTAGACCAAGTGTATCTCCTTGGGGTGCTCCAGTGTTATTTGTGAAGAAGAAAGATGGATCTATGCGTATGTGTATTGACTATCGGCAGTTGAACAAGGTAACCATCAGAAATAAGTATCCGATACCTCGTATTGATGATTTATTTGATCAGTTGCAGGGTGCTTCAGTTTTCTCCAAAATTGACTTGAGATCTGGCTATCATCAGCTGAAGGTTAGGGCGGAGGATATCCCTAAGACGGCTTTTCGAACACGTTATGGTCATTACGAGTTTTTGGTGATGTCTTTCGGACTGACTAATGCCCCAGCAGCTTTTATGGACTTGATGAATGGAGTGTTCAGACCGTATTTAGATTCCTTTGTTATTGTCTTCATAGATGATATATTGATATACTCACGCACTAAGGAGGAACATGAGCATCATTTGAGGATTGTTCTTGGGATTCTAAAGGAGAAGAAGCTTTATGCAAAGTTTTCAAAGTGTGAGTTTTGGCTTAGTTCGGTAGCATTCTTGGGACATGTAGTGTCCAAGGAGGGTATCATGGTGGATCCTAAGAAGATTGAGGCGGTTAGAGATTGGGTCAGACCTGCTTCAGTTATTGAGATTCGGAGTTTCTTGGGCCTTGCAGGTTATTATCGACGGTTTGTTGAGGGTTTCTCATCCATTGCATCTCCATTAACTAGATTGACACAGAAGGAGGTGACTTTTCAGTGGTCTGACGAATGTGAGGTTAGTTTCCAAAAGCTCAAGACTTTATTGACTACTGCTCCGATTTTGACCCTACCCGTGGAGGGAGAGGGTTTTGTCGTATATTGTGATGCTTCTCGGGTTGGTCTTGGTTGTGTGTTGATGCAGAAGGGAAGGGTGATAGCTTATGCTTCGAGGCAGTTAAAGGTTCATGAGAAGAACTACCCTATTCATGATTTAGAGTTGGCGGCTGTGGTGTTTGCATTAAAGATTTGGAGGCATTATCTTTATGGTGTGCATTGTGAGGTGTTCACGGATCATCGTAGTCTCCAGTATATATTCAATCAGAGGGATCTAAATTTGAGGCAGAGGAGATGGTTGGAGTTGCTCAAAGACTACGATATGACTATTCTTTATCACCCAGGCAAAGCAAATGTTGTAGCAGATGCCTTGAGTCGGAAGGCGGTAAGTATGGGTAGTCTAGCCATGTTACAGGTTGGCGAGCGTCCTTTAGCTAGGGATGTCCAATCCCTGGCCAATAGCTTTGTGAGACTTGATATTTCAGAATCTGGTAAGGTGTTGGCTTATATGGAGGCTAGGTCATCCTTGTTGGAGCAGATTCGGGCTCAACAGTTTGATGATGGTGATTTATGTAAGATTAGGGACAAGGTTTTAAAAGGAGAAGCCAAGGCTGCAATTCTTGATAGTGAGGGAGTTTTGAGGATTAAGGGTCGTATATGTGTTCCTCGTACAGGTGATTTGACTAGATTGATCATGGAGGAGGCTCATAGTTCGAGGTACTCTATTCATCCGGGGGCTACTAAGATGTATCGTGACTTGAAGCAACACTATTGGTGGTGTCGTATGAAGAGGGACATAGTAGATTTTGTATCTCGATGTTTGAATTGTCAGCAAGTGAAGTATGAACACCAAAAGCCTGGAGGTGTGACACAGAGGATGCCTATACCTGAGTGGAAGTGGGAGCGTATTGCTATGGACTTTGTGGTAGGATTGCCATGTACTTTGGGTAAGTTTGATGCTATATGGGTCATTGTGGATCGACTGACTAAGTCTGCACACTTTGTACCAGTTCAGACTACCTATAACTCAGAGAAGTTAGCCAAGATCTATATTCAAGAGATAGTTCGTTTGCATGGGGTTCCTATATCTATTATTTCAGATCGTGGCACCCAATTTACATCTCATTTCTGGCGGTCTATGCAGAAAGAGTTGGGCACTCGGGTGGATCTTAGTACAGCCTTTCACCCTCAGACTGATGGTCAGTCTGAGCGGACTATTCAGGTTCTTGAGGACATGTTGCGGGCGTGTGTGATTGACTTTGGTGGTCAGTGGGATCAGTTCTTGCCTTTAGCGGAGTTTGCTTACAATAATAGTTATCATTCGAGCATTGAGATGGCACCATTTGAGGCTCTGTATGGTAGGAGATGTCGATCTCCAATTGGCTGGTTTGATGCATTTGAGGTTAGACCATGGGGTACAGATTTGTTGAGGGAGTCCTTGGACAAGGTCAAGTTGATCCAAGATAGACTTCTCATGGCTCAGAGTAGGCAAAAGAGTTATGCAGATCGGAAGATTCGTGATTTAGAGTTTATGGTTGGAGAGAGGGTTTTATTGAAGGTTTCACCCATGAAGGGTGTGATGAGGTTTGGAAAGAAGGGCAAGTTGAGCCCAAGGTATATTGGTCCTTTCGAGATTGTTGAGCGTATTGGTGAGGTGGCGTATCAGTTGGCTTTGCCACCTGGTTTGTCAGGTGTTCATCCTGTATTTCATATTTCAATGCTTAAGAAGTATCATCAGGGTGGTGATCATGTGATTCAATGGGATTCAGTGTTACTTGATCAGAATTTGACTTTTGAGGAAGAGCCGATAACCATTTTGGATAGGCAAATTCGGAAGCTAAGGTCCAAGGAGATTGCTTCAGTAAAGGTTCAGTGGAAGCATCGTCCAGTGGAGGAGGCTACATGGGAGACAGAGTCAGACATGAGGAGTAAATATCCTCATCTTTTTGAGCGTTCAGGTTAGCTCTTTTCTTTTTCCGTTCGAGGACGAACTTTTGTTTAAGTGGTAGGTGATGTAACGACCCGCTAGGTCGTTTTGAGAACTAGGACTAGTTCGACTCCTTTTGAAAATTTAAAGGGGTATTTTTAAACTATTAGAAAACTATGAGTACCCAATTGATGAAACCTTTATTAAATAAATAATTAGATAATAGGTTAGTGGAGTTTCACGGTTAATAATTTCTTATTTAGAAGAAAAGGAAAACGAAAAGTGGGGAGGCGAAACCTTACCACAGGCGACCAGCGAGAGGGAGAAAAATCATAGCCATTGTTCAGGTAAAGATATGAGATATTCGTGCTTTTCAATTCTATATATAGTAATATATTGTCGGAGTGCTTGGGATTATGTTATTATTTTATGCTATATTGATAATGGGTGATAAGAAATAATGGGTAAGTTGGTGATGATTACTAAATTATATTACATTGTTAGCAATTGGGTTAGTATTCAAAAATATATATATATATATAAAAATCGATCGAAGTCGAATAGTTGAATGGCTGCAGGTTAATGTTTTCTGTGATTTTGTCAAAAGAATTTATTATATATATTGTTAGTTTCAGAATGGTAGGAATAAGATTGAGCCAATCATTGTCAATGATTGCCAATGATTGGAATTTGATAAATATTCTAGAAAATTGGCACTTGTTTACAAATGGGTTTCTGCAAAAAAAAAAAATAATAATAATGTATACAATGATAATAGATTTTTTAATTGGTAATTAATTATTAGGTGTTATTTTATATGATCTAACATTGAATTTTAGTCCATTTGAAGAGGTTAGAGTTAAGTTCTTGGCTTGAAATTTAGCAAGTATGAAAAATTTGGCATGCCAATATATATCAAGATTTGGAGTTTGTTGAAAAAAATGAGTGAGTGTTAGCGTCTATGATAGACATATAATAATTTGAATGTCTACAAAAATTGCTTACTTACGAATATTGCAAAATTGGTAGATTGGGAACGTTCCGAAACCTTGCGAAAAGGAAAGGAAAAATCTTAAAAGATTCGTGGCACAAGCTCGGCATCTAAGGTATGTTAAGACTTTTTAGACTTGTTGAAGGACGTTTTCCTAATTAAAGATTAAAAAAAAAAAAAATAGACAAGGGGTAAGGGGGAAAGATGGTGGTCTCGTATCAATGGTGTGACGGGCATTGGTACGAGTACCGGTGTTATAAAAAGGAAAAGTACTATTATAGAATGTGGACTGAAATTTGAGAATGCCAAAGCATATGGGCATTAGCTGATATATTATTGACTTGAATTCCTTGTGTGATTGTGTTTTATTTATTTCACCCGTATAGTTGAGATAATTGAGGTGGTTATGTATTATATTCATATTGATTGATTGAGATGCATCATCATTCCCTCTATTGAAACAATATTGTGCACATGCATAGAGATGAGACTGAGTATAAGTTGGGCACGTGGAGATCGTCCGTGCTGGGGATGGTGAGATGTTAAGATTGTAATTTGGGCACGTGGAGACCGTCCGTGCGAAAATTGTTTGATATTATGATAGTGCGTTGAGATCGTCCGCACAGACACGTGGAGATCGTCCGTGTCGGTATATGGACCTCGCGAGTCCCCCATGGGTCATGAACTCTCGATGTATTTCCGAGGAGTATCATGTATATACGGTTGAGTGAGTACTGGGTATTCTGAGACATATCATTACATGGTATCATATTGCATTGCATTTCATCCCATCATTCATTCTTGATGATTTTATGTTTCGTTTGGTGTTTGGAAAATACTTAATGTTGATTTCCTTTATTGATGAAACTTAAATAGTAAGTGTAATATATATATATATATATATATATATATATATACTTGTATAATCTAAGAATTTATTTTCTTATATAACTCCCGTCACTACTTCTTCGTTGTCGGTCAATGAGACATACTGGGTACACGTGGTTTCGTACTCATACTACACTTGTTGCACTCTTTGTGGTGCAGATTCGATTCCGAGTAGGAGCACATCTCGTGGAGCAAATTGAGTCCGGCTTGAGGTTCTTGGAGTTGTGGTGAGCTGCTTGGCTGTTCCGTGGCCCACACCTCCCTCTATCTTTACGTATTCTGTTATTCAGTATTCAGACAGGATATCCCTTATGTTAGATTTGCCATTTTAGTTTCAGACTTGCATCGTATTCTAGAAGCTCTTGTACTTAAGACACCAATTCTTGGGGTGATATGTTTTAGCTTCCGCATTTCGTACTTATAAGGAACTCAATGTTGGAGATTCTTGCTAAGTGTTAGTCTTTTTACTCATTTGTTGGTTTAGTTGGGTTAATATGTTGGGTTGGCTTACCTATTGGGTGGGAACATAGGTGCCATCACGACTTGCAAATTTGGATCGTGACAAATTAAGACAGCTACAACGTCAGTTATCCCCTAACGTTTTGCATACACTCTATCTCTAACAGAATAAGTGTGTTTAGCATTGCACTTCCTAACTTTGAATAAATTTGAGTTATTCAAACTAGATGCTCTCATCATCCAAGAACAAGTCTAGAAAAACAAGTCAGGTGATAACTGTTTCACAAATAAGAAAATATACATTTAAATTTTATACAGCAAAACAAATCAAATAAAAAACACAACTTAAAACAATGAAGTGTACTTACTTATATGCATTACAATGCGCTATACGAAAACTGAATTTTTCGACAAGTCCAACATGCCTCATCACCTCCTTAAGTGTTTCTCTATTATCATAAATCTGATTCTCAGCTACAAATAAGTTGGAATGGTCACTTATTATATCATTATCTCAGTCAATATTCTCATCGACATCTCCGTCCAAATTCACTCCGATCAAATGAATAAAATTGTTGCAGTATAAATCAAAGTTAGTTTGTGTTAAAATAACTTCAGAATGTATTCTATCAGTAATATATCCAAAATCTTTACTATACATCTCACAAACTTTCAAAGAGATGCACAATGAATATTTTGTAAAGAAATTTAAATTAACTTTCTTTTGATCTAGAAAAACCCTTACCCCAACATCATTGTGAATACTAATAGGTGGGCACATATCACTAACAATATATTTTATCTCAATAACACTTACATTAGCATCTATATTAAGTTGCGATATTATCGCACTAACTAGACCACTATACAGAATAGATGCATCATATATGATGCCCTCCATCTGAAGATCGACATATTTATCTGTTTCACAACATTAAAATAACAATTATTACAACATAATACATATTAATTGCAAACTAATTCATACACACTTAATATACCTTTCAACAACCTATAACATATCGAAATTAACTTTAAAAGATAGTTCACACACAAAAAAAAATCCATACCCATTTCATACACAATTATTACAACTTTTATCATCACACGCCACATCTACATTTCTTTTCATAACATACTAACTAAAAAAAAGAATACAACTTTCATACACATTTCATACACAATTAAATCAACATTTACCTTCCTTTGCCAAATAGAAACATCTATTCAAATATACTAAATACGAAAATGATACATAATCACATACAACTCATACACAAATATTTAAAAAAATTACATCATTTAACATACAAAAATTTCTATTCACAACATAATTCGTACTTAAAAAAAATCATAATTCCATCATCCAAAAAAAACAAACAACACCATGCTAATCAAAACAAAATTCATACAAACAAAATAATATAAATTTCATACACGATTAATACAAATTTCATACTTCAACAGTCCACATCTTTATAAATACTTCTTTCTTGACTAGTTACTAACACTCTGTACGATCAATTTCATTTTCTCTATTTTTTCATAAATCACGTAGTACTCGAATCTTCAATTTTATTAAAACTCAAACGTCTATACTGTTACGTGCTATTTTCACATATCGTTTATACCAAAACACTGTTTCATACAAAAACACGCAATAATCTATATTTTCAGATCCTAAAATTACCAAAAACAAACCAACAAACTATAATAAATATCAACCTGATGAATTTCACCTTCCACCATGTTTAATTAATATAGATACAATGTTGTCCATCACAGCAAATCCCGTTTCTTCGACGGCAAAATATCTTCAATTCTTAAAAAAAATGCTATCTGCTGAAAAATTGAGAGAATCACGAAAACTGGAAAAAAAAAACTTTTACGTAAATTTCAATTTGTTAGAGCTTTTTTAGGAATCAAATCAAAATTTAATTTGATTTAAACTAAATTGACTGTTTTAAGGTGAATAATTAATCTGATTTTTTTAAAAATTTCCTTAATATGTGCTAATCAGTTAACACATTTATTAAATGTATTTAATTTAAATAATAAAAGATGTCATTTTCCATTTAAAAATTGATCCTTTTTTTTCTTCAATTTTTTTTAAAAAACAAATGTTTTAAATTATTTAAAATCAACCTTCTTTTGTGATAAGAACCTTTTTTTTTAAATTTCACATGCAGCAGAAGCTCGTTACATTAGATTACTCTTTTTTTAAAAATCATATGAGTTAAACTATATATATATATATATATGATTAAAAAACATATACTCAACCTATGGAATAAGCTAATCTAATAAATAAAAATAAAATTATATCAGTCAAAAATATTTATAAATCAACCTAGAAGAAAATGGAAACCTGGATAATTCAAACTTGATTTTTGATTATTTATACGAGCGATTGGATCAAGTGAAAATTACTTTAAGAACTCGTCTAAAGATAGGACATTTCTATGAAAAAAAATATACTTGAATCAAGGACTGCTCATTAGATTAGATGTCAAAATTTAAAGAAGTGAAAACCTCCAAAGTGCTAAATTAAATTACTATTTTACCTTTATATTAAATCAAAATGATGTAAAGAATATTAATTAAATATTATATAGTAATCATATCATCATATACTAATAATATTACATTATTGTTTGATCCAATTGCCATCAAGATAATTGGGAATATCATAACTAAGATTTTTAATTTTTGTACAAAAATAATTTCATTGTAATCTTTTTTATGTTGCTTGATACATGATAAATGCTTGGACAATATTAATGCATATGATTTTTTCTGAAAAAGTAACATATAAACTTAATTATATATATATTTCCTTCTTTTCTTGATTTGGTAGAGCTATGCTACAATATAATTGATTAATCTAATGTGTTTTGGAAGATACAACAAAAAATTTAAATAAAAACCAACAAAAAGCTGAGAAAATCGAGAAAGTCAAATCGATAAAAAAGTTAACTTTATTGATTTAATTAAATTCTAATATTTATAGAAAAACATTATCAAATCAAAAAAACACAGACACAACTAAGTGGTGCTAGACCAGCACAAACTCCAGTGAAACTATCAGCCCCATATTTTTTATTGCATTCATCCAAACAGCTTTTGGGATCACATTGATTACGATGTAACAAAAAACTGCATCTCTTTCTTTTTGGTTGTTGTTGAGCATCAACAAATACACCTGCAAATTACACAAGTATTTAGAAATTAATTAAATTGATGTACACATCGATGTACAAAGCATTCTGCATTCATGCTGATAAAGCATGAAATAGTCTACATTAATGTATACATTAGTGGCTATTTCGACCGCGTGAATGAAAATTAATAGAAATGTAAATGCTACATATAATTATTAATACTAACCTGATATAAACAAAGCAATCAAACAAAGATGGAGGAAAGAAAACTTGGCCATGGTAAAATAAATAGTTAAACAGTGTTAATGTAAAGATCTTTTTCAATTTCACAAGTTTTCAAGCAAATTTTAAGGCTATATAAATAGTAGAATGACAGAATTGATTTAAAAATATTTTTCCATAAAAGTTTTTCTCGTATTAACAAAATCTAATTAGTTATATACTTTTTTCAAAAAAAGAACTTCCCTTTTAGCTATCATTTTTTCCATAAAAGTTCTACTTGTACTTACATAATATTATTAATCATACATATTTTTCCATAAAAAGTACTTCCTTTTTAGCAAAATAGACACTTTGATTTATTTTCCCATAAAAGTTCTCATTGTATTAAGAAAATATTACTAATTATAAATAATTTTCCATAAAAAGTACTTCTTTTTTTTAGCAAAATAGATAGTTTGATATAGCTTCAAAAACTTAGTCAACGTTTCATCTTATAAAAGAACCCAACAAAGGACGGAAGAAAGTATTGTTACCTACATTCCCTTCCACCTTGGGGACAGTGATAGAAATAGGAGGATTGGCGGGAACTTGAGTTGCTTGAACAGAAGGAAGCACTCCAGGACCAACCAACTCTTTCAAAAATGACATGATCTTCTGAGCTAACACTAGGTCGATGGGAGGAATGATTGTTGTCTCAACCTGCACCCCTTCCGCTTGTCCAACCTCCTCAACATTTTCAACCTCAAAATTCTCCTATATATCTTCAAAATGTACAGGAGGGCCCTCATTTTGGGAAGCATTTTTTATCGGTACACCATCTCTAGCAGGCGCCACTCTTTCTCGGCCTCTTCCCCTAGCTCTTCCTTTATCCTTGCCTCGATCGCAACCTCTTATTGCAGATTTATCAGTTGGAGCATTGACAGGAGCTACGGGCCTAACGTCGTTTAATCTAGTGTTATCCATCTGTGGACAGAAGAGTGAACGAGGTCAGATAGCAATTCGAATCGACAAATAACAATCGGAATAAAGTTATAACAAGAAGGAGACAAGAGAAAAGAGCGAGATTTCCTAAAGTCGTATAGCCTCTCGAAGAAAAGTATAGACATCTCTATACAGTTCCGCTAGACTCTACCAAACTCATTTTGCTACATCGAGATCAACTAACCTAGGCCCTGATACAATCTTTGTCACGACACAAACCATCGTGATTGACACCCACACTAACCCTCCAACGGGAGAACCACCACTACTACAACTCAAACCAAGCAACTAAACCAAAAACTAAAACATTTAAGTTACATAGAAAAAGTTAAATAGCTAAATACTGAAGTTCTCATAAATTTCCCAAATATCTAACAACTAAATGTTAGGTTTTATTTGTCCTAAATTTCTTACCATAAATAGGTTTTCCTTTTAGGAAAAAGTTTTGAATTGACTAATCCTTTTCTTGTAGGAAAAGGTTTAGGACTCTATAAATAGATGAATGTTCCTTCTAACTTAATCAGCATTCACAATGTAGTCTTAAGGGCTTTGAGAGTTTTGGTCAGGGGGAGAAATTGTGGGTCACAAGCTTGATACGTTATCACTTGTGTGAACCTCCCATGTATTTCGAGTGAATTGGTTGAGGTTGTTTCTCTCTATATTTTGTACTCTCATATTTATAGTGAATTGCTCATCTCCTTTGTGGACGTAGGTCGATTGACTGAACCACGTAAAATCTTTGTGTCTTTTGGTATATTTCTCGTTGTCTTCTTACTCGTGGTCTTTTGAGGTTTGCTTTGCTTGCTTCCGCATTTACACCTGCTTATTTTCGGTCCTAACAAGTGGTATAAGAGCCAGATTCAATGATGGAGTTAGGTTCAGTGGTTCGATAATCGATGATTGAACCAGGTTAGAAAGAGGTGTTCATCTTGACGGGTGTAGTTCTAGCCGTAACCTTTTTGACAGTAACGAAGATTTTGTTTGAGAAATTATTTCAGAGACGTTCTCTGCGTTGAGACATAAATTTTGCAAAGGAGATTATAGAGAGGAGAAGCAAGTTGTTGAAGATTAAGTAAAGAAGGTGGACAAATTTATTTTGTCAGAAATTCAGGCCAAGGGGGAGATTTGTTAGGTTTTATTTGTCCTAAATTTCTTACCATAAATAGGTTTTCCTTTTAGGAAAAGGTTTTGAATTGACTAATCCTTTTCTTGTAGGAAAAGGTTTAGGACTCTATAAATAGAGGAATGTTCCTTCTAACTTAATCAGCATTCACAATGTAGTCTTAAGGGCTTTGAGAGTTTTTTGTTAGGGGGAGAATTTATGGGTCACAAGCTTGATGCGTTATCACTTGTGTGAACCTCCCATGTATTCTGGGTGAATTTGGTTGAGGTTGTTCCCCTCTGTATTTTGTACTCTCATATTTATAGTGGATTGCTCATCTCCTTTGTGGATGTAGGTCGATTGACCGAACCACGTTAAATCTTTGTGTCTTTTGGTATATTTCTCGTTGTCTTCTTACTCGTGGTCTTTCGAGGTTTGCATTGCTAGCTTCCGCGTTACACCTGCTTATTTTTGGTCCTAACAAGTAGTATCAGAGCCAGATTCAATGACGGAGTCAGGATTAGTGGTTCGGTAATCGATGATTGAACCAGGTTAGAAAGAGGTGTTCATCTTGGCGGGTGTAGTTTTAGCTACAACCTTTTTGACAGTAATGAAGATTTTGTTGGAGAAATTGTTTCAGAGAGGCTCTCTGTGTTGAGACATAAATTTTGCGAAGGAGATTATGGAGAGGAGAAGCAAGTTGTTGAAGATTAAGTAAAGAAGGTGGACAAATTTATTTTGTCAGAAATTCAGGCCAAGGGGGAGATTTGTTAGGTTTTATTTGTCCTAAATTTCTTACCATAAATAGGTTTTCCTTTTAGGAAAAAGTTTTGAATTGACTAATCCTTTTCTTGTAGGAAAAGGTTTAGGACTCTATAAATAGAGGAATGTTCCTTCTAACTTAATCAGCATTCACAATGTAGTCTTAAGGGCTTTGAGAGTTTTGGTCAGGGGGAGAAATTGTGGGTCACAAGCTTGATACGTTATCACTTGTGTGAACCTCCCATGTATTCTGAGTGAATTGGTTGAGGTTGTTTCTCTCTGTATTTTGTACTCTCATATTTATAGTGGATTTCTCATCTCCTTTGTGGACGTAGGTCGATTGACTGAACCACGTTAAATCTTTGTGTCTTTTGGTATATTTCTCGTTGTCTTCTTACTCGTGGTCTTTTGAGGTTTGCTTTGCTAGCTTCCGCATTTACACCTGCTTATTTTCGGTCCTAACACTAAATAGTGCGGAAAAATACGCGTAGAAGTCAAAAGTTAATGTACCAAAATATGTAACAATGAACCAAAGTCTAAACAAGAAGGGATACATCCCAAGCAAATGAACTAATTATTAACTAAAAAAGTCTTAAGTCTGAAATATGGACATAAACAGAAGGAGAACTCATGGTAGTTTGGAAGAACTGGCTCACCTTTAAATTCGATCGACGATTACTGATCTTCTAAACGAGGTATGTCAATAGCCGTCTGAAGATGGCATGTACTTAACAAAGAAAGAGCAACTGCAGTATTAGTATACAACCACAGTATATTGGTAGGATCACACGGCTATCCTACTAAGTGCAACATATATAAGTCATTACCTTAATATAATTACATAAATATATCGAACATACACAATATTATCAACATTTACGGACAAGGTACAATTTTACATTTCTCAAGATACACAATTATAGCAAATCTATGGGTCCTCTCATGAAATTCAAACTCAAACAGTTAGCATACCGGAACGTGGTACCCGGTCTAATGTTTATGCTAGAACGTGGCAATCGATCTCATATTTATGTCGGAACGTAGTAATCGATCCAAGTTAGTGTGTCGAAAAACAACACCCGATCCATTCAACAAACCACAATCACATATATTCTCAAGATCATATATACAATTAAGTCATGATTGATGACATTCATCATTCATCTATCCCATTTACAACAAGTATGATCAATAATGCAACATTCACATACATACATGTATCATAATTAAGCAAGAACAAACATACATCACACAATCATAGAATCACAACTATGACCTACCTCGAAACAAGCTTGAAACCTTTAAGAGAGTTGATTTTTCCCTTTACGAATTCGTTCTGCTTGTTCTTGGTCTACAAACATTTGTAATAATACGTAAATAAATAAACAATCACTAATTAACCGAATTACTAAAAAATTTATCGACCCTAGATCATACCATAACCCAATATTCAAATTAGGGTTTTTTTCCATCAAAACTCTTCTCCATCAATAATTATCCATTAGATTACGTTCTACAGATCGAAAAATGGATTCCAGGAGTGAAATCTTACCTATAGTTTCAAGAATGGTGAAAAACTGTCAAGAAAAGTCCTGAGTTCGTTCTTTAGCTCTCAAGTTCAAACATTGCAGAATAAAATATTTTTGTGATTTATTTATGACTTTAAGTTGCGTCTACCCCGCCATGGAGGCACACACACCACTGCAGTGACCCCGCACTGGCGGCAATATTCCCGCCTAAGCGGCTTGCACGGAACCAGTGAGCTATTTTAAGAATTTTAAACACCCATTTCACAACACACCTTAAACCAACGACACTTAGAAACTACTCCTTCACGCTAAGATTGATTGCGGGAGTTCTAATCGCCCAAATTCAATTCCATAAAGTCATACGAGTTCCTTAAAAACCTATCTATCTACTCAAGTAATCAAATTCATACCCAATTATTATATCTCTATACTTTAGTGGCTCCAATTTTGTCTAAATCTGGACTAGGTTAGAAATTTCCAACTTACTACAAAAAAGTTTTTCAATCCGAAATTTTTCCTCGTTCTCTTTTTTAAAATGACGGTACCCGATCGTTACACCATAAAAGTTCTATTTCGTTTTAACCTTCTTGTCTTTTATTTGAAGCATCAGCATTTTCATTGATTATAGAATTTAGGGGAAATATCGATTTTAGTTCCTGTATTATTGTAAAATATCAGTTTTAATCTCTCTATGTTTTGATATGCAGATTTAACCTTCAATTATTTGAAGTGAGCAGTTTTAATCTCTGAAGGTAACAAAAATTAACTATTTAACAAAATAATTATTTGAAAATTTATAAAAAAAAAAAAGGGTTGGTGATTTTAAATGCTTGAATATAAATTGATATCATCTGCTTCTATATTTATTATGTTTTGATTCATTAGAAACTCGTCCTTCGTCTATTTTCCAATGATTACTAATCAAGGTCAAATACGATTACATTTGAAAGGGTAAATAATAGGTGGACATGCTCCTTAAGGTTGAGTCCTAACAAATTTCAGTCTTTAAAAAAGTTAACACATAATTCCCCAAAATTTCAGTCTTTAAAGGAATTAACACATAATTCCCCTAAATTTCAGTCTTTAAAAAATTAACACATAATTCAACCGTAGAGGCATATCGCAATGCAAATGTATGACAAAATGAACCAAAATATTATTAGGGTTTTGCCCTAATTCTCTTCCCTTATTTTAAGTTTTTTTTTCTATAAGAGAAGTTAAAACGTTACCATAAATGTTTTTACTTTTCCTCAAAGGAAAATATAATGTTCTTTCATATTTAGTTATTCTTTCCTTATAGGAAAGGTTTGGAGATCTATAAATTGAAGATCACTATTCTCATAGCAGAACAATAAATTCCACAATGTAGTCGTTTAAGAGTTTTGTTTATGGGGAGATTTAATCTATCAATAGTTTTAATTTTTTTATTTTATATTAGTTTTCATATATTAATATTATGTTTTTAAAATACTTTTTGTTATCTGATTTATAGTCTCTATTATTTGCAAATTTAAGCTTCCGCATGACGCCCTAATCATCATTCATAACCCAACAAATATTATGAGTTACGTAGAGACCAAGGATGATAATAAACATGATGATGTCAAAATCATGAGCAATAAAATTGAGCAACACATGGCTGATGCATAACTAGGAAATGTAACTAAAGAGAAGCCAACATATATCGTAATAACCTACAAATGGACCAAGGTTTGACATGCTGGCTAAGTTTCTAAACTTGTTAATAAAGATGAAAATATTGGCCAGGCACGGAGGAACATGCGACGCAACGGAGAGGCACTGAGTATGCGAAGAACTAATTCTTCAGCCATTTATAATTGTTTGTACGAAAAAGAGTCAAATACCCTTAAACTCATCTAAAATAGATCACATTTACCCTTAAGTTATATTTCAGCTCAAAGTTATACCTTCCTGTCAAACTATTTTGTCAATAGTGTCCTTCTTATTAATGAAAGTTGTTAAATGCCATGTGGATGTCACATTGCACGTCAATAGGATTCCATTACCACATAGACTAAACAAAAAAAGGGTCAAAAATACCGTTAAACTACCTGAAATAGCTCATATTTATCCTTAAACTATATTTTGTCTCAAAACTATCATTTTCATCAAACTATTGGGTCAAAAGTACTCTTCTTATTGACGAAAGTTGTTAAATGCCATGTAGATGTCACATTGCATGCAAATAGGGTTCCACTACCACATAGACTAAATCTGTAAATCCTAATTACTCGTTCCCCCCCCCCCCTTTATTTCATTATTTTCCACAAACGATTTCACCCATTCTCTCCCATTTCGCGGCTAATGTTTCACAATTTTCTTTGTGGCTGGGGTTCTAATTGGATATTTGTGATTGTAGGTTAGTAAATCTTTTGTCAAGACCCGAGAGCACCCTCGAGTCGTGGCACAATGTACTTGACCCCGTAGGGGTCGTACAAGCCTCTTAATATTCATTCATCACATAGGCAATAAAAATAGTATAAAATTAAAACTTTTCTTAATAAAGTCAACAATTGAATACTCAATTAAATGACAAAATACTAAGTCTCAACATATTCATCTTAGATAAAACATCAATATCATAGAGACACGACCTTTTACAATTAAAAGGGAATTACTAAGAGTCTATTACATCAAAAAGAAAACATAAGAACTCTTCATCCTCGAATCTATGAGGTTATACCAAGTCTTGGAGAATAGGATTCCAAGCCTTCAACGAGAGAGTCCACCTAGCAACCTCAACCTACACTTTGTAGTAAAAACATGAAGAAGATGGTGTTAGTACAATTAAGCACTAAGTATGATGACCATCCAAAAACATGATAAAAGAGATATTTTGTTGAAAGTCAACATTGAACAATAAAGGCACAATATAAGTCACAACCAACATATAAGTCACAATATCTCATTTAAGCGATTATCTTTACCTTTTAACCTTTATCTCAAGTAACCATGCTTCAACAAGTACCAACATGCAATACATAAACACATACATTAAGTAGATAATTCATCATTCCAAGACCTCCATCTAGAGTTGCCCTAAGATACCCTTAAGTAAGACATAAAGTGGCAGCGCATTCTAGCTCTTAATGCCACACCTAAGTGTTCCTCAAGGCTAAAATAGACAAGAACCTTTACATTTCAACATGACATACTAAGTAACTCATTTCATCAATATAAGAGAGACTTGCATCATATTATAGAGTCAATAAGTCAACATTCTTTATTAGTTTCATTTAGAGGACTTTCACACATTAGTCATGAGAACTTAGGGAACTCACTCAAGCACCTTCAAAGCCTACTCGTGTCATGTGTAGATAGTATCTCATACTACTACATACTCGTTGTAGTACCTATTAAGTAGATAGAGTGCACATCCCACAAGATGGGAATAAGCATTTAACCGGCATGGACCATGCAAGCTAGACATGGAATTCGATGTTTTATCCCCACATCGTAAAGAAGTGGTCCCGTTGCCTAAGAGAGACTGGTTCATCTTGCTTTGGTGAATCCGTAGCTAAGACTTATGTGGGCACATAGTTGTGGGATATGAAAGGCGTTCATTAAGATTCGATCTAACTATGGGAAAACCTCTATATAACCATATTCGCTCAGTGCTTAGCCTACATTTCCATAGAGTATGTACATTAACAATATAGGTGTGCTTAAGAGAGCCACCAACATTAGGCCTACCGACCCTAGACACATACACATGAATGGCTATGACCATAAGGTTTATCGATTCAAGGTAAAGAGGATAGATCATTAAGCTTCCTTAAGAAGGGCCACCACCTTTAGGTATACTCTCCTTGGTACATCATTTTACACAAGAAATGGGCCACCACCATTGGGTTTACCGCTTCAAGGTTATAGATTCACTTAGGGTTCTATACTCATCGTGAAAGACCACCAACTTTAGGTCTATCGGTTCAAGACATAATCTAAAATACCTAATTAGTTATTCAAAGGAACGCTACCAACATTAGGTCTACCATACCAAGACATTTATTCATTCATTCCAGACAAGGCTACCAACTATAGGTCTACCAAACATGATCATTTATCAATTATGTCAATATACATTCATTACTCTAGAAGAGGATGTGCTAGCCTACTAATTCAAGATACACATTCACCTTTTCCTTTATTTATACAAGAATGGGATGCTTAAATCTATCAATTTTAAAAGTATTTAGTGAGAGTATACTTTCAATCACAACAGATTCACATTCTATATTAGATCATCATTCTATCCTTTAAATCACACACATGTTTTACGTCACATTCCTCAATACAAAATCATTATAATGCTTTACTACCACAAACTATGCGTTCAACGCCATGATCACAATGTACAAAGTATGTAAACACCTTCACCTTAAGTGGATCATACATCAATCCATCACAATTCTATAACAATTCTACATTAATACGAAATCATGTCAAACTTGCCCTTTCAAGGCTATAATTCCAATTCCTTAATTCACCAACACTTCACCATAATTAGACATTGATAATGAGGATAATCAACAATCAAAATCAATTTACACATGAATCTATCATCATTTATTCACAATCAACAAACCCACTTCATAAGGTCAATTTGAGAAATTAAGAGATTTCACGGGTCCGTGGAGTTTTTCATCTTAAATCATCAACTAAACAATAATATAATCATAATTTATCCTTTGAAAACATTTAATGGAAGAACCTATGAGGTTGAGAGAAACTTAAGCTTTTTCATAATCTTTGGAAACTTGAAAACTATTTTGAATTGATTGTAGGGTGAAGCTAACCCTAGATAAAGGATCGTCATGCCTTATACTTGAAATTCTCACGAAATTGACTTGATATCTTGTATTGACCTTGAAACCTTGAGTTTTTCACCTCTAATGGAGTTTTCCTTGAGAGAGGGTTTTGGAGAAGAGAAGTTTCTAATTTTGAGGTTTTGAAAATAATAAAGTCTAAAATAGGTTTAAAAACTTTAAATACTTTTAAAATATGATAATGAACCTAAAATAATTGTCCATACATTTATGGGAGCTTGGGGTGAATTGAGAAATTCACCCCTCACTTGGCCGAACTGCACCAGGAAAACAATGTCAAACGATGACTCTCCATCCATAGACCGTGAATGGGTTGACGCCCCGCCCTGTGCAATCGTCGTTTTGGTCAGAGACCAATAATGGGAGGAAATCCTCCCTAGACTATGTATTGACCTACAGATCAAGTCCACGAGTCGTATATCAATTTGCTGGTTGTGGTTTGCTTTCGTAGGTCACCACATTTTGGCAGCTCGGGTTTTGAACTTAGGGTCCTCCTCAAGGACCCTTAAGGTGGTCCTTATGGAGTCGTACCAGAACGTTTGACACCTAAACATTATGTTCTAAGTAAGAGAGTCACTTCTACAAGATTTAGCCCTCAAACGACACACCAAAACTCCACTACAAGTCACTACAACACACTATTTCAAATGACTAGTTTCCTGACATCATGGTCGTTCCTTGACGTTCAAACTTAAAACATTTTAAAACTAACTCCAAAAATCATTTATCCTCATTTTAATCAAGTTACAATCTTCAAACACACATGTGAGGATCTAGTTCTTCGTATTCCATTTTAGGGTCATTACATTTTTTTTCATATTTTATTATGTTTACGATTTCAAAGCATGATAGTTAGGATTTCACAACTTTTTCCTCATTTGCTGCTACGGTTTCATAGCTTTTTTTTAGGCTGGGTTTCAAAATGGATTTTCATGGTTGTAGGCTAGTAAATATTTTTTCTTATTTTATTATGTTTACGATTTCAAAGCATGATAGTTAGGATTTCACAACTTTTCCTCATTTCGCGGCTAGGGTTTCAAAGCTTTCTCCGGAGCTGGATTTCAAAGTGGATATTCGTGGTTGGAAATATAGTAAAATAAGAAAAATAATTTACTAACCTACAACTACGAATATCCACTTTGAAACCCAGCGACAAAGAAAACTATAAAACTCTAGCAACGAAATGAGAGAGAAGGGGTAAAATCGTTTCTGGAAAATAATGAAATGAGGGGGGAGGGGGGATGAAGAGTAATCAATATTTAGGGATTTAGTCTATGTGGAAGTGTAACCCTATTAACGTGCAACAACTTCCGTTAATAAGAAAGTCACTTTTGACCCAATAGTTTGACGAAAAGGATAGTTTTGAGCTGAAACATAGCTTAAGGGTAAATATGAGCTATTTCAGTTAGTTTAAGGATATTTTTGACCCTTTTCATTTTAGTCTATGTGGCAGTGGAACCCTATTGGCGTGCAATGTGGCATCCATTTTGCATCCACATAGCATTTAACAACTTCCATTAATAAGAAGGGCACTTTTGACCCAATAGTTTGATAGGAAGGGTAGTTTTGAACCGAATATAATTTAAGGAGCTATTTCGGATAGTTTAAGAGTATTTTTGACCTTTTTCCATTGTTTATAATATGATAGTTAAGTTAATACTGCAATAAATCAATTTATGATTCTTATATAGAGAGAGGTTAAGTCTCCTAATTCTTCTTATTTTTGGAAAACAAGAATCCTAAAAAAGCTCCTATAATTGATTTAGAGTTCAAGTTACCATATAATTAATACTCTTTTTTAAAAAAATAAAACATTAAGTATTTTTAAAAAAGGAGAAAATGCACAAGTACCCCCTAAACTATGACCGAAATCCCAGACACACACCTTAACTAAACTAAGGTCTTATTACCCCCCTAAACTTATCTTTTTTGTAATTTTATACACCTTTTGCCTTACGTGACACACTCCATGACTCCACGCAATTGAGGCGCGTGGGAGATATTTGGATGTCACGTAAGCCAAAAAGGTGCACAAAATTATTTAAAAAAAAAGAAGCTTCAGGGAGGTAATAGGACCTTAGTATAGTTAAGGTGTGTCTCTGCAATTTCGATCATAGTTTAGGGGATACTTATGTATTTTCCCTTATAAAAGGGAAAGGGGTTATATTAGTCCCTGTATTTTTAGATCAAGGGTTATATTTATCCTTCGTCATACTTTTTGGATATATTTTTTCCTCCCATCAAACATTAGGTATATATTATCCGTTAAACCATTAAATCCTTGTTTCCACTTTATTATCACATGTGGCGCTTACATGGCATGCTAGCATGTGTATATATATATATATATATATATATATATACATATATATATATATTATACATTACAAAATTCTCCTTTTTAAATTATCGTATTCATCTAACTTAAACCCATTACTCAATTTAATTGTGTTGGTTGAGACTTCCATATCTCTCAAGTCTTTCTCCGTAGTGATTTTCTCCGATGTGATAATGAAATAAGCATCGGGAGTTGGTTTTATGGGTTAAATGGATGGAATAATATTTTATTGGGTATAGTAATTAAATTAGGATTAAATATATTTAAAAAATCCATGTAGGCGTGCGATATAAGCGCCACATATGATACTAAAAGTGAGATATGAGACTTAACGATTTAAGGACAAGTATGTGCCAAAGATTGGATGAAAAAAGCAAATGCATCAAAAAAGTATGACGAAGAGCAAATATAACCTTTAACCATTTTGAAAACAAACTAACGCTGTAATTTCCTTGTCCATCCTGGATATAAGTTAATCTGTATACCTTTGCCTTTCATTTTTGGTGGAAGATGGTAAAGACCGTAGATAATAGCAGAAGAAGAGTATAATTAGTGAACCCTTCTGCTAGCCAAAGATCGTTAACTAAGATCGGAAGATTCAACTAAGGAAGAGAAAGCTAGAAAGGAGAAGGAATATTTTGAATTAGAAAACTTTGATATAGAAGAAGACTAGTTGATTTTGATTAATTACAAATGAATATGGTTACCCCTACATATACTAGAGTAGGGATGCTTCTAGAAGTTATTCTAGATTGATCTACAAGAAAAATCTTGTTGACCTTATCTTCTAACTATCTAACAAAAATCTAGATTTTCCTATAATTCACTATAAATATCTACTTCTGTAGAACATCTACACAATTTCTAGGTATATCAAGTACTTAAGGTACTACTCTAGATAACTCTAGAAAGTTCTATTAAGTATTTAGGATTATTTATACCACCAAAAAATCATCTTTATTTTTCACTAAGACAGGATATGATACATAGGCCACATTTTTTAGTCACCGTAATATATTTGTCACAGAAACGGGAAAGGGCTTGGTGACAATAATTAATCACTTCCCATTAATTTGTTTTATTTAAAAATCGCAAAATTTTAGGAAAGTTAAGAAACTTGATTTAATGGTGTGTATATTTGTATACTATATATTTAAAATCTTGTAGCATCATTCTTTTTAGGAAAAACTATTTAATTGGACATACATCACCACTATATATATTATTACTATTTATACTTTTAATATATTACGTATTTTATGACTAAGTAAGAGTTTCATATCATATATTGAGGAAAATATATTTGTGCTTTTTGTATTTTTGCTATCAGATACACTAAAATAGGGAGAGAAGCACGTGAGATGAGGAAGAAGGCAAAATAGATTCGTTATAATTCTCAGATACATGTGAATCATGCATACATGTATTTGGTGTGATTAGTAGGTACATGAGATACCAGATACATAGGAGAGTGTCGAGTGAGATGAGAGAGAGGCGAGTGAGATTTTGTAACGACCTGTTTAGACGTTTTAAGCAGCAGATTTTATTTCTGGAAAAACTGTCTGAGTCGACGGAACCCACGACGGACCGTCATGGGCACGACGG